>NC_134878.1:17735763-17820763 GCF_041734735.1 Babylonia areolata | reverse complement strand
GAGAGAGACAGACAGACAGACAGACAGATGGTGACTGCCTCTCTCTTATTCATTCAGTAAACACGCACAAAAGCTCCGCTACAGAATTATGCCTGCTGGTGTCTGGAAGTCTAACGTAAACAAAATCGTACCACCAACCCCCGTCCACCCCCTCCCCACCCCGACACCCAGTCCCGTTCCTCCAACGTTGTGTCCCACCTCTTCTGAAGCACACGGGTATGTTGGTGGTATTGATCAAAACAAAACGAGACTCAGCAATATTCACAACAAAGAGACCCTTGTATATGAGCCTTGAACTTGAAAAGACAGGTAGAGGGAGGTGGGGAGGTGGGGTTGGGGGTGTCGAGTGGGGACGGTGGTGTGGTGTGGGGGCGGTGAAAGCACAGGAGAGATTTGGGGGTGGGGGTGGGGGTGGGGGACAGGGATTGGCTAGGTAGCCATTAGGAAGACCAGAAATACCCCCGCTCCTCTGTATGCCCCCTGCAGCTTTGCACACACTCCATTTCTCTGTGTGTGTGTGTGTGTGTGTGTGTGTGTGTGCGTGTGCGTGCGTGCGTGTGTGTGTGTGTGTGTGTGTGTGTGTGTGTGTGTGTGTGTGTGAGAGGGAGAGAGACAGAGAGAGAGAGAGAGAGAGAGAGAGAGAGAACGGTGCTGTGCAGTGCCAGGGCCAGCCCCTTGTTGACAGAAGAAATCAGCATAACGGAATGCAAGGCCACGACTCGGACCTGTCGGGGCCAAGCAATGCACACCCCTCTCCCCTTCATACCCCCGCCCCTCTCTGACCCCTCTCCCTCCTTCGTACCCTCTCCCTTCAGATCCTCCCTCCCGCCCTCTCGCTGCACCCACCGTCCACTCTACTCTCTTGTCCAATACTCCCACACTCTTGGCTGGCTTGGAGTTCTGTCGTGTTATGATTCCGCAATTTTGTATTGAAGGGAAAAATGATGAAACCAAAAATATGCACCTATGCACACACGTGTGGACACCCCCCACTTACTCACTCACTCTCTCTCTCTCTCCCTCTCTCACACACACAGCGCAAGAGAGAGGGAGGGAGAGGGGGGAGGGAGGAGGAGTATTGTTGTGCGGAAACGATGATACGTCTGTCGCGGTTTGTTTCATGCTGTATCTGTTGCGGTTTTCTCATACTTGTTCAGTTGCTAGTCAAGTATGTAAGACAAGGGCACTGCTGAAGTGACATGGATATTTCATTTTCTGGCTTTACCTTATCAGTTTTGTCAGATGTATCAACAATCGTCATCATTATCATTTATGTGTAAGTGACCTTGTTCCATGATCAAGATCCAAACAATTCCCACGCTTCCCTTTTCAGCTGATTTCCATTTTCTGCATTCATTCACACTGGTCGCATCACAACTGGTTTGACTGCTCACCTGTTGGCAAATCACTGTTTGCAGATCAATGCATGATACCCCTCCCTTTCCATGCCCCACTCTCTTCCCCCTGACTTCTAAAGACCACCAGAGGTGGGTAGGGGGTGGAGGTGGGGGCGTGGATGAGGAAATCAATACAGACTGAGGAAAATGGTTCATCGATTGTAAATGAGGTTCATTATTTTACATGAGCGACACGATCTGACACAGGACTATGAACTTAATCCGAACGGCTCCACTTGCAGTGTGTTTGGGTGCAAGGAGGGGGGGGGGGGACGGGGGGGGGAGGGAGACAACGGGAACGTACTTGGAACGATTTCCGAACTCTGGGAATGTTGGAATGACTTGTCTTGATCTCTCACACCAACATACTAGGGAATCTTATACATAACCCCCCATTGTTGGAACAGTTAATATGCCTCACCTGTCGTCCACCAACTCCCTCCCACGTCACCTCTCCCCTCCCCTCCGCTAACAAGTGACAGGTTTTACCTGTAATACTCTTTCCCACGACGCACCTGCCACTTAATTAAACGCTTCAAACCTCCAAGCTCTCTGTGCCTGCAGGGAAGTGAATTTCGCGTGCTCAGAGCTTTATCCATTATCCAACGATCAACGGGATCAATCTATGGAACATCAAAGCGGTCAATCTGCGCGTTATGATTGCTTTGACGTTTTAACGCAAGTCTTCCTACATGTTGTGCGTGGTAGTACTTAAACCCCCCAAATGCTCACTTTGTTTTGAACAGAACATATTAACCACAATATTAATCACGGCGAAGAGTTGACTGGGGGAAAATGTATGGTGAGAAATGGGCGAGTAGTGTGTGTCTCCGAAACTGATCTGTATATTCACAGTTTATATATATATATATATATATGTGTGTGTGTGTGTGTGTGTGTGTGTGTGTGTGTGTGTGTGTGTGTGTGTGTGTGAGTGAGGGGGGGGAATGAAAGAGAGGGAGTACTGAAGACAAATGAATAAATCAACAAAACCCAGCAAAACGCAAAGCAGTGGGATACACGTGACATCCGAAAACGGATAGAGAAAAGGTGACGTCATGAACACTGGGGCCGGAGGGGTGGCGGTGAAGAGAGGGGGATAAGTGGACAGGTGCAAGTGGTTTAAAAACAGAAAGACTGACCACTCCTGGACCAAACAGCTGACCTCTCAACGAGCCCCGAGCCCTCCCATGTGACCACACACAAAACACAATACAGGGGGGGGGGGGGGGGGGGGGGGGCAGCACATTGTTGAGAGTGACGTGTCAACACATGTCCCACGTACCACTCTGTGACTGGGTCCTTCACACATGGAACCACACCTCCACCCCTTCAAGGCCTGTACTTTGAACCGCACCTTTTTTTTTTTTTTCCTTTTCTTAGAAATCGTTCTTTTCTTTCCTTTGATTATTTGTTGTTTTTTGCTTCCTTTTTTCGAACAAGGTTTTTTCCACACAAAATCGTTTTAATTATTCGTCTTTATTTCCTAAAATTTGCGGTTTTTAGCGATCCCAGTCAAAAGTGCTCCTAATCAGTAATGAGTTGAGCTGGGTGGGAAAGCGTCCAGAACTGTTTTGGATCGTGCATGTGTGTGGAGGGTTGAGGGGCGTGGGGAGGGGGGGGGGGCTGCTTGTGTGCATGCGCGCGAGCGCGCGTCCATACCTACGTGCATGACTGCGTGTTGTGTGTGTGTTCTGCATAAGTCGTAATGTAGTGTAGTGCATTGTAACGTGTAAAATTGTGTGTGTGTGTGTGTGTGTGTGTGTGTGTGTGTGTGCGCGCGCGCGCGCGCGTGTATGCGTGTGTTAGAGAGAGAGAGAGAGAAAGAGAGAGAGAGAGAGAGAGAGAGAGAGAGAGAGAGAGAGAGAGAGAGAGAGATTCTTTAAACATCCAGTCCCCCAGAGTGGAATGGAGGGAGGGAAAGATAATTTAACATGGTGCATACACTCTCTGTGAATCTGAAAAAGTATGCACGAACATCTTTCACGTGTGTGTTTTAGAAAAACCTTAACGAGTTAATTCTTTACTGCATGCACTTTTTACGTGTGAAGTAAAATAGGGACATGGCTCAGGAAAGGCTGAGGGAAACAAGGAAGTTTAAACAGAAGGATGGGAGTTGGAGGTGGGAGGGTGAGAGGGGGGGGGGCGCATGACGACGACCGATATGAATGATCATTGTTATGTAGCTAAACGTAGGGGCTCTGAAACAAGCTGGGATCACACACACACACACACACACACGCATGCGTGCGCGCGCGCGCACACACACACACACGCGCGCACACACACACACACACACACACACATAAAGAAAGCGTGGGGAAGGAAATGACTGAGAACGAAAGGGAGACAACAACAACAACAACGAGGACCTACGAACGCCCCATATCCACAAATCATGTACGACAGAGCACGCACACAGATCCAACACAGCGTAAACAACCCCTGCAGACATATCTTCCCCCTCGTAACAACCTACACTGACGAGCGACCACCAGCGAGCAGTGTCCTACGTTGCTACTAACAGCCCTGCAACGCTGACAAAGCAGTTTCATGTCGTATTGCCTGCCGATGCCGACCTTTTTACCTCACCCTGCACACCTGAGCCTTGTCATCAGGGTTGAGGGGAGAGGGGGTAGGGTGGAGAGGGTAATGGATCGTGCACACCTGAATACCGATGATGACATAAACACTCATACCCTCCCTCACGGCATTTCGGCCATGTCTCAGTTGACACAGGCGAGCAGTATAATGTGCAAGCCAAAACGCGCACGCACGCACGCACGCACACACACACACACACACAGAGTATAGATCATTATATTTTTCAGCCCACGACAGCCACTCTCTCCAGGAAAGTACAGTAAAGCGATGACAGGTGCGTGGTTTCTCATCTAAAATAGGTCAAAACCAAGTCTTCGACCTAATTCAACGTTTATTTATTTTTTTTTTTTTTTTTTTTTTAAAATAATAATAAAGCCCTTTTCTTACATTCCTCACCGTGCACAAGATATCAACGAATATAGAAACTTGGAGCGGTTTTGTGTTCGGGAAACAAGAAAAGGAGTGGGGGGTATGGGTGAAGCGAGGGACAGACACAAGGAGAGGAAGATCGAGGGGGAGAGAGAGGGGGGCGCCGGGGAGGGGGGGGGGGGGGGGAAGGGACAGAAAGAGAAAAAGGAAACAGATAGAAAGGGGGAAGGGGGCACAGAGAGAGAGGGGGGACAGACAGACAAACACACAGACAGACAGACAAACAAAGACAGCCCAGAGCTGTCCACTGAAGGGGAAAAAGAGCCAGGAAGGACCCACGTGAGCTGGCAGCAGTCACGTGCACGTTAATCAGGTACCCTCGGGTGCCAGCGCTGACATGCACAATGCCAAAATCACTGCACTCCTGTTCTCCGGGTATCGATCCCAGGCCAGGCACGGGCAATAGGTGCCAAACGCCACTGGCCAGGTACAACAGCTCCAGCTTAGAGAATATCAAGAGAAGCTGGCACAATGATATAACGCAATTACATGCGATTACGGTTCCATACTGATTAGTAATCCTTTGGTCCCACACTGATCAGAAAGTCACTGGTCCGGTGAAGCCTTGAGGTGCGAATAACTGGGCTGTTGTGTTAGGTGAGATGCACTCTTTGTGGTGAACGTTGGTTAAAACATTAAAAGAATTATCGAATAACTGTTTGACTTCTTCTTCTTTCTTTCTTTTTTTTTTTTTCGAGCGTGTTCTACACACGAATGTTACATAACATCAATGAAAACCTGCATCAGCTGAGAGGATGGTATCATTCAAAGAGTGATGCAATATAACTGATGTAAAATGCATGCATGTCAAGAAAACATTAACTGTGTGTTGTGTGCACGCCTACTTGCAGAACTGATGGTGCTGAATCAAATGTGTGATGAGGAAAAAAATGTTTGAAACAAAATGCAAGTTGCAATGGAAAGTTCACACCAGTGTCGTGAAACAGGAAGAGGCTGGGGTGGAAAGGTATCCCACCTTCTTCAACAGCACACCAAGGACGAAGGCTACGTTACCAATGTCGCAAGAAAACTCTCGTGTGTCGTTTCACTTTTCTGGATAATATGTCGATCCCTGAAGTTCATCTAGTACGTCTTTCTGCACCACCATCCCCTGTGTGTGTGTGTGTGTGTGTGTGTGTTGGGGGAGCAGGGGTGTGTGTGCGTGCGCTGTTAAGTAATTGCCATTCCAGTCGTTGCCTCTGTTGAGAAAAAAAAGAAGAAAAAAAGTCGGTACCTTTTTGGTCAAAAAAAGAATTTAGTTTTTAGACCACCTCCACCACCAGAAAAACAGCTAGTCAAACAACAAAAGTAGCTTACAAAAGGCGTCCACTTCCCCACCCCACAAAAACCTTCACAATCGCTTTTTACGGCTTACACGAACACGGCGACATTGTGAACAAAAACAACAAAACAAGTCTTGCCTAAAAACCACTACATCATACCAACCAAACCACCGACAGTCAAGGACGGGTCACAGAGTGTTGGGCTGGTTGGTGGTTCAAATCCCTAATCCTTCCCCCCATTTCCTTCTCTCTCTTTCCCCACCCCCTATACAACCCAGGCCAGTCGAGGCCTGACTTTCTTCATCCACTTATTGAGACCCTTACGGTACCTGTGAAGACCTGCCCCAGGATCCGAACACCAACCCGCAACAGGACGCCCTAAGCTGGTGGGGGGAGGAGGCAATGAGGAGGGGGAGGGAAGCCGACACATCACAAGAGTGAGGGAGACGGGAATGGGGGTGTGTGGAGGTGTGGATGGGGCGGGGGTGGGGGGGGGAGAAATAAGTACCTGCAGGCTCGCTGTGGCTTAGAGATGACATCACTTGACCAAGGAACCGAGGGGCGAAGTTAAGTAAGGCGAAAAAAGTCGTGTGTGTGTGCTGCTTGTTGCACGGTATGAGGCGGCTTGGGGCCAACGCTCACTTCTGATGACCTTCTCTGATTACTAGAATCCCGCCGCCCCCTCCCCCTCCAGACTTTCCTTTAATCCGCCACCTTTCATTCCTTTCCACCTCTCGTTCTTCTCTCTCTCTCTCTCGCTGGTAACAGGTGGCTACAAAAGCGCTCGCTAACATGTTGGTGCATGCTGGAAAGTTTCCCTTACTGTGGTGCAATCTGCGACTTTCCCCCATACCGGTGCATGCTAGGACGTATAACCTATAACAGTGCATGCTATGACGTTCCCCCTATTATGGTGCATGCTGGGATGTTTCCCCCATTATGGTGCATGCTGGGACGTTTCTCCTATAGCGGTGTGTGCTGGACCGTTTGCGCTATTATGGTGCATGCTGGGACGTTTTCCTGAGACCGATGAAAACTGGGATTTATTCTCCTCTCTATTACACTGCTGGTCTGCCTGTTTCTATTACCATTAACTCACTCAGTACGGCCAGTCCTCTCTTCTCCTCTGCACAGACCCCTCGGATGTCCAGTAGGTGTCTGAATGACCCAACCTTTAGCTTCCGTCGTCAGAATTGTGGTATTCTTTGTCAACATTCACCTCTTCAGTATAAGAGCCTTCCACTTGCAATATTTTGATGATGGTAATTGGGGTGAAACGCTGTTAACGTCGTCTCTTTCGCCGTTCGTATGGAGAGAGTTAAAGAAAACCTTTTAGAAGGAAGTATTACAGCTTCGTAAATATCTCAATGCATTATGTAGGCGGGAAAAAAGGAAAAACAATGAGGGGTGGACGCATGCAGAGAGAGGGAGAGAGAGAGAGAGAGAGAGAGAGAGAGAGAGAGAGAATGGGGGGTGGGGCGGGGGGGCGGGCGGGTGGGAGGGAGGGGGGAGGTCGGAAGAGGGAAGAAACCTCTTGATAAATGAAAGTAATTTCAATGATCTTTAAATATTGAAGACATATCTGTTACGGCGCTACGAACAGAATAAAGTACGCAGAAAAAGTGAAGGGAATAGAGGTGATGGTGGCGGCTGTTTGTTCAGATCAAGGAAACTGGTTTCAACCTTGACCTACGCATTTCTTACTATGAAACAATGTATCATCTGCTCATGGTTATAACTTATGTTCACCCATTTCTCTCTCGCCTCACCCTCCTCTGCAGCACGTGAAATCGTTTAAAAAACAGCTCCTGATAAGAAGATACAAGCACTTAGTCTTTTGAATTGTTCTTCAATACACCCCCATTCGAATTTTTTTGGAATTATTCTCCAAATTTCCTCTTTTGACACAAATCTGTTTCTCCCACACAGCACTGTTGGCCGTCTTCTAGAAAAAAAAAATCTGTCTTCCTTGCTTCATTCAGATACACTTGTCCCGTTCAAAAACGACGGACAATTAAAAAAAAAGAAGAGAAAATAATTACATGGAGCATACATAATGACACATCAAGATAAACTACAATCCTGACGTTCCTGTCCTGATTTATGTGATCTAAGTACACCTGTCTCAGGATGATATACTGATAATCTATTGAAAAATCAACACGAAGGTTGGAAAGATAAATAAAGAAGTGATAATTTTTTTGTTAATGTGTCCTTTTTTCTACCCATCTATTCCTCAATCATTGAACAACACGACAATAATAGAATACGGTTATCGGCTGCATAATCAAGACCACTCGGTGAGCCGTGGCTTCAAACCAATGGTGTTTTAACTCTCTCCATACGAACGGCGAAAGAGACGACGTTAACAGCGTTTCACCCCAATTACCATCATCAAAATATTGCAAGTGGAAGGCTCTTATACTGAAGAGGTGAATGTTGACAAAGAATACCACAATTCTGACGACGGAAGCTAAAGGTTGGGTCATTCAGACACCCACTGGACATCCGAGGGGTCTGTGTAGAGGAGAAGAGAGGACTGGCCGTACTGAGTGAGTTAAAGTAGTTACGGGTTACAGTTGACTCAACAGTTTAAATCATTCAAAGTCTGCAGCTTGTTTTGTATGACAACACTGTGTGTGCAAATCTGCTGTGTGTTTTTAAAACACTGATGTAATGCGCTGTGGGGAATATCTTTTTTTTTAAAGTACCCGGAGCATTTTTTTCTGGATAAAATGTCATATAAATATCCTTTAGTATCATTATTATTACTTGTAGCAACAGTAGTAATAGTAGTAGTAGTAGCATTAGTAGTAGTAGAAGTAGAATTGGTAGTAGTGTCATCATCATCATCATCATCAATTGTGCGTTAAACCTATCTGTGTTACTTTTGTTTTTAATAATAATAATCATATTTATAACCCACACATCAAAAGCGTTATTTCACGACCATTGTTTGTTTACATACAAAACGAATCAAACTGGTTTCTCGACAGCTACACAAACTGATCGACCCGAAGACCTGGTTTCTGTAACTGGCGAGGTCTCTACAGGGCCTGAGGATCTGTGACACATCACTCGATCATCTCCATCTCCAGTCGCCGCTGACATCAGCACAGGGTCGTTAGGAGTTAACAGCCCTCGCTAAGCGTCTCCATAAAAATGACGCATACCTTGTAAGCAGTGCACGCGTCCAGAAATGGTGCACGGCAAGAAGAAGAAAAAAAAAAAGAAAAAGAAAAAGAAGAAAAAAAAATCCTTTGATTCATCTTTCCCTTTCGTCCCTTCCCTACGGTACATGCTGTGCACGCACGCGTACATGAGTTCGTGTGCGTGTGTGTGTGTGTGTGTGTGTGCGCGCGCGCCTGTGTGTGTAGGTGAATGCGCGCGCGTGCGCGTGCACGCCCACGCGTGTGTGTGCACGAGTGTGTGTGTATGCCGTGAGCAGTCCGTAGTTGCGTAAGCAGTGCATGCGTTGCTCTCTCTAAAAAAATGTATGTACACACACACACACACACACACTACTCAATTTGTTTCTTTCACTGCATGAACATATCGTCTTTTGACTTTCTCTTTCCCTCCCCTACAATGACGACAAAGGAGATGGCGGTCCGGCCGATGACGACAGTGATGTCAGAACTAATGCTCCACCACGAGGTGGCGGCACTCACCTTCCTGCTGCAGTTCTCCAGGATGATGTAGACGTTGCTGTCATCTTCGAAGTAGCTGTGGAACTCCACCACGTTCCTGTGCTTGAGATCACGCTGCAGGTCCACCTCACGGAGGATCTGAAACCAAACAGGAGTCAAGTGTAGTAGACAGTTTCCTTTCCTCGGGATCTTAAGTTTGGACTTGCTTGCGTGTTTGTCTAGTGTAACCTTCCTCGTGAAATCTGACACAGGAAGGTCTTGGGTCGGACAGCATGTACACTTAAAAAAAAAAAAATTAAACCGGAAGTCGCTGTTCTGATGTGGAGGGAAAGTCAAGGAATCAACGCAAGGGCAAGCGGAGGGAATGTCACTGAATACAATACGCTATCAGCTGCAGGTTTATTATACTTCATCCACATACTGACTCTTCCCTCCTCCAATCAATTGGTTGTCTTCTTCCTTATTTTCCGTAAGAACATTTTTTTTTAATTTTTTTATTTTTTTTTACTGTTTCTGCATTCACTGCCAGCTGATCTCTCTCTCTCTCTCTCTCTCTCTCTCTCACACATACACACACACACACACACACACGCACGCACAAACACGATCCTCAGCCTTGACCACCACTAAGTCCCCTTCCCCCTGCACACCTGATCCAGGCAGAGGACGGGACGGGGTAGAGTGGGAGTGACGAAAAGAGGGGTAGTAAATGGGGCAGGTGTTAATTAAGGACTTTACCACACCAGCTGGCCAGGTATGGTTCCGCGCAGAACGTCAACTTGAACACGGACTGGGAGGTGAGGGGTCTGCTGACAGCCTCTGACAGGCACTTGACCCCCATTCAACTCCCCAGGTGGTGCATCCTTCACCTCCCACTTCAATAACCACCCCCCTCTGGAGTGTCAATAACAGTAAACATTGATCCTCTGTGTGTGTGAGTGTGTGTGTATGTGTGTGTGTGTGCGCGCGCGAGCGCGCGTGCTTGTGTGTGTGTGTGTGTGTGCGCGTGCGTATGTATGTGTATGTTGTGCTTGTGACTCAGCTCTGACTCGATCCACTGTCATGATAAGCCATACAAAGGGTTGGTCTATAAAGGCAAAGTGGTAACAAAGGCATACCCTGGGAAGGCATTTCCTGTTTTCAACACGTGGAGTGTGTGCTGCATGTGTTTGGAGGGGGGCGGGGCTCGAGGCGTGCCCGCACGTGCAGCGCGCGCTTTGGGTGTGTGTGTTTTCCAAGCTATATCGGGGTTGACCCAATTCGAGTGTCACTCGACTGTCAACCTGTCTTGTTCCTGGCTGCGAGATAAATTTATGTGCAAACACGTTCGTTTTGTTTGCGAAAGGAATGTGAGCGTGACTGACACTCTCTGTCTGTCTGTCTGTCACACACACACACACACACACACACACACACACACACACACACACACGTGTGTGTGTACAGGTTACGTCAAAACAAAAACGTGAAGCGATATGATTTAGTTTCGGCAGTATGTACCCTCAGGTGTCAGAGCACAAAGAGAGCTGATGCTTCGCAGTTCAACATGATTGTTCTCAACTTTCAGCGATCGATCTACGCAATTTAGGTAGTATCTCTCTTCAATTATGCACTGAAAATGAAAAGAAAAAAAAAGAAAGAAGCTATGTCGCAGACTGAAGCTCACGCACACACACACACCAGTATCCGCGCGCGCGCAAATAAAACACGTACTCAAAACACACTCAACGCACGCACACAAGACACAAAAACTTCTCAAACAAGAAAAAGAATGAAGTATAATTTTATAGGCCAACAAAAGACATTAACAGGCCAACAACCTTTGCGCGAATAATAGAAAAGGCCCGGAAAAGAAGGGTCCATGACAGAGACAGGGCCTGGGGCCATTAGCACTTTAGTCCCAAACCTTTGAAAACACTACACTACACTACACACACACACACACACACACACACATTCTCTCTCTCCCTCTCCCTCTCTCCACTCTCTCACACACACACACACACACACACACACAAACACATTCTCTCTCTCTCATTCTCTCTCTCTCACTCTTTCCCCCTCACACACACTCTCTCTCTCACACACACACACATTCTCTCTCTCTCCCCCCCTCTCTCTCACACACACATTCTCTCTCTCTCTCTCCCCTCCACATGCGCATTGATATATTATTCACACTATTTGATTCATTATTTAATATTTTTGTTAGTGGCCCACTCCTTTGCTATGGGCCGGAGGCCTAACAAATAAACCATTGTCTTGTCTTGTCTTGTTTCTCCTCCCTCACAAACACACACACACACACACTCTTTTCTATCTCTCTTTTATTGGACTTCCTGAGAAACAGGAAAGAAGAGACATGAAGGAGGGAGTCAGCAGCTGATGACAACCACAAAAGAGAGAGAGAGAGAGGGGGGTGGTTGGGTAGACAGATCAGCAAGAAAACATGAAGGATATCAAGAAGACGACCACAAAGGAACTGCGTTTGTCTGCTTATGAAAATGATTCCACCGAGTCTGGTTTGCTAAGTAAGATCAAAGCTCCCCCTCCCCCACCTCCCTCACATTTTGATCGTGTACAGTTTCAGAGACGACGTCGGAATGGCAAATAATAATGCTTGTCAGTATTGTGATGTCCATTAAAAAAATGTTCACTTACACTTTAAAGTGCATGTGTGCGTGCGCAAGTGTGTGTGTGTGTGTGTGTGTGTGTGTGTGTGTGTGTGTGTGTGTGTGTGTGTGTGCGAATCCCTTTCTAAACGCTGATTTTTCAGCTTGAGCGCATTCGTCCTTTCCTCCTCTTCACCCCTTTAGTGTTTATTTCATGTGAACTGTACTGAAAGAAATACCATGCATCGACCATTACCAGTGACTTATTGAAAACAACCCCCACCCATACATTCATTTCTCCTCTCTCCTCTATCATATAACGTACCGCCCTCTATCCTCACATCACACACACACACACACACACACACAGAGTCATAGGAACACAAAGAAATAAAGCCCGTCGCTCACCCACCCGCACCCCACCCACCACACCCCCTGCTCCCTCCAAACAAAGAAAAGAAAAGAATTCTCTCGAACCTTTTAATAAATCCACCCCCCCACTACACTGCACCTTCGATGACCCTATTCTCTCCAATAACCTGTTATGATTGATGTCTATCATTGGAGACACACACACACACACACACACACACACACACACACACACACACACACACACACACAGAGTGTGTGTGTAGCTGGGTCGCTATGAGCTCCCCCTCCTCGCTCCTTCCCTTTCCAATACCTGGCTGTCAATCCCCATGTACCTATCGGATTTTTGCCCCCACTGTTCAAATCACTGGAAGCGAGAATGGTATGGCGGGGTATTGTACGCATGGGACGGAATTAAGACTTCCAAAGAGTGGAACCCGTCTGCGATTACTTTGTCCGCCTCAGTGAATGTGCTGACTAAGACGACTGACTGGTCTCCTCTGTTGTCTCTCTTAGCACCTTCATTCCGTGTATATAACAACAGAGGAACGAGGAGATTAGGGGGATAACGGAATGCTTAGGAGAGAGAGAGAGAGAGAGGGAGAATGAGAGAGAGAGAGAGAGAGAGAGAGAGAGAATGAGAGGAGAGAGAGAGAGAGAGAGAGAGAGAGAGAGAGAGGCGAAAGAAAAAGGAAAATTAGAACGTCGGTTTACGGGTTATGTATGGCTGGGGACCATCGAGTTCAAATGTGCGTGCACACCTGGTGGGTTCCTTCCCAAGTTCATGTGTGCACTCTTTTTTCTTTTTCTTTCTTCCTTCGACTCTTCTTTCTTTCCCCTCTCTCCTCCCCCCCCCCCCCCACCATCCTCCTCCTTTGCAATTCCCTTCTTTCAGTGTCTTCGTCCCCCACCCCACACCCCACTTTTTTTCCCCTCTCGTGTCTGTCTTTCTTTTTGCTTCGGCATTCGTTCTTCAATTTTTATTTGTTTTATGATCGCGCCTGATGCGGCATCTGTTTTTACTTTCGCTTGTGTGTGTGTGTGTGTGTGTGTGTTTGTGCGCGCGCGCGTGTGTGTACGTGCGTGTGTATGCGTGTATGCGTGTGTGTGTGTATGTATATATATATATATATATATATATATAGAGAGAGAGAGAGAGAGAGAGAGAGAAAGAGTGAGAAAGAGAGAGAGGGAGGGAGAGAGAGGGAGAGAGAGTTTTAAACAAACTTTACATTCTTCCTTTTTTCTAAAAAAAACAAATCTTAGTCCTTTTCCTTCCTTTCTGTTGACCATTTCATCGTTCCTTCTACCACAGACCCCTGCATCCCCCCAATCTCCACCCCACACCCCCTCACACCCCCCTCTCCCTTGTCTGTCTGTCTCGTGGCAGTTCCTCTCCCCCGGTCCTCCTTTTCCCACCGATGACGAAGCTGACCTGACGGGTACGGGGAACAAAATGGGGCAACATCAGTGACGTGGCACAACAACGCACGATACGGTTTGACAACGAAAGAAGGGAGCAAAACCTGGTGACCCGTTTCTTTTTCTGTGTGTCTTGTCTCTGTGTGTGTTTGTCTGTCTGTCTGTCCACCCTCCTCCCACCCTCCTTCCCTCCCACCCTCCCTCCCCCCTCTCCCTCCCTCGTTTTTTTTTGTTTGTTTTTTTGACAACAAATAATGTTGCCAATATGATGACCCACGTTCTCTCTCTCTCTCTCTCTCTCTCTCTCTCTCTCTCTCTCTCTCAAAAATACAACGCGTCCTCCCAAAAAACACAGTGAGAGGGAGGGAGGGAGGGAACGAACTGTTTTATTCAAATAAAGACCAACGCCCCTTACTGAAGGGGTGTGACACAAGTACGGTGTTGGACATACTGGAAATGTAACTGATACCACAGGAATATATCAAGCATATATATCACTGAATAGCAAAGAAGACAATAAGTCTTGATGTTCAGCCTCTTCAAAAAGGCAGGTAGGGAGAGATCGAGGGAGAGATCGAGAGAGAGAGAGGCAGACAGACAGACAGACAGACAGAGACAGGGAGAGAGAAAGTTGGAGAGAGGAAGGGAGGGAGGGAGAGAGACAGTAACTGAGGCATAGAGACACATATAGACAAGAGCACAGATAGGGGAGGGGGGGGGGGGGGGGGGGGGGGGGGGGGGGGGGGAAGGTTCCTTTGTCAAGAGTCTCCGGCGTGATGTTTCCGCTCCGATGAGTTTCTGCCCAGCAGGACAGCGGCCTATTAAAAAACGAGTACCTGTCCATCAGACTCGAACCGTCCACCCCTTCGGTTGTCTGTCACGGGGAGGACAAAGGAACGAGGAGCAAGGGGGAGGGGGGGGGGGGACACCAAACGTGACAAATCTCTGCGGGAGCTGAAGCAAGGACTCAGCTGACTCGTTTTTCCCTTGCCTCTGTCAACTGATCTCCAGCTATGGGGTGAACATTATTATGGCAGCGAACAACGGGGGCAGCAAGGGACAGAGAGAGGGGGGAGGGAGGAAGAGAAGAGAGGAGAGAGGACAGGGAAGAGAGGGGAGAGGGACACAGAGAGGGTGGAAAGGGGGGACAAGGGGAGAGAGAGGGGGAAAAAGAGAAAGAGAGAGAATCAGACAGAATGGGATGGGAAGGAAAGGATGACAAAGGAAGATGAAAGGTGGGGAGATGTGTGTGAGAGATGCATGCACGCACGCACGCACACACACACACACACACACACACACACACAGGGGAGGGAGAGACAGAGACAGAGACAGACTCTTAGCTACAGAGAGAGCAAGAGAGGTATGGAGTCAGAAGACAGAGACACAGAGAGAAGTCGAGGCAGAATGAATAAAAAAAAAAGAGGATATAAAAAGAAAGGAGAACGAGACAAGAAATGAAAAGAAGAAAAGAAACGGTTCTGGTTTTCTGATCAAAGAAACGAGGCTCGACGAGGGGTCCGGAAAATGACTGGCCACTTTACCCATGCTGATGTGATAGACATTTTGTCCAAGGTCTTTTGAACGGCTCCTGTGCCGGCAACATGGGCAGGGTTAGGCCCTCAGACCTAACGTTGTCGTGACAGGGGGACTTAACCCAACAACCAGCGCTGCCATGATTGATGGTACTTTGGTATAAAAGGGAAAAAGACTGTTCTGTTTTTATTGTCTTTTCATGGACGTTGGGCTTCGTCAGAAGAAATACACGGTGGAGGGGGAGTTTGTGGATAAAAGGGGTGGGGTGGTGGTGGGAGAGGCACTAACAGGGTGGTCTGGTCCCTCCGTTAGTTGAGGTCATGTGGGTGCACATTTCCGAAATCCCTTTATCCCGCTACGTGTATTTCTACCTCCCTGTTTTTGTTGTTGTTTGTTTTGTTTTTTCTCTTTGTGTGCTTCTCTCTTTATCATGCTCAAATACGTAGCAGTAAAACCCGAAAAGGAACCCATAATATTTTCATACTTATTCTTATGTGTATTTTCCTCTGTGAGGTATTTATCTGGAGAATGTGGATGCAAATTTCTTATTTCATGTTTGTTTCTTTTGTTTTGTTCTTCTTTGTACTCGTGGGATCATACCAATGTTTCTAGATTTTATTTCCTGGTTCGCCATTGTATCTGAAGTGTTTCTATATGATTAAACGCACGCATTTTGGGGACAGCGTTCCTAGGAACAGAAACAGACAGATACACCACTGAAGAACTCGTTCAAATATGGGTAATCTTCATCACGGTCAAGTTCGCCATCTTCGCATGGGGAGACAAAGTGTCCGTGTGCATATAACAGGACAGGGAGCTGAACAGAGCGGTATGGATTGATTGCTGGCAAAGATACAGGAAAAATAAATGTAATTGTCGTTCAGTAATCTAAATCTAAATCGCTCTGAAAATATTATAAACAGACTTGTTGCACATTATTCAACATTATCCACACAAAGCAGCTGAAGCCTATCCACACAAAATAGCTGAAGCCTGTTCACATGCTTGACTGTCACCGAATACGGAAATGCATGTTTAGAACTGATAACAACCCTTTGTTGTACCACTCTGCACCCCCTTCGCACTCACTCTCCATCTGTTCTAAAAACATATATTACCATTTTGCCACTGAAAATCATTCGAGCAGCTTCAGCTTCACCTATCTACTGCAGCAGCGATGTCAACAAAGAAAATGTTCTTTGTAATCATTACAAGTTCAACTTCGACAATGCTGGGTGATTCATGTTGTTGTATTCATTCTGTTGTGTATCGTGAACTCGCCCCTTTATAAATTTATGGGGCTGTGACCTTTTCTGAATAAAGCAAAACTATTAATATTTCTCTCTTACTACTACCTTTTTCTATATTATAATTATTATTTATTTATTTATTTATTTATTTATTTATGTAAGCATATCTATTATTTATTCCCCCCCCCCTCCCAAGGCCTGACTAAGCGCGTTGGGTTACGCTGCTGGTCAGGCATCTGCTTGGCAGATGTGGTGTAGCGTATATGGTTTGTCCGAGCGCAGTGACGCCTCCTTGAGCAACTGAAACTGAAACTCTCTGTCTCTGTCTGTCTGTCCACCTTAACAATCATAAGAATATAATGCTATATTTCCGGCTGACTAGTTTCAAGTAGTTTCTTTTCAAAATCTCGCCTTTGCGAATTTAGGTAAGCGTTGTGTCGGCCAGAAAAAAAAAAGAAAAAGAAGAAAAAAAAGCTATGGGCTTTGCGGTGCTGAAAATTCTTTACCGCCTTTATTCAGGACGCTGTGCAGTTGCTGCAGATCTAAAACCAACGTTCCTGTAGTTTAAAAAAAAATATGCCCCCCGTCCCCCCCCGTACCCCCTTTTCAACACCCTTCTCTTCCCTCTCTGCATTATTGCGAACACTTCGTCAACCGTTGAACAATCTGTCATGTTCCATCAGGACCTGACACATTGTCGGAAATCAAGGCCTCACAGGACTTTTTTGTGAGTAAGAGAGAGAAAGAGTGAAAAGAGAGAGAAAGTGAGAAAAAAGACAGAGAGGCAGACACAGGAGAGAGAAAGAGGGAGAGAAGACAGACAGATGAAAGAGAGAGGCGGAGAGAGGGGGGAAAACAGAGAAGTTAGTGGGGGTGGGGTGGGGAAGGCAAGGGTGGAAGATGGATGGTACAGGTGTAGGTAGTAAAGTGATGAAAGACACAAACCTAGTTCCTCAAAGTTTTTTTTTCTCCTTGTGTGTGTGTGTGTGTGTGTGTGTGTGTGTGTGTGTGAGGGGTAGGGGGGGTGGGGTGTCTCAATAGTGAGGGGAGGGGAAGCGGGAGGGGGGCTGGGGGTAAGAAATGGGAGGATGGCTTTATTGCGGATCGCTTTGCATACGCCCAAATAAGCGAGTGCATTTTTCGGATCCACCCCCAACCCCCACCCAACTCTGTGAACATGGAGAAAGAGTCTGTGGGCACAGGTCTTTCGAAATGTAACTGCACGGTTATCTTACTGCAGCTGTCCACTTCTTGTTTTTGAACTTAGCTAACAAGCGACCGAGTGGTTTGAAATGCAACAGTCTGTCTTCCCCCACACACCCCTCCTCCCCCTCGTCTCTCTTAGTGGCCTGTCCAGTTTAACTCTTCCCTCGCCTCTCACAGTAGCCTGTCTAGTTTAACTCTTCCCTCGCCTCTCTCAGTAGCCTGTCTAGTTTAACTCTTCCCTCGCCTCTCTCAGTAGCCTGTCCAGTTTAACTCTTCCCTCGCCTCTCTCAGTAGCCTCTGAGATTGTGTTTAACTCCACTGTTTTACACTGTAAGAGAAATAAGGTATTTTGTGAATTTTATGGAAAACTGCAACCTTCATGTTTCACGATCTGGACTGCTAGTATGCGAGGCAGAGATAAGGAAGGGCGGAAAGGAGAGAGGAAGGGGAGGGGGGGGGGGGGGGTGCAGGGTGGCACTTTGGGCGTGGCTGCTGCGGATCATGTCCGGTTCCCACTACACCAAGTCCTTTTTTCCTGTGCTGCTTTCCTCGCTATTGTTTACCCTGGTTCATGTATTTCCCCATTTCGTCATTGTGTTTGTGTATTGTTTGTTACACACGAACGAGCACCATATAAGCTCAGGCTTGTTGTTGCTCAAGTTTTCTTAATTGAACGCTGAGAGAGATGACCAGTGAAGCAAGTCATGGACACAATAACTAGTTTCCTGTCCCTCAGGAACAAAGAGGGCATGAAAATAGTATAGTGTTGTCAGCGCATATAGTCATGGTTACTTTTGTCGAGAAATGAGATTTGATTTCGTGAGCAGAATTATCATTAGTAAGTCCCCGCGGAAAGTTCCCTGTCTGTGTGGCTTATATTACTACTATCGCGCATTGCACAGTTTAATAATAATAATAATAAATTAAAAAATAAACGCACAGTTTAATAATAATAATAATAATAATAAAAAAAAAGTAATCACAAAGCTTCTAGTAGTCACAATGCCTACGTGCCTCACTTTTCCGTTTTCATGATAGTATGGTAACGCAGACTTTTTCCCTTTTTAAATTTTTTTAAAAATTCATTACGATATTTCAGTTTGCCACGATAACACACCAGACACACCATCAATGCAATTTATTTTTTCCAAGAAATATCTTCCCTGTTTAACACTTTATAAACAGGATCTACAGGTGTTCGCTGTGTGACGTTTGGGAGGGGTGGTGGTGTTCAGAACTCAGACAATAAGTGATATTACGGTTTGGTCCTCTTGATTGTGTTCCGTCCTGCCTGTCTGTTCATTGCAGTTTTGCTTTTTGTTGTTGTTGTTGTTGTTTTGTGTGTGTGTGTGTGTGTGTGTGTGTGTGTGTGTGTGTGTGTGTGTGTGTGTGTGTGTTGGTTTTGGTGGTGTGTTTTTTTAATATTACCGGGGCACACAGATCTCTTTGTAAGTCCTTGCCACGCGGTTTCTCAGGTTGCAGATAATCACACGGAGAAAGAAAGACGAAGGAAAGTGCAGAACTGGAAACCTGAGCGTCTTCTGCCCGGATTGCTTTTCGCCCAACAGCCTGCACCAGTTGCACTGACTCTGGGGGGGCCAGGTCTGGTGGTGAACAGACCCACACTATCTGAGAAGGGTGAAGAAGATTTGTGACCGACACGCATGTGGGTGTTCTGCACAGTTCCGTGTCAGGTAAGCGATGGGATGACAGTGACACTACTTCCATGATGCTCAGTCACGAAACAGACCTAAGTGGGGGAGGTGGGTGTGTGTGTGTGGGGGGGGGGGGGGGGGGGAAGGGGGGGAGTCGACAAAGGTGAAAGCCAGCCCAGTCAACCGAACATGTCATCTCTAGCCCTTATAACAGGCAAGAAGCTCCGTGACAATGAAAGCTTTATACATCACATGAGAGCGTGGGTACTGACAGGGCAGAAATAAAGTGTGGGGAGGGGTGGGGTGAGAGTAGGGGTTCGACAAGGCTGATTGGGGTAGGGAGTTGGAATCTGCGAATCGTACTGTCCTGAACTCAATACAGAGATGGTAAAATACGAGTGAAACAGTTCCATACTGTTGTTCATAATTGTTCGAATAAAAATTTATCCCCCAACAAGTGATTGTATTCAAATTCAATACTTACTGCGATTTCGAAAGTGTTGAAAAGTGTACAAAGTCTAGTCAAGAACTACCCTGAGCTATATTCTTAAAATCACCAATAAATAGTTACGCTTATGCACATATGCGCAATACACCTTAACTGAGCCAAATATTACACCCAGCGCATGTTCTCAATGTTACCCTGGCCTTGAAACGGAAAACGCATATTTTGATTTGCACAAGTATATAAGGTAGCTGCGTCACTGCTATAACATAAAAAGGGCTTAGTACCAGCCTTTATCTTTGAAAGGGCTCTTCCCCTAAGGACACGGTAGTCAGACAAGCCTTACAGGAGCAGGATGAAACTCGGTAGTGCGTGGCTGGTTACGTCCACACACAGCTGTACAAGTTGGGATGTCACCGCTCGGCCCACATGTCAGTTTACCTGTTGGCACAGAAGCTGTCCTGTTCTCCCACCCACCCACCCCCCTCCTTTCTCCGTTTCCTCACCTAACCGCCCCCACCCCCTGGCCCTCCCAGCACGTCCCCCTGCCCATGGCCCAGGAAGCTTTCAAGGTCAGTGGCAACCTGCCTGATTTGGATCCCTGGACTGTCAGTACTGATTGCCAACGTCAACCCCACTTCTGACCCTGACTCCCTCTTCCCTCTCTCCCTCCAACCCAACGATGACCCGTCAGTAACCTGACGCAGCGTGAGAGTGGATGGTCACTACTCCGCTATGTGTGTGTGTGTGCGTGCGTGCGTGTGTGCGTGCGTGCGTTTGTGTGTGTGTGTGTGTGTGTGTGTGTGTGAGAGAGAGCGTGGAGACGGAACATACCGACAGAGGCAGTTTTCTCAATTCCTGTTACGGAAACTGAAACTTTCGGTCGCCTGTGATAGTATCGTATCGGTGCTGTGTGTGTGTGTGAGTGTGGAGACGGAACATACCGACAGAGGCAGTTTTCTCAATTCCTGTTACGGAAACTGAAACTTTCGGTCGCCTGTGATAGTATCGTATCGGTGCTGTGTGTGTGTGTGTGTGTGAGTGTGGAGACGGAACATACCGACAGAGGCAGGTTTCTCAATTCCTGTCACGGAAACTGAAACTTTCGGTCGCCTGTGATGGTATCGTATCGGTGCTCAGATGTTTGTCCACCATATATAGTAGTCACTTTCCGTTCCTCCCCCCCCCCCTCTCCGCCCCCCTCTTCCATCACACTCATTCTATCCGCCAGAGGCAAGTCACTCTCTCAGTCAACAGTAAAGTTAATTTTTGATCACGAAGCACAGTTGTTCTTTTTTGTTTTGTGTTTTGTTTTTTTGGGGGGTGGGGATGGGGCGGTTTGTATTCACATACGCTTTCCCCCCAACAAATCAAACCACGACAAGAGAACACGAACGGTGGGAAGACAAACGTTCCCACGAGTGCCACGTACAAAGACCGCAGACCAATTGCAGAAAGTAAACAATCTCTCTCTCTCAAGAACTTGCGCACACGCTCAAGCATGCTCACGTGTGCAGTCATAACATATAAGCGAGCGAGCGAAGGAGAGAGAGAGGGGGCGGAGGGGCGGGGGCATATAGAATTACAGAAATGGGGCACAACACACACACACACACACACACACACACACACACACACACAAACGGGCGGCGACATGTGTGCGTCTTGCCGCGCCAGTTTCCGGCCGAATAAATCTTGGTAAAGCCGTCACTTTTTATCTGCCCTGTACCGCTCGCCCCCTTGCCCCTTCCTCCTGTGAGACACACATCCGCACAGTTAGACCCTTATGGTCTGCCCGGCCTGTGATCTGACAGCGCTAGCTAACCCCCCCACTGTGACACAGTTTCTACCATCCAACAGGTAGGTAGGACTTGCAGAAGAATCCTCAGACACACACACACACACACACACGCACACACACAAACACACACAGAGGAACGAGGAAGTAAACAAACCAGGACATAGTTACGGTTGACGGACTGAAGACGTGGACACAGCAACAGAAGAATTCGCTCATGCCATCATGGACCAAATTCATCACAAGAACACTGTCAGGGACAGAAGCAGAAATGTAGGAGGAAGAACAATAAAATAAAAGAGAGAAGTGGGAGGCAGAAGAGGGCGATGACTGGAAATCGAAAGGACAGGAAAAAAGGTGGGAGTGGCGGGTGTTTGATCGTCAACCTTCCAACAACTTATCACTAATCAGTTAATCAAACGGTAAACGACACCGACACAGTTTCAAAATGAACTAACTGAGGATAAGAGCCGAAAACTTCATTTGCGTTTAACCCCCTTTTCAACAGGCAGCCGACCTTTTCTCATACTTTCTTCGCTACCGAGGCAGAGCTGAAGCAGCAAGGGACCAACTGGACTGGAATGGCCAGAACAGCCCAGAACAGAGTGCGATGGCGAGGGGTCGTCGATGGCCTATGCTCCATCGGGAGCGATGGGCATAATGAAATAATGAATGATACTTTGTATGCACGATTAATAAAACATGGTTTTCGTGCAGCCATGATTTACACACTGGGAAACGGAGCTGAACGGAGAGGTTGGAGTGGAGATGGGTAGACAGGGAAGAGGGGGGTGAAAGGAGGAGGAGGAAGACGACGGTGAAGTCAAACTGAATTTTTCCCAAGGGACGGGCTGGGAAGAGCAAACAAAAACGGAGGAGCAGAAACAAGACCGAAGGAAGAAGACCCAATATGAATAATGCATGCCAGGAGTACGCGATGATGAACGAGGCACAGAGGCTGAGGTGCTGAAACATGATGAATTTTAACACGATCCGAACTCGGTAGTTAGTTTTCAGTGTCATGCGCTGCGTATTCAATTTCTTCTTCGTCTACTAAAAAAAAAAAAAAAGAAAAAAAAAAAGAAAGCTGAAGCTAAATTAAACAAACTGCTTAATTTTAACGCCTAAACCACACTTGGTTCGTAATATCACAAACCGAACGGAGAGGGGAAGAGTTGTTTTGAAAACAGGTGATTTTATGTCTTTTTACTTTGACAGACACGTTGGACTGAAAGGGCATGAAAAGTGGAGACAACCCTCCCCACTCATCCTTCTCGGGCACTGGCACAGACACAGACACATACAGCCCACAACATTAACAAGCAGTACGATCTTCAAGACAAAATACCCATACCATAAAGCTTCCACCAACAAGGGTTTTTTTTGTTGTTTTTTTCTTCTCACTTTTTCAGTGGCACCTACTTCACAAAGAATGGTGCCAACATGTTTGTTTTCCTCCAAACCCTTTAACTTTGCCTAAATCCCATTTTAAACGCAGAACATATCACGTGAATCCCTCACCTGTGAAATGTCTATCTTCACTTGTGAATTGTCTGTTTTGCTGGCATAGTTCAACTTAATTCCAGTCCGTTTACCTTTCAAGATTTTTGGCTCGGGGAATGGATTGGAGTACCCACGCAGGGGGGCACACCTCCAACAAAAGAAAGCCGATATATGAAAAGTTATAGAACTGCCAGGCCTCAGTGCACACCACTCTTTCCACGCGTCGCAGTTTAAGTGTCAAGAATGAATATACCTGTGTGTGTGTGTGTGTGTGTGTGTGTGTGTGTGTGTGTTGTAAATCCCCTCTGTGTGGAGGCAGGGGGATGGGGTAGTGTGCGTGTGTGCGTGCGTGAGTGGGTGAGAGAGTGAGTGAGTAAAGAGTGACTGAGTGAGTGTGTGCATGTGTGTGGGGGAAGGCAGGGGGGGTTAGTGGGGGGAGGGGGGTTTGCGTGCTCCGTCAGATAAAAAAAAATTAAATTAAAAAACAACAACACTAGAACTTGATAAGTACCACGGACAGTACCTGATATCGAAACCTCTATTCTTTGAGCTTTAAGTATTGAAGCTCATACATCGATCTCAAATATAATTTCACAATAAAGTGCATGGAACTGTGCCGCGGTCAGTCTAATCACATTCTGATCGCTTTCTGATCAGTTTAGAAAAGTGTGTCAGCATGAAATGGAACCATAGTGGTGTAGCCTTAGCTTCCATGCTAATCTATCGTCTTTGTATTTGCCAACTGAAATGGGCAATGTTTTATTCTGGCTTTTTAAGCACATTTTTCTGAACACCAGTTGTTCGGTGTTGCCTCCAACACATGTGCATGAATCATAAATCTTGTGTGTGTGTGTGTGTGTGTGTGTGTGTGTTCTTTACGTTGTGGTGCCACAGCCGTGTCAAGGTAATAAATCTCACAATTAAAAAAAAAAAATTAAATTAAAAAAAAAACCCACCAAACAACGAGAATGTATAACTCTTGCAGCTGGTTCAGCAACGAGAAAGAAAATATCTGAACATGACAAAGCAAATAGTCATTATATTCAATTTTACCGTCTTTCCGCATTAATTCTAGTGATAAAAGACGTGCTATCACTGGCGGCGAGTGATTAGTCCCAGAGGTCAAAGGTAAGGGGATGGAAATCCCTTGGGGCTCAGGGCAGCGAGGTGTGTGACGTGCTGACGGCTGATCCCAGGATCAGGGGGCCGTGCTGAGCCAGGGTCTTCGGGCTGCCCTTCGTAACGAGCAAGGTCCCTGCTCGACGGGGTGGGGATTTTCACCCGTCTCCAACCCTTATGACGTACTACTAGTACAGGTAGTCGGCGACAACGTCAGTTCCTTTCGCCTACCCCCCCCCCCCCCCCCCCCCACGCCCCCTCCCGCTAAAAAAAACAACAAAAAAACAAAACCCTCTCTTTAATCTCCATCCTTACCCCTCTTCCCACTCATTCTTCTGCACTGAAGTGGTTTTTTCTGGACGATTCAAAATCTGATTCTGTTTCGGATCTTGTTGATTTGTGCAGGATTTAAATAGGATTAATATGGATCATGTCTCTCTCTCTGTGTCTATCTCCCTCTCCTGCTCTCTCTCTCTCCAGTACACCCTATTTCTCTTCCCTAACCCTATAATGAGTGTTAAGTGCACGCGCGCGTGCATGTGTGTTTGTGTGCGCGCACGCGTGTGAGAGAGAGGGAGAGTGCGAGTGTGTGTGCGTGCGTACGTGCATTCGTGTGTGTGTGTGTGTGTGTGTGTGTGTGTGTGTGTGTGTGTGTGTGTGTGTGTGTGTGCGCGCGCTTCCCTGCCTGCGTGGGGGACCAGCACTCAGCCCGTCACCCCCAGCAGTTCATTTCAGTCTGACCACAGGTACTCCGGCCACTCAACGAAGCGTGAAATCCTCTTCGCCCAGTCGTCAGAGCGTGAAAGCGTGCACACAAGGCAACAAGCACTGAAGCCTACAACTGCGAATAGCAGGTGTTTTGCTCTCTCACTTCGGGACACCCATGCACGCAGCATACAAAGAGTACCGAAGTGTTTGTTACTGATTGGCTGTTGTAATAAGTCCCTTTCTGACTGGCTGTTAAATCGATTCTGTTTTCTGACCAGTTAAATATTCGACTCTTCGTTTTCTGGGTGGCTCTTAGAATGGGTGGAGACGTCTGACGACTACGAGGTGGTTCAGAATAAAAGAAAAAAAAAGAAAAAAAAATGTGTGTGTGTGTGTGTGTGTGTGTGTGTGTGTGTGTGTGTGTGTGTGTGTGTGTGTGTCTTTTTTCTTTTTTTTTTTTTTACTGGTTTTCTGAATGTAATTAAGATTCTGTCATTCTCTTTCAACAAGATTCTGCACAGGCACTGTATGGTGTGTATACGGGTTAACTATCGCTTAATCATTTTTTTTTTTTTATGCAGTGCATATGACTTTTTTCTGTTTTTTTTTCTGTTTAAAAACAATGTTGTGTTGTTGTTTTCCTGATTTATAATTTAAATAATACTTAATAACAAGTAATATCATCAATAATCAAAAATAGTATTTTTGCATGTCTGTGTTTATATATATATATATATATGTGTGTGTGTCTTTAATGTTAAACTCGAATAAAAAAATGTTTATTAATTTTTTTAAATAAATAAAAATATTGCTTAATCAGGCGCTCACACTTTAAAAATGCCCCTGCTTCTCGTTCTTTCTAATTACCATAATCATAATCACGCGCTCAGACTACACACTGCTCGTTTTTTTCACATTACCATAATTATGTACGTGCGTACACTGATATGAAACGGCTCAATGATGGTACATCCATCTCACAATGCCAACATCGCAAGTTCTCTGGTACTCCAGTCGTTCAAATTTTGTTCTTTTTTCTTTTCCCTTTTAAGGCATGGTTCTACCACCAAAAAAAAAGACTTTTTGCGTTTTTCCATGGTAGAACATTGCCTTAAATCGTTTAGCTACTGTTTGAAATAATTCCATTTCTCAAGGTGTTCTTCAAACTTTTAAATATATCCCCTCCTCCATATAACCTTCCCATTGGAGACAGTCTTATACCCGAAACTTACCAATATAAATTATAAATTAATCAGCCAGTCCGTTGCAGGTTAGGAATATATATATATATATATATATATATATATATATATATATAGTGTGTGTGTAATTGTATATATATATATATATATATATATATATATATATATATACACAATTGTGTATATATATATATATATATATATATATATATATATACCAAAAACACATACCGTCACCGTTTTATTTTGCCCCTCATGTATTAATGTAGGCATGTTTTATCTGTGGGCTACCGTTAAATAATAATGGATAACAAGTCTTTGATGAGTAGGAATGAAAGAAAAAAAGAAACTGAAATAAAAGGGAAAGAAAGAGTGACAAAGACAGACACAGATGGCCACAGACACTGACACATATGGAAGATGCGATGGAAGGCAAGAGATGAGGGTGAAACAGGCGATGCGACCATACCTTCTGTTTCTGATGCGGTTTGGAGATTCTGGTCTTGCTGATGATCTTTCCGGCGTAGATCTTGTTGTTGGAGAGGCTGAGCAACTCGTAGCATCGCGCGAATCCTCCCTGTAACACAACAACAGGGGGGGACCATCGTTACACAACAACAAACTGCATCCGTTTCCTAACTGCACATTATGAACATCATGCATACTTCTTTTACGAACTTCCGCCCTCCCCCGTGTCGCTTTTTTTAATTGTGGCCATCGGTCGAAATTGAAGAGGACGTCAATGTTACACACACACACACACACACACACACACACACACACACACAGAGAGAGAGAGAGAGAGAGAGAGAGAGAGAGAGAGAGAGAGGAGAATGAAGGGGGAAAGATAGAGAGACAGACAGACAGAGAGGGAGGTAGCAGACACTGTTAACAAAGACGTCCACATTGCCACCGAATTTCATGCTGCTTTGTTGGAAAAAAAAGAGGGAGGAAGGGAGAGGGAGGGATGGAGACCGACAAATATACCTAGGACTGGGGACAATTACACACTATAAGAAAGACAGGCGCGCAAATGCGACAATAAAAGATTTGAGCAATGACGTCATGTTCCACTGACCCAGTTCCACACAAACATACGGTCAACAGCAGGTCAAGAACAAAACCTATGTCTTAAGACCACCGAGGGAGAGGGGGGGGGGGAGAAAAAGAAAAAGAAATGAAAAAAAAGAAGAAAAAAGAAAAGAGAGAGAGAGAGAGAAAAAAAAGGACGAACTGTCTTTAACCCTTTACCTTCCAAGCCCAGGTGACACGGTTACCAATGGTACTCAACGATGAGTCACAAACATATTCATGGAGGTTAACAACAAACTGCCCCAACACCTACTGATCCGACTACGCCTCGGGCCATCTGACCAAAATACGACCAGCCCTCGTGTCGGGAGCCTCGGTTAATTCCCGAGGTCGAGACCATGTCCCCCTAAACTGACTGCGTTTTGAAGGCTTTTCTGCGTTTCCATTTATCCCCCCCCCCCTCCCTCTCTCTCTCTCTCTCTGCGCGCGCGCGCGTATTTGTGTATATTTGTGAGCGCGTGCGTGAGTGTTCGTGTGGGTTCGCGCGGGCATATTTGTGTATGTGTGCGCACGCGTTTTTGTGTTTTCCAGTGTCCCTCTTTCTCTGTTCAAACATTGCAGTTACTCCATATAATTATGCTGTATATGCAAAATAACATTCATGTGTGTGAGTACTCGTGTCAAGTCAACATCCGATGCACTTCCCCATGATTGTTTCATTATTTCGGTACGTCATTCGCGGGTAAAACTTGACCATGTGAACTCGTAAGTCATTATAGGAATTGCCTGACACTTTATTCACCTTTTGTGATTTTAAATCTGCCAGCTCTGGTGCCGAACAAAGAATTTAGTGTATGTGTGGAGGGGGTGTCGAGGGAATGGGGCGGCATGCTTGTGGCAGCAATCTTTTCATTCTCCGTTCTCCCTCTCCGAGTGGAACTAACATGTATTAACACCACCCTCAACGCTACCATTCTATTGCTCTTGGTTTATTGTGGTTGGCTGCCAACCCACAAATCCTCTGTTGTACTAGAGTTCGCCCCCTTTTTTTCTGGGTCAGTTACGACTTAGACTGGACACTATCAATGTGGGCAGAAAGGGAGCGAGGGAGAGGGGTGGGGAAGAGGTCATGGAGACCGCGACAATAGCGTTAAGGAACGATCGGGGTCAACAATAACCTGTCACCTTTTGACCCGTGAACTGCTTTTTGGGGGAAAGTACGTCATCCGCGCTCACTTAAGCTGTTTAGCTGTGGCAAAATCCACACATCTGTGTAAAGTCACAACTAGGCTTTTAACTAATCTTTAATCTGCGCGCAGTGTGACGACTGACAGGTCCCAAACATCCTATTGCGACGGGTTATAGCATGACCTCATCGCGTCCTGATTAACTGACAGCTTCCGCAAGTATGAGTAAATTCCGGGTCTTCAGAGTGCTGTACCAAGTCGACAACATTAATCTTTTGAAAAAGACAGAAATTTGTCATTTCGTTTCTAGTTCAGAGCCCAAACTTCCCAATATACGGGGGTTACACATAAATGTGGGACCCGGAAAACGTATCTGATGATTCCTTCCATGCTTTTGTATAGAATATGTTAATAACTTTCATAATCCTTTATTCTGAAAGCTAAACTGTCGTCGACTTCGTCAACTTTGTGCAGGCAGCTATGGCTGTCTCTGCATTCAGAGTGTTATTTAAAACAATGACTATGTCGATGTTGTTGTTTAATAAATCAACCTGAACTGCTGTCGTCCATACACTACAAACGAAAACTTCACGCACTGCATAGGTGCAGCCATCAAGTCTTCTTGTGTACTATCTCACGGGGGAGGGGAAGAGGGGGTGTTTTCCTTTCATTCAGTGGTCCTGTTAAGCAGTAAACCACTATAATTATCTGCAGTCCAACATGAAACATTTTCCACAACCCATGTTCAGTGTGCACGTGTTATGGGAGCAGAAGTACATGGCAATCAGCCTCTTGTGCCGAGCCCCCTGGGGAGCCGCCCTCTTATAATTGCAGCAGGGATATCAATGGCGGTTAGCCCCCTTTATCAGCAGACGATAACCTCGCTGATGATGAGTAACCGCCAAACCGTGGGCTCTACCCGCACACTGGAGGGTCACAGACGTTGTTCTTACCATGGCGAGTCCCCGGGAGGCGGCACATCTCAGATGATTCTACCATGTCTGTATCTGTCTGCACCTCATCCCCGACCCCTATACCCCACCCCTCCATCCCGCTTCCTTATCAAGCTACCCCCTTGCCTGGTTATTTGCCTTCTTCAAGTGAGATCTCCAGAGACAGTGCGGTTACCAAGGACCGTGAAAGGTGTTTACCAAAGACATCAACTCACGGCCGGTGGGTGTCTGGCCCTAGGTGGAAGTAAGTCCCCGGCCTTCCCTTTGTGAGGTGTTCATTTTGAGGCGGCTGACTGCTGTCTATCCCGGGGGGTTTAAGGTCCTCATCGTTATCGACCTCCCGGAGGGGTGGGGGATGTAGTCACTATCAGCCGTGGCTATGATCACCCTCTCCTTCTGCCCTTTGATCTCCTAATGGACACGTCAATACGGTCGTCTGTTCGCAAGTGTACTTGGGGCTGGGTAGTTGATTTACGGTTCAAAGACAAGGGTGAAAGGGGTGTGTGTGTGTGTGTGTGTGTCAGGCGGAACAAATCAACTCTGAAGGTTTTATGCACTGTGGATGGTTGCTTTTGTCATTCTTCTTCAAGAGGGGTGGGGTGGGGACCGGGAGGGAAGAAGGAAGGGGTGAAAAGATAGTGTTGCATAATCACGGATTTCCACCCACGCAACCGTGGATTATCATATATATATTTATCATCACCATTGCACCTTGACACGAAGACGTGTAACCAGACCTTTGCTTGCACGAAGGCAAACCACGATTACTTATTTTAGGTGTTTCTTTTCTTTTCTCTTTTTTATATACTTGTTGTCGTTGTTGTTTTCTATTTCTTTTTTTTTTGTATAGTAATCCATTCAGTTGTCCACGTACCTCTATACGCTTAGTCTTTGATATGTATTATTAAAAGATTCATATTACATGTTCTTTATTCAATGAGTCATTTATTTGTTTCGTCTCTTGACATAGCACATACATTCTCACGGACGAAGGCACATTATGGAAAGAAACTGAGACATTAGAGACAGAAACAAAGTCCAACGCACAACCACGTCCGCAGGCACGCACATACGCGCGCGCGCGCACACACACACACACACATACACACACACACATGGATAGAGACTGAGGGACAACGCACAGTGACAGAAACTGAAACCGATGACCACCAGCTAACCTTCAGAAGGGATAGAGGTAGGACAGAGAGGGCGTCAACCTGGCCAGCGTTACCTGCGCTGTGTCAGTGTGGAGGGAGGGAACCTGACCCCAGTACTAGTCAGTCAGCCTGGGCGGTGCGATCTACACCCGACAATACACCATCAGATACCCGATCTGTTGCCTTCAGTCTGAGCTGCTGTGTGTGTGGTTCGTCCGTCGGGATCGACGAGGACCATCTAGTCACCCTGGGGGTGGGTGGGTTGGGCTCTGTGGGTGCGCAGATGACTGGTCAGGCCAATCCGCGCCCGGAAGGTTCTGACGCAGTGTCGACAGGGGATGGTGGCGGCTGTCGGGGACTTGCTGGCACTGCTTTTCCTGGCTTGTCTGCGTTGTTCTGCTGCAGCGATTCTGTTGGCCTCACAGGATTTGGCGCCTTTGTGGACAGCTAACGCCACTTTGGTCTGTCCACTGCATTCAGCTCTCATGTGTCATGGCTGATGTTGAAGGCCTTCAGAGAACCTTTCAGAGTATCTTTGAAGCGCTTCTTTTGGCCTCCATGGGAGCGCTTGCCATGTTGGAGTTCGCCGTACAGCAGTTTCTTGGGGAGCCGGTGGTCTGGCATGCGAACTACATGGCCTGCCCAGCGCAGCTGGGCCTGCATCAAGATGGTGTAAATGCTGGGCAAATTTGCACAAGTGAGCACCTCTGTGTCAGGGATCTTCTCTTGCCACTTTATGCCGAGAAGTTTTCTGAGGCTGGTGGTGTGGAAGTGGTTCAGCTTTTTGGCGTGGCGTTTGTAGACCGTCCATGATTCACATCCATAGAGCAGTGTGGTGAGAACTATGGCCTTGTATACTTTGAGCTTCGTCTCCAGGGTAATGCCTCTCCTGTTCCAAACGTTCTTATGGAGTCTGCCGAAGGCAGCGCTGGCTTTGGCGAGTCTGGCATTCACCTCGGCGTCGATGACAACTGTGCGAGAGAGTGTACTGCCCAGGTATGTGAACTTGTCCACCGCCTTCAGTCGTTGCCCGTTGATGAAGATGTTTGGTTCAACGTAAGGCTTTCCTGGAGCTGGCTGGTGCATCACCTCAGTCTTCTTTGTGCTGATTGTGAGGCCAAAGTTGTCACAGGCAGCAGAGAACTTGTCGACACTGTTTTGAGGGGGAGGAGGGTGTGTGTGGGGGGTGGGGGGGGGGCGAGAAAGAACGAGGGAGATGGTGGGGGGAGTGTGCACGAATGTTGTTACTTGCCCCCATTACATAATTACACACACACTCACACACTCACACACACACATATATATATATATTTTTTTTTTTTTTTAAAGTACCAACATAGTCTCACATGCGTGCGGGCACGCACCCAGTGTAAGTGGGAACGTGTTCATAAGGCCATCTGAAACAGTACGTTCACCTCTCATCTCTACCTACCCCTAGCCCCTTCCCCTCCAACTCTTTTCCTTCCTCTCCAGGCCCCCTATGGGGAACAGTCGTGCTCTAATAAGCCTGGTCCCATCTCGGACACAGTATATATCCCACCAGTAACAGCCGACCGCGATAGTTTATATGATATGGGTATCTCAGTATCACATCTTCTGTCACATAATATCTGGTTCACGTCATTCTATCGTTCGTCCTAAAAGCCGGACGGGTTGGTGGGTGGGTGGATGGATGGGACAGCACTTTTTTTTTTAAACTGGTGATGGAGGAGAAGGATGGTGATGATGACCATGTTGTCCAACCACTGGCAGGGCGAGTGGTGAGGGAAAATTCGGGTACGGAGGAAGGAAGAGGGGGTGGGAGGATAAAGTGAAGGTGAGTGGGGACAAAGTGTTGATCTGTCACTCTGAACTTCCTGCTACGTAATAACACCTGGTGTTCCTTGTTTGTAAGTTGCAGCTTGACGGTACGCGATTTTTCTTCTTCTTTTTAAAAATAATTTGTTTATGAGTATCATGAGAAATGTGTCAAAAGGTGTGTTTAACATACAATGTTCTTTATCCCTCCCCACCCCCCAACATCCATTCCACACACAAACATTTCTTCCATTCTAAACTATCGGATTTTCTACTCATTACCACCTTGAAAAAAAAAATCGACAAAAACTGTGGCTTAACCTTTGCTTCCAAGATGAGTCATACCAGCTCTGGAACACACACACACACACACACACACACGCACAGAGGGGTGGGGGGTGGAGAAGAAATAAACACAATGCACGTGTCCACAAAAGGCCAGTGCGACAGACAATAGCAGTGAACTGGGAAAGTCTGCAAACTGCAGGGTTGTTACCTGGCCTGTTACCTGGGCTGTTACCTGGGCTAAACGCATCATCTGAGCCACGCGTACCCAGACCCACACGGACGAAGGTCTTTGGCTGTGCCACTACCACTTCACCTGTGTGCGAGGGGACTCATTCTGTGTGTCGTATTGATCGCCTGCATCGACGGCACGAACCGGGGGATACAGGGAGAGGGGGGCGAGGAGAACTCGGTGTCGCTGCTGCTCTTGGTGCTGCCACTGGTGGTGCAAAGCGAAAGAGGGAAGGGGGAAAGGGTGTGGGGGGGAGGGGGAGATACGGGTGACGAGCGTGCCTTGCTCGTGGTATGGATTCATTTTATGTCCCTCTCTCAGGAGACGCAAGACGACACTAACGAAGCAAAACACAAAAAGATCTGAAAAAACAACCAAACAAACAAAGAAAGAAAAAAGAAGGAAAAACAACAACGAAAACGGACGACATCTAATCGCGTTGATGATGATGTTGCAAGCGATGCTGCCTCTGTTGTTGGTAGCGGGGTTTCTCTCTCTCTCTCTCTCTGTCTCTGTCTCTCAGAGTTTTCAGAACTATCGCTGTCAAAGGAACCCGCAGCAGGTACTATTCGGATGGGAAAGCAGGGTGGATGGGGGATGTGGTGGGCGGAGAAAGGAAGGCGGATGGCGAGGGAGGGGCGTGTCATCGATTCTTTTCCCAACAGTTCTGTTTTTACAACTGTTCCTTTCAAACATACCGTCTTCGTTTTTAGCCGCGTCCACTGGTGTCCCCTCGGCCATCAGGATACTGATCAGAAAAGGCGACCTCGTTTTCATGTTCTCACGTGTCTAAAGACCTTTCATCATGTCTATTTCAGGCCGCTTTAACCCACGTCTTCACCCTCACACACCGTGCAGAGGTCAGGGGACGGGGGGCGGGGCAGGGATCGGGAGGGGGGCGGCAGTGAGGGTGACCTGGAGAAAAGTAAGACGAAGAACGGGAGATGGGAGGAAGGATAATGGAAATGGGGATCGGGGGGGTGGGGGTGGGGTAAGGAGAGGAATGTACGGGGAGGTGGGTGTGAGTTAAAAGGGAAGGGAGGGAGGGAGAGAGAGAGAGAAAGAGAGAGAGTACTCCAGATACATCGAAACTAATCATCCACATCTTCAAACCCCAAATCCCCTCTCTCCAAAGCCCAACGACATCATACAAAGTATGGCGAAGAATGTGAAGGACACACAACCGTTCAACCTTGTCCACTACCACCACCACCACCACCGTACACCACTGCCCACTACTTCACAAGGCTCAAAACGCTGGCCAGAGAGGGGCCCATCAACGGAACGTGTCTAAAGACATGTCTGATGTTATCGGCCACCCCCTGATGTGCTACCGGAGGCACTGGGACACACCAATGTTTCCGATCAGACCCACCCATCTTTCACATCCACTGATCAAGGCGGTGGCCTAGAAATGAGTGTGTAGAGGAGGGGGGTAGAGGAGGTGCAGGGTAGTGTGTGTGTGTGTGTGTGTGTGTGTGTGTGTGTGTTGGGGCTCATGTACGTTTATGTGTATTTGACTGTGCTTTCATATCTGTGAAACTGCATGTTTGGTGCATATCTGTTATGCATGTGTGGGTGTATGTGTGAATGTGTGTCTTCATGTTTTACATTTATTTGCTTATTTATCATCATTGTCTTTTTTATTTATTATTATTATTATTACTACTACCTTTTTCATATTATAATTATTATTATTTACTTATTTATGTACGCTTATCTACTATTTATTCACCTTTTTTTCAAGGCCTGACTAAGCGCGTTGGGTTACGCTGCTGGTCAGGCATCTGCTTGGCAGATGTGGTGTAGCGTATATGGATTTGTGTGAACGCAGTGACGCCTCCTTGAGCTACTGAAACTGAAACTGATCAAGGCGGTACATGGAGGCAACACGAGTGACCACCTTCCAATCAAAAGCCGGTTGCGGACACGACGCTGTCTTTGTTTTTTGTTTTGTTTTTTATTTGTTTATTGTTGTTTTAATCCAGACCACCCCTCCCCCATTCTCTTTTGAACAGGAGCGTCGACATAAGAGGAAATGACTAACTGCAGCAGTAACAACATGAACCACAAAAGCAAGAAGAAGAATGAGGATTGATCTTCCAACCCAGATCAACGTGGCCATCCAGACAAAACCATTTTTGTTTGTTTGTATGTTTCCTTCAATATCTGTGGGAGGATTAAAAAAAAATCTGTATCTGGCTGAAACCATTTTTGAACAGAACTCTTGATGGCAATTATGAATAATATCATCCTTAGTCACAGACCGCTCCTCCGTCTCCCTCCCTCTCTCTCTGTCTAGCCATTCCTTCGCTCCAAATATACAAAATATGGACTCTCCCCAGCCTCCACAAAACGCATCATGATTATATAAAAAGAAAAAGACCATGCGCAGAAGCTGTCATTATCAATCATCATACAGTCGCCGTCACCTTTATTATTACACAATGGACGTGCGTGTCGGCTCACATTAATGAGGAGGAGGGAACTAGGGCTGTCCCCTACATGTCCGCTGCAGGAAAACCCAGTCAGTACATGAAGGCGTGGCGACGCGTCAGGGGCTGGGAGGGGAACACGAATGTACAGTCTGCACGCACTCGTGTTCACAACTAAACCAGCGAACCAGAAAGCGACACAGGCAGGTACATACTGACAGACTGAAAGATAGATTATGCACACAGAGATCAACACCTGATTATTGATCCACATGTCAAATACGCAGCAGCAAAACTCGACTCTGGGAAAACCTCCAACGTATAACACACACACACACACACACACACACACACACACACACACACACAGAGAGAGGAGGAGGAGGAAACCATGAATGCGTGACCGTGTGACGTACGAAAAGTACATCCACACTGCACACGCACAATAATATGGAAATCCCCCCCATGTGTCAGCTCAGATGTAGGATGGGGACGGATGTCACGGACACCAAGTGGAACAACGACCGTTTAACGCCCTGAAGGCGTCATGCAACCCGACTTCATAAAAACCACACGACTACAGACTGGAGATGTCTTCCTCTCGTCCTTATCCTTTCACCACCCCTTCTCCTCGATCCCGGACAACAGATCACCTCCCATGAAACGATACTGATGCAATGGCTTCTGTTACCGGACTGACGCTGAGTGCGAATTCTGCTCTTTCGGATATGATAAAATTGCATACAACTCGCTCGAAAAACATATACATTTAGAAAAAAAAAATGGAACCCCTTCCGTTACATGCAATCATGAAACCAGCCAGAATTTTCTTCTTTTGGTTCGTGTGTCTTGTGGCGTGGGGTGTTGGTGGTATGGGGGTGGTTGGAGGGATGAAGAGAAAGAGAAACAGAAATGCATGTACATGTGTGCGTGAGAGACAGAGACCGAAATTTACTGTCACGCAAGCAAATAACACACACACACACACACACACACACACACACACACACACACACGGCAAACAAGCAAACAATGTGCAAAATGGTGGTCGAAACAGAGATCGAGACAGACATACAAACAATCATAGCAACCGTATAAACAAGCGGTTGTAGTTGACACGGATAGTTCTGTTCGTGCCCCCATCCCTCCCCATAACATACAGCACCTGCCTTACGATTTTATCAAGGTGTGCTGTTGTGACGCAGCTGTGACCTGTATGGTATCGATTTCTGACAGTCCATCACTGCTGTGCACTTTGTACTACAGCTGCTGCTGTTGACATTGCTGCTGTACACACTGCCAATGTCGAACATGTGTGGGGCGATGGTGGAACACGCGAGAAAGAGAGAGAGACTGGAGTGCGCGCGTGGAAGCATAAGCGCGTGCTTGTGTGTCGAGGAGAGGGAAAAAGAGTGTCAGAACAGAAAAGTTTAAAAAGTGCCGTTTATCAGCTCGACACTGAGGGCTTACTACTAACACCCTATGAAACTCTTCACCCCTCTCCCCAACCCCACTTTTCCCCCGACAAAAACACACACGAACGCTATCGAATCGATAACCTTCATTTCCGCAGTCAGATAATCCTGCATTTCCTTTCGCTCTCATTGTTGCCAAGGAGAGGAGGACTGTGCGGACCCAAAGCCAAAGCTAGCTTTTCTTCTTAAATTTACTGAACGTTTAAAGTCGCACGGAAAGAAAATGGGCGAAGCTATGGAGTAAGGGTGAGAGGGGAAGGAGGATACTGACGAATGAGGGGTTAGTCGAGATGGGGGTGAGAAGTCAATGTTTATTTCGCAATTTAAAAACACCAATGCGAAACGTTACGACACACACGCGCGTGCACTCATCTAACAAGAAATGGGGCCGAGATATCACACACACACACACACACACACAGACGAAGAGAAACGTCAAGCTGCTAGAGACGCAGAAGAGAGTTCGAAGACAAGAGATCTTCACCCAAGTTTTCTTCGATGCAAAACAACGTCAGTGCACACGCTGCACTTTCTAATCCAGTAACATTCTGCAAGAAACTGTTTACTGTCCCACCCACCCCCCTTCCTTCCCCCAGCTCCTACCCACCCTCACTTCTTCCCCGCCCCTCCGCCCAGTACACGGATCCATCCACACAAGACCAGAAGATCACGAAGCGCAAGTAAGTGTCCCACTTTCCCAGCTGCCTTGTGCGTGCATGTACCGCACGTAACCCCGAGCAAAGCCAACAAACCACGGACTGTTACCTGTCCATCAGTCAGCACAGCCGTGTCTTCCTTATCTAAGGTGGCTGAAAATAAACCTTGAAACAGACCGCAACCACCACGTCTTAACCGCGATTAAAAGAAACCGAACAGCCACAAAAACCTCCAGTCTAACATTTCAGATAGTTGTTCTGCAGGATAGCAGGATGCTACATTGTTGATTTTACAGATTCTTATGTTTGATTTGCACCAGAACATCTTTTAAACTTTGGTTCACACGATCTTTCGTCTTTGAAGAAATACGTGCATTGTATTAATACACATCCGGTTGGTTGCTGTTCGGATAATGGTCATTTGTTGCCGTTCAGTTCATAATGAAATGGTCTGTATTGACAGATCGACGTGTCTTCAGCATTAGAGAAGACGTAATGAACTGTCCACAGTTTTCTACACTATAGCGTAACGAACTACCCTCCACATGTGTGTTCTATTATAGTAATAAACTTCCAATGGTCTAACATCAAAGTGGCACGCGTGCAAACAACAGGAATTTCACCCCAGTGGAAGGACAGAATGTGAATGGCTAAACATCAAATATACACGGGTTTTTCTCTTGCAGAAGGGGTCAGCATCTAAGTGTACGACATACGTAAACTATGTGGTTTCCGTTGCATAATGGGATTCAACATCTGAACGAAAAGACATGTAAAGTGCGTGGGTTTCTCGTGCAGAAGACCAAAAATCTGAAAGTCGAGTCGCCCCAAACTATGTGGGTTCCCTTGCTTCTAGAAGAGGAATAAAACCCGAAAGTCTAGACTTTTGAGCAAGGTGGGCTCTTTTGCTGAGGGCGGTGAATCGAGGTCCTATCTTGAGCAAGGTGGGCTCTTTTGCTGAGGGCGGTGAATCGAGGTCCTATCTTGCAGGCCAGAAGTGGCTGCTACAGGTGGCGGTTTATGCCGCCGTTATCTAACGTCTTGGGGCCAGCCACGTCATGCCGCCCAGTTCCATGCACGCCACTGAGAATGGAAGAAGGCGTGTAGGAGATAAGATAAATCCCCTAAAGAAAGGAACGAAAGAGAGAATGAAAGTAGAAAAAGAAGAGAAAAACAGTTTTGTATCAGACTGAATGTTTACTATTCCTGACCCAGTCCTCTCTTCCCTCAAAATGTACCGGAAATGCAATTATTGACACAATGCCTAACAGTACTGCTGAATCAAATCTTTCGTATTTTTAGCCCCGCTAACAACAACAAATGCCACTTCAACCCTGGCTTTCTAAAACTGGAACGTGTACAACACTTGAAAACTCCAACAATGGTTGAAAAGACAACGAGGGAAATTAGTTGTGTACGTTACTATAAAGCGCAACGAGCTGGGGTTAAACTATTACATACTGGTATTCACGACTGGGCTATCATTAGCCTTAAATCTTCTATATTCAGACCAGCTTGTATTTATCTACTTTTAATTTCCTGACTCTGTTAACATAACAAACCCGGAATGAACATGCGACTGCCTGGGCGGCCACACACCACTGTAAGCTTAACGTTCTCTTCAGTTCACACAAATCACTTGTGTTAATTTTGTCCCGAATGTTACAAAGTACAGCGTTTTTCTTTTCTTTTTTTCCCCCGGCTTTATCGCAATGCATAATTGGAAATTGCAATAAATGCCATTTTCTATATAAATTCAAATACTCAGTCTGACTCTGTCTGTCTCTGTCTGTCTCTGTCTCTGTATCTCTCTCTCAATGACCATCGTTCAAAACGCGACGGCAATCATTTAATAATTATAACAGTTGTCAAACCATCCCTCGGTTTATTCATTTATAGTCCAGTTACATAACTCATACACTGAAATCCGCAGACAACCCTCTTCTTCTTCTTCTGCGTTCGTGGGCTGCAACTCCCACGTTCACTCGTATGCACACGAGTGGGCTTTTACGTTTATGACCGTTTTTACCCCGCCATGTAGGAAGCCATACTCCGTTTTCGGGGGTGTGCATGCTGGGTATGTTCTTGTTTCCATAACCCACCGAACGCTGACATGGATTACGGGATCTTTAACGTGCGTATTTGATCTTCTCCTTGCATATACACACGAAGGGGGTTCAGGCACTAGCAGGTCTGCACATATGTTGACCTGGGAGATCGTAAAAATCTCCACCCTTCACCCACCAGGCGCCGTCACCGTGATTCGAACCCGGGCCCTCAGATTGACAGTCCAACGCTTTAACCACTTGGCTATTGCGCCCGTCACCGACAACCCTCAAAACGTGTAGAAGTGAACGAGCACACAACCACAGACAAACAGTTCATACAACATTCATCAAGCAATGCAAACATGCGTTAAGTAGGTAACGATGATTCTGGTTTCAACTGCACACATATTTTTTTCATTTGCATGTCTCTTTCTCTTTTTTCCCCTCTCTTTCTTTTTGGGTGGGTGGGTGATTGTTCTTGCTGCTACTGTTTCTGTTTGTGATCTGAGACTGAACAGTGGGCTTAATAACCCCGGACATATTTAAGGACATGTATCATGAGGCCGACTAGAATGACAAAAGTCTGTGTCTACTGTGAACGGGACAGAATCCTTCGCAACACGACTCCCAGTGTGAACCACGTCCAAATGGCTTCTGGATTAGTTTTATTTCCCAGACGGCCGAGGGAAGAGGCAGAAGACGGTGGCGAAATTCTCTCTCTCTCTCTCTCTCTCACACACACACACACACGCACGCACGCACGCACGCACGCACGCAGACAGACACGGAGAGAAAAAGAAAAAGATAGAGTGAGAGAGGGAGACACAAAAAGGTAGAAGGAAAAGTATACAGGAACAGGGAAACAGACACCCACACACATTGGCACAGCAGGAAAGAGCCCCGACTGTAGATAATGACGGGGCCACGGGGCTGAAGCTGTGTGTGTCTCCAGGGAGGAAAAATGCACCTGTACGGTGCTGGTGACTGTCTGCAAAGGGCACAACAGTGTAATGCCTGAATGTCTTTGTGTGGACAGATCTCGTTTCTCTTGCGATTGACAAGCGGCACACGGGCGCTCTTCTTTGTGTTGAGGATACGTCCCACTGCCGTGATCTTATCTTTTATTTCACTAAAACATACAGTCAGTCACATGCATGCACTTGTCAAAAATGGACTGAAGAACACGCATATGCGCGCGCGCGCGCACGTCCGCCCGCCCACACACATATAGATAGAGAGAGAGAGAGAAAGAGAGTGAGAGAGAGAGAGAGAGAGAAAGAGAGTGAGAGAGAGAGAGAGAGACGATAGGAGATGGACACACACACACACACACACACACACACAGGGTGGGGGCATACAGGCAGAGACAGACAAAGCAAGGCAAGGCAAGAAGAGGGCAGAGAGGGAGACAGAGGCAGGCGGAGACAGAGAGACATAGTGAAGTAGCACTAGTGGCAACCGTTCAGACCCAGCACGCCATTCCCGTAACTCGAGGACCGAGCTCTCTAACGAGGCCCAATTACGACGACAGGAACCGAAAGCCCGGAGATGACGTCAACGCACTCCGCGCGTCACTCAAGTGGTGTCTGACGACTTTAAGTCGTTTAGTTACAGGACACCATGATTGTCTGTCTGCGAACCCACCGTTGTCACTATCTCCACTGTTGCCAACAGGGCATCCTTTCAGTTCATGTCCACAGCTGCATGCACCTCAATGTATAATTGCTGTATAATATACGGCCTACTTTTTGCAGTTCTACAGTCCTAAGTTCATTAGCCTTTCGCGACTCCAAAAGGAAAAATTCATGGATTATACGAAAAAAACTGTATTCAGGCGTTTTCCTGATAGAATGGCCAGAATCATAACATTCACAAACATACAAGATGAATGTTTTGATAGATAAAATATCTGGAAATATCATCACTTGAATCTTCACACACGTAAAACCCTTCCCTCCCCCCACATCACTTCCCACCCCTCCTCTGCCCTATGTCTGACAAATGATTGGAGGGCAATTCAAAGCTACAGTCATATCACAGCAAAGGCATCACTTAGCGTGATGTACTCATTTACCTCGCCTCGTAACAATACCTGAGTGAATTCTTCTTCGTCTTGGACAAGACTCGCTTTTCTTCTGTTTCACTGTAAAATGGTCAGTATTTAACCACAACGTAAACTTTTAGACGCTGACACTTCCCCGCTCTTCCTTCAGTCTGAAAAGTCTCATGCCTGTTAGAAATTCATTTCAATAACATAAGCATTTCCTCCTGTGTTTATCTTTCTTATATTGTGATTCATCCTCGAAGCATAAAAACAAGATTTATCACCCAGTATGCCAACCCGTCTGAACAAGCTGAGGTCCAAGGTCAAGATCAATCTGCCAACACAATTCTGGTCAGGGAGGATAACTATCATTTCCATTGTGCACCTGAAAGTGACACTCAGAGCATTATATTGCCGCAGGCCGCCATGCATACCATGTAGCCGCTTACCCATACACGCCCCTCGTGAATGGCCTCGTTCCTAACATGACCGGCGAGTGACAGTTTGCTTGGGTTTCTTTGGAAGGGCTAGGAATTATGTCGTAAACTTGGTAAAGTATTATATATATATATATATATATATATATATATATATATATATATATATATATAGAGAGAGAGAGAGAGAGAGAGAGAGAGAGAGAGAGAGAGAGAGATACAGCTGGGTGAAAAAGAGAGCAAAAAAAAAAAAAAAAGGTATCAGAATAAAAGGTGTCAGTTCTAAGGACCTGGCTTTTCTACGACTCGGCATAAGAATAAATACCTTCACGAAGAGTGATAAGGGGGTGGCGGGCGTGGGGTGGGGGAGAAAGACAGACAGACAGACACACACACACACACACACAGAAACAGAAAAAGAGAAAGAGAGACAGGGATAGCTGCGAATATTTCAACGCATTTTTTTCATGTACGTACTAATTCCCACGGGTTTATAAGCTACCAAACAAGACAATTTTATAAGAGCACATGGCATTTTTATTTCCCATTTCAATATTTGAGCAGAAATTCTAACAATAAATCAAACAAGATTAATCTTAATAATTTTCTATTCCACTTTTTAAATTCTTTATAAGAAATAAGACATTAGCGCTTGTGCACACGCACGCACGCGCAAGTGCACATAAACACACACACACAAACACACACGCACGCACGCACGCACCTCTATCAGGATTGGGAGGGGAGGCTGGTTACTGAACAGACGGTGTTCGATTTCTACACCCTTTGCTCCTATTGCTTTTAATCAGACTGGAATCTTAACTGCGAGGACAAAAATCATGTAAAAGTTCCAGAGGCATAAACTTCCCAGTCCTCTGAGTAGATAACAAAGGAACGTAAAGACACTCTCAATTCAGCGGTACCCCTCCTCAGACAGAGAACCCCGAGCCCTGAACTAAACCAGGCCCAATCCAGCAATAAATTCTGAGACCACAGTGAAATTCATAAGAAAATGTCAAGATGATACTTCCATTTTTCCACAAGAAACAAAGGAAAGACAGACCGCAAATATATCTATATGTGGAATCTCCAAACCGCACTTGGAGTTGGAAAAAAACAAACAAATAGAACATCCCACCACAACCTAAACAGAAAAGTGTGTATAAATTCAGCACAGGTTCCACAGTGTAGACCCGGCTCAAACATTTCGGGGGCCAAGCACTGTGTGCATAATCTGCTCTTTGATCCTTTCACTGATGATGAAAAGATTTCACACGGAGCTGTCGAACAGCAGCTGAAACGAATGCAAATTAACACCCCAGCCCTCTGAAAACAAGCGTGCGCGCGCCCATCCCGTCGCGGGCAATGTACGACCATGAATATTAAAACAGACTGTGTGTATGTCTTGTCTGTCTTCTCTCAATCTCTCTTCCTCCCTCTAAGCCAGAAGAGGTACTCAGGAAGGGCATGAAGTGAAGGTCAGTCCTTCCACAGGAACAGACTTATCCTGACTAAAATGTCGATGGGTCACCACTCAATATAATCTACACCGCCATCTATAAACAGCCATGAGGAGGCGGAAAAAAAAGAGCAAGGCAGCGGATACACACAAGTCTTTGTTGTCATGTCGTTAAAGAGTAAACATCAAATCGAGAACTCACTCAAACAGCTGAACCGTTTCTCTTTCAATTAAAGTGCTAACCCTCTTTGTGCTTGTCAAAGCACGCTCTTTCCAATGGCTGTGGCGCTCTCGGGACACTGGATATTTTAAGGACACGGGATGTATTGAGGACAGTTAGATCCAAGGCAGAGATATCCACCACCCCTTCTCCCACACCTAAAGCCTGAGCGCCACCCGGACAGAAACTGACATCAGATTTTCTCCTCCAGTTTCATCTGACAGGAGTGGAACACAAAGCGACTTGTGTAACCGCTGGAGCCCAGGTGGCCCACCTTTTACAGGTAGGCTTAGAGACTGGGCGGGGAGCCTGTAAAATTTATTGCTGCCAGTCAGACCAAGGTGAGATCCTAGCCAATACCTCCGCTGGGCAGTGGAGTGGGGGAGGGGAGGGAAGGGAACATCACTGGGAACGATTCACCAATCAATCAATTGTACTCTCATCATCCTGTCAATCGCAAGTGAATGCCAGTTTCGCGGGCTTGCCTTGACCTCAGAGAATGGGGTTTGTTTATTCTTTTCTTCGTTTACTTTTAACCAAGGGGTACTATATAGCTACTCAAAATGTGCGCGAAGAGCTTCCTATTCGCAGCAATGAACATAAAAGGGGAAAAATTGCAGTATAAGTCCGGTTTTGCCTCCGTTTTGAATTGAGAGTAACTAATTCATTCATTATTTACATAAATTATCTAAATTATCTACTTGCTCAGATATTTCCATGCATCTAGTTATTCTTTTCATTTACTCATTCATTTATCAATGAATATGGTTTTGTTATATCTAAGGGATACGCTAAACTCCATGGATCCACGGAAATGAAAGCAAAGAACTCCCAAACAATGAGAAGCAAAAGGAACACGAATTAATCCTCTTAAGAAAATCACTAATCTGCGCAGGTCACACCCTCTGTGCAACACAGCGTAAAATGTTACAATTTCCACTACGCAGTGAACAATATTTGTATAGGTTTCCAAGCTTTGCTGCACAGCAATATTGTCGCTAATGTCAGTATACGTGAACTGATATTGTGCAAGTGGTGTGTGTGTGTGTGTGTGTGTGTGTGTGTGTGTGTGTGTGTGTGTGTGGTGTGTGCGCGCGCGCGCGCGCGTGCGTGCATGTGTGTGAGTGTGTATGTGTGTGCATGCGTGTGTGTGTGTGTGTAGGCGGGTGAAGGGTGTGTGAGTGCGGGTGTATGTATAAGACTGGGCAATATGCCACGTTTCAAAAGCAGTCGTTACAAATTAGTTTTATGAAAGCACGCACATCATCGATTACACCCTTGTACATAAATATATTGTTCCGCGTTCGTGAACTCGTGTCCGTGTATGCGTTCGCGCGCGTATGTTCCGATTGTCTCCTTACAAATTAAAACTAGTCCGTAAAATTAAAGTATATATACAGGATCATTTTCATCGGCAGACATTTGCAACTAGAAAAAAAAGATGGAAGTACAGATAAAAACAAGAACGAGGTTGGAGAAAAAGAATAGGTTGTGAGAAGGATCATATTTCGGTCGCAATACCTATTGCACAAGCGCTCACACATACAACACACAATCACAAACAACCACACAACCACACACACACAAACAAAACACACACACACACACACACACACACACACCAGAAAGAGATAGAGACAGTGGAAGTGAGAGGAATATAAACATCGGCAGAGAATCCACCCTCCTCACGCACACTGCGTCCATTCGTGTAACATTCGCTCTCTCCGTTCTCCCCCCTCACCCCCAACAACCCCCACCCCACCCCACTCGATTTCTTTTCTTCACTCCTCCACTTCACTGCAACTCACCTTCGACCTTTATCTCCTAGTATCGCAACCCTGGGACCACAGAGAGAGACAGAGACCGAGAGAGACAGAGACAAACATAGAGAGGGAGACAGACAGACAGACAGACAACGGGAGAGATAGAGAGAGGCATGCGAGAGAGCAGTTTACGTGGCCAAAGACATGACGAGAACAAAAACAAACAAAAAAAGCTACGAACAGGTTGACCTGGAGGAAATGGGAGGAAGGGGAGAAGAGAGAGAGAGAGAGAGAGAGAGAGAGAGAGAGAGAGATGGGCAATGGGAATTCTTTTTCTCTTCTTCTGCCGCTGAAATAGTTTCCCCTCGCGTCTGTTGTCAAACAACCACCGCCATTAAAACAGGCGCATGCGCACTGCGCAAACGTTCACGCCTATGCGCGAGTCGGGTTTTGCCTGTCCTTTAAAAAAAAAAAAAAAAAAAAAAAAAGGAAGAAAAAAAATCAGTTATTCCCTGAGCAAAGGCACAGGCAACAAAGAATGTTTTGAAGCTAGTTACTATTTCATGCCTGAATTCGGCCCAATACAACCCCTGTATGAGGACTCTCACGAATAGTGTTTGAAGCGAACTGGAGAAGCGAGCGAGCGCGTGTATGTGTGTGTGTGCGTGTCCGCACATGTGATGTGTGTGCCTGTGAGCTTGTGTGTGTCTGCGTTTCTTTGACGTCAATTATAGGTCATGTTTGGCAAGATATTTGTATAACCTGGTTTAGTTTGTGCGTGCGTGCGTGCGTGTCTCTGTGTGTGTGTGTGTGTGTGTGTGTGCGTACGTGCGTGTGTGTGTGTGCGTGCGCGCGCGCGCTCGGGTGTAAACGTGAATGCTGTCGAATTTGAGATATTCTTTGTATATAAGCACATTATTAGACATGGTCACATCTTAACTTCGCAACAAGAGAGAGAACGAACATAACGTCGTTTCTCGTTTTGCCGACAAATCAATTATCCCTGTTTCACTTCGCTCGCTAATGTTTTTTTTCTTCAAAGTAACAAACTCAGTCATTGTTTCCCAACCCCTTGAAGTCAATTATAGTGTGTGTGTGTGTGTGTGTGTGTGTGTGTGTGTGTGTGTGTACGTGTGTTTGTGCGAGTGTATGTGAATTTTGTGCATGCTTGCGATCGAGCATGTGTCCCTGTGTCTGTCATAATGTGTGTTGGGAGGTGTCTAAGGACCTTCCTTACAAATCCACTAGGCCCTATAGATATAGACCCAACAGCGTCAGGTCCTACTTAAACACACACACACACACGCACGCACGCACGCACGCACACACACACGTGCCCCCCTCTCTACAGACTGGGGTGTCGCCCCAACCAGCTACTCCAGTGGAGGGGCAAGTGACAAAGGAGGGAGGACAGGCATATATATTTGTTTTATAAATACAGACGTGAGGTAAGCAAAAAGAAGGTAAATAAGGTAAGACAGGAATGGGGTCAGTGGAGGTGGTGTGTGTGTGTGTGTGTGTGACACAGACAGGAGCAGAGAGGGGAAACAGAGCAAAGGAGGGAGTTAGATATGATTTTTATTCATACGAAGGGGGCGGTTGGGCGGGGGGCCGGGGAAAGTGAGCGTGTCGCGCACACACACACACACACACACACACACACACACACGCACAAACACACACACAAGCTCGCGCAAACACACACACACACACACACACACACACCAGATTCGAGTCTAACGTGTGCATTCTTCTCAGTCCTCTGATTATTCCTAACTGCAGCCCTTTCTGTTGCAGCCTCTTTCCTGAGCAGGCTCATCATCCTCCACCCCCATTTCGGGACCCACTTCACCCCCTAGGGCCGTCTCACACAAAAAGGCCACGTCACCAGGTCACGTCACGTGTGCAGAAAACGGGAGGGTAAGAGGTGTTGGGGGGGGGGGGGGGGGTGCAGAATGAAAACAGACGGATGCACTAAAGTCCTCCGCGTGGTGACATCAAAACGATAATAACCACGACCCCATAGTTGACGTGTTTTCCCCTGCTTGCGAAGTGTTGTGACAGTTTCCAGTTATCAAAACGTAAGCATCCCTGGGCGTTTGGGGGTTGGGAAGATGGTGGATGGACACACACACACACACACACACACAGAGTTTGTGACTCGAGTATGCTTATAATTATTTCGGTCAATGCTTATAATTATTTCGGTCAGTGTTGTTCCTTTTGTTTTGTTTTGTCGTCCATACGCATCTGCGGCTGCTCGGGCCAAATGTTACATAAAAACCTTCATTTTATTCTATTATTTGGTTTTCATTATCATTTTTTCTTCTTTTCTTTTAACCCGCTATCTGTTGTCCTGTTACCTAAAGATTAGATAGCACACAAAAATAAGAAGATAAAAGACATGGTAGAGACAGAAGGGGCGGGGGGGGGCGGGGGGAAGGGTGTGTGTGGGAGGGGACATACTGTCACATATACAGAAGATGAGAGGAGGGAAAAGCCCGCTGCTTGAATTCAATCCAGAAATAAGCATGACATCTAACAAGCGTAGCAAACACGATATAATTATTTTCTGCCTACCTGAAATGCATCATGCATTACGGATCTTGAACGGTTCTAAACGTACGTCTTCTAAACGTGCGTCACAGGTTAATCCCCGTCCTCCAATCCAGACTGCACTGTGCACACCTCTATTCCCTGAAATAAACCCCAATCCGCACCAGCCTCCACACTCTCTCTCTCTCTCTCTCTCTCTCTCTCCACTTACAAAACACAGGATGAAACAGGACAGGCGGAGGAGAGAGACAGAGATACGAGAAGAAGAGAAAAACAGAAAAGAAAAAAAAACGTCTTGGAGAAGTGGAGTGTCGACATCCCCCCTGCGCACTGTCAACATCCTGCACCCTCGTGCAATCCTCGTTAAAGTGTCACCCGCCATCCCCCTGGGTCAACCCGGCTTGACCCCCCACTGCCTGCACCCAAACACAGGCTGCGTCATGCATTCTCATTCTGACGTCACTTGCTTTCATTGCTGAAGGGCCCCCAAACACTAACAAGGCGCATGCATGCAAGTGCACTACGGGAAGTTCAAGGCCTTTCCTGTGTGTATACATGCCGCCACAATAATAATAATAATAACAACGATAATAAAACTATGGTAAAAATGATAATAATAATAATTTGCATTTATTTTCCGCTTACTCTACGGTAGCTCTCAGCATGCTTAACAATACATGTGGCTGAATGTATAATAATGAACGTAACTCGCTAAAACTATTTTGTAACATCACTCACAACACACACACACACACACACTTAGCCCTATAACACGCGTGATTTATACCCTTCACCTCCAGTGCTATGTGGCAAACACTAGCAGTTGACGATATTGGCCAATTCACTAACTTTACCTCAGATTCGATTTACCTCCAGTGCTATATGTGGCAAACACTAGCAGTTAACGATATTGGCATATTCACTAACTTTACTGAAGATTCTACCTTCCCATCAAGAGTGAAGGTCGTCATAATGGAATACTTCACTTTTATCCAAGCACTTATTCCCAAACATTGCCCAGTCATCCATCTGACATTTGCCGTTATCTTGGAATGTAAAATGGCGGGTTCGGAGTATAAAAAGGAAATTAATTTAGGGAATGTGAAATGTTTTGTCATAAAATCATTAACACCAATAATTTCACGTGTTTTTTTGTTTTTCTTTTGTTTTGGGTTTGTTTGTGTTTTTGTTTTGTTTTTTTGTTGTTTCTTTTTTGTTGTTGCTGCTGCTGTTGTTGTTTTGTTGTTGTTGTTTTTTTTTTTGGGGGGGGTTCGTGTTTTTTTCTTTTGTTTCTGTTTTTTGTTTTGTTTTTACAAAATACGTGTTCGCAAGCTGACAAAGTTTGCTTGCACGTTGACTGATTATTTTGGTAGGTATACGTTTGTTTCCAAGTTGGCTGTTCATTTCAACGGCTTTGTAAAGTGGCTTTCCCAAACTTTCACGACGTAAATACATTTTCAACGTTCTCTGATCAATTTGGCACGTTTGTTTCCAAACTGGCTGTTCAGTTCAACGACTTAATTCCATGGCTTCCCCAGACTTTCACAATGACGCGATACGTTTCAATTGCGTCTTTCCGAAGCGTCATGACACCGACGTACGTGCACAAAGACGTCATTCAGTGAGACGCACTGTCTGTACCCGGAAGGCAGCCATTTCCACCAGACCTTCCGCCTCCTTCCTGTTTCTTGCAGTATCATAATGTACAGGGCAACGTCCAAGATGCCGACCGACTTCTCTCCGTTTTGTTGCTGGATGGACAGTGTCCCTTCTCTCGTTCTCTCAACGTGAAGATAAAGGATTTTTAGGAAATAACTGACACAAACTTATGGTGGATGCAGCTGACCTATTGCACTCACGTGTGTGTGTGCTTGCGTGCGTGCATGCACGCACCCCCACCCCAACATTTTTTTCCCTCCATTTTCGGGGGAAGTGATTTCAATGCTGCTTTCTATTATTTCTATAAAAAAAATTTAAAAAAAGGAAGAAGAAAAAAAAAAGGCCAAATCCTGTTTCAGAGCTACATATTTACAAATGTTATTCTTTCTCATACGAACATACCACTTGAATGCTCACTTTTATCTGTGCACCTCAATTAGACACCGCCAACAAAAGTCAAAGTCTGTGTGTGTGTGTCTGTGGCAGCTAAGTGGCAGCCACGAACATTAAAAAAAAAAAAAAAAGGCCAGCCACTTAAAACCCAAAACAAGGCCCCCCCAGCAGCAACAGAAAGTCCCAGGCCCACCACTGTTCCAGCTTTTCAGGGCACGCCCGACTTGAGTCTGAACTCTTCGCCACAAGTGCAGTCAAGCAGAAAGGTCAAGAGGTCGCCAGGAAAGGTCACTTCCGGCCGTCCTATCGCCCTTCAGCACACGTCCAACACAAGATCGACGACGGACTGAGTGGTAAACTGAGCGGAAGCACGGGCACACAGACAGACACACGCACGCACGCACACACACGCAAACACACACACACACACAAGCACGTACGTGCGCGCGCGCAGCCACTCCATTCCACCTAAGTGTGGTACAAACACACGTGATGTTATTGTTGACGTGAGAGAGAGACACACACACACACACACACAGATAGACATATCTTCTTCGTTCGTAGGCTGCGACTCCTACGTTCACGCGTATATTATACACGAATGGTCTTTTACGTGTATGACCCTTTTTACTCATGACATGTTACAGACAGAGACATAGTTTATCACCGAAGAAGAACGTCAGCACATGACGTTTAGCCCAAAGTGACGGAAAAAATACCTTTCATACAAACAAAAGTAAATGCCATCACCCCCTTCGTGTGTACACTCAAGCAGAAAATATCACCAAAGACTTCATTCACGTCAGTTTGGCCGAATATAATAGAAACAGGAATGCACCTGACATGACACCCATGGCACCACTGAAAGTGGGCCGTGTCTTTCTAAATGGCGAGAGAAAACGGTCATGCGTGGAAAGACCTCTCTGTAGAAACACAAACGGAAGAAAAACGAAGGAAAGAGAGAGAGAGAACGAAACACACCCACGCACAATCAACCATCCATCCACACACACACACACACACACACACACATCGAGAGACAAGGAAAAAAAACACAACTGCTTCTCTCAGTTTTATAACCTTTCTGACTGACTCATATATTGGACCGAACAATAACAGCCTCTCTTCCTCCTACACAAAAGACACACTCAGCAGCCTATGTCGGCGAGAAGAGCGGGCGGTCAGTGTCTCGTTACGACTCCTAACATGGACACACAGAGCCTGGGGCTGTTTGTTGACGGCTGTGCCCGGGAAAAGACGATCTCTGTAGTAATAAGTATGGCCTTAACAACTGACAACGAGAAGGAAGAGCTCGTCAAGAAGTCATGTTACACACACACACACAGGCCGCGGTTGACGGTTTACAAGGCATCAGTCAGTCTCTCGTCAACTTCCATGGCCCTTTTGACGCGTCAGTATGACAGCGATCGGGTCAAGTGGGAGGAGGCGAACGTTCAACTCTCAACATCACAACCCATGGTATGAAGTGAACAGACCCTCTATTGCTTCTTTTCTGTGTCAAAATAGTTTAACAAATAGTTCCAACAGCTCCGATGGTATTAGTCATCCATACAAAGTTTGCAAATACAGGCAAATCGATCACCACTCTACCGTGTATTGCCCCCCACCCCCACCTCCCAACCCCGTCCGGGACTCCCTTTCACACACACACACACACAGAGAGAGAGAGAGAGAGAGATGCATCACAACCTGTCACAAAGAACTGATAATTTGGTAAATGGGTCATGTTTGTAAGCCGCAACAGACCCCCACCCCGTCCCCCCTTAAAACACACACACACACACACACACACACACACACACACATATATATATATATATATATATATATATATATATATATATATATATATCAATATCATGTGCAGTCCTCCTTTCACCCCAGTACCTACAGTACAACAGGAGTTTTAAGACAGACCCTAAAAGGGGCAGAGAAAGAAATCACTGGAGTTCAGCCAGTGATATGGTGATAATCAGAGGCCTGATCTTTTGATGTACTTGATCGATAAACAACTGCGCAGTTCGCTCAACCCCTTTCCCACTATCATCACTTACTCACACATGAGCGAGCATATTCACGCACACGCTCACATTTCTCACCCTCCCTCCTTCCGCCCCCCGCCCCCCAAAAAAACCCGCTAAATTACACGGAAAATATCTACCCCAAACATATGTTTTCCCTTTCTTTTCCCATTTCTTCAACAGCTGAAACAAATAACAAAAGCCTTATTGTCTCTTCCCGGCAAACGACGTACTATTATCGCACTCAGTCCTGTAATCCAGACTCCGATCCCAGCACCATTCTCGTGATAATGGCTCACAGAGCGAATGTTGATCCGACCCCGTACCACCGCCTCAGAGGAGGAAAGCCAAGTTCCTGCTCACCCTGCACCTATCGTTCTTTGCATCAGGACAACGCCGCAAAACAAACCAAGCACAGAAAAGTAGAGGAGAGGCGGAAACGTTTCCCCACTACATGGCAATGAATCACCATCACCAACAATGACGTATCCTTACGCCTCACTCCCACCCCCTACCCACCCACCTCACCGTCCATGCACCCACTCCCGCCTCCACCACAGCGTGGATACAAAAACTACAAGTCTTTAATTCACTGGCTGTCGTTTTCCCACGCTTCCCGTGAGGGGTTAACGTCTTTCAAATCTTGCGCACCGAATGTGTCCATACACGTCTGTCGGCACCGCCATGCTGGGAAACAGAAAAGGAGAGGAGAGGAAGTTCTCGTGCGTGGATCTTATTTCGGATACTCGGATACGGAAGTCGGCATGTCTGGAATCTAGATTTCAACCCTTCCACCTCTACCCCCCCCCCCCCCCCCCCCCCCCCCCCAAACGTACTTATCATGTAAAGCTCTACTCTCTGCGACATTAGAAGGCCAACGTTCGAGTTGGTTACACTGCTGGCGTACTTATCATGTAATACTCTACTATGTGACTTGCGCTCTGCTGCTGATAATGCGATGACTGATTTTTGCTGTTGTAGTTGTAGCTGCTGTCGCTGTTTGCTGTTTATAAAAAAAGTATTTACTATATAAAAATATATACATTTTACAAACATCGTTTCCGTTCATTTTCTCTTGGTTTAAATAAACTTTAATTATTCAACAATACACATGATTACAATGCATTGAATGACAAAAGAGCATCAACAAGCTTAAAGCTTATACTGTGCTCACAACGTTGCACTTCAATTTTATCATGACGGCAGATGAACCATAATATGACTTGTATGAAATAACATGCATAAACAGTAAGTAATGTAATAATGAAATAAAACAAATAAACAAACAGTACATAATATAGTAAAATAATGCTAATATCAATATTAACATGAGATTAAATTTATTATCACCAAAGTAATTGGCCTAATAGAAGAAAAACACGAAGAAGAAGAAGAAAATTTAGAAGAATGGAGGGTAAGGTGGTGGAGGAGGGGGAACAGAGGGGAGAGGAGAAATTCTAACAGATCATTGGCCAATCCATTCACCTTGAATATTTGGTCAGTCAAAAAAATTCAACATATATTTTACGAATAGAATCATGTTGTACTCTTTCTTCACAATACTTTCTACGCTAAAATCTATTTGAATCGGAGATAAACTGGTGGACAGTTTGAAATATGAATATATTTGTATGATTTTGGAGAACAGGATTTCCATGCAACAGAATTTTAACGTGAATGTAGTTTGGAGATAAATTTAAGATTGTGTTTGCCCGAGCCATATGAAAGTCTTGACAAAATAATAAATAATGTTCAGCAGTTTCGCTTGCAGTGCCACAAGCACAAAGTGGGTCGTTTATTAAATGTCTGTTGAACATATCTTCTCTTAAGTCATTTTCTCTTAGTTGCAGCTGCTGTCCTTGTTTGCTGTTTATATATAAATATACATTTTACAAACATCGTTTCCATTCATTTTCTCTTATCTATCATATCTATCATTACTGTCTTATAAATGATATCGCTTCTACTGCTGTTTACAAAATTACCGCTTTTACGGATTCGCAAAATGCACGAGACAGAGATGGGATGTTGCAAGTGAACTAACAATGTTCTAAGTTTGTTTGAAAATATCAACAAAAAGGACAATATCCATTGATGGGGTACTATTCCTTGAATGCGATCTGTCTTCAAGTGAACTCTATCCATTAACCATGCTCGGATGGCACCAATACAGGAAACTCAAGTGCGTGCATTCCAGAAATAATGAAGTCTCAGAATCAGATTTTTCGCATCACCCTACGCTTCCACCCTTCTCATGCCCTCCCCACCTTATTACTAAACCTCTTCCATAAACCTTCCCTTATCCCGCATCCTAACCACGCCCCCCGCTCCCTCCCGGCCCCCCTCCTACCTCCCCTGCCTTCCAAAATCTCGGAACGGCTGTCAGCGTAAGACAGAGATAGGTTTTATCAGTGTTCAGTCCCGCCACGTACGCTATATTCCAAGTAGAGTTTCTTGTAACTTTGTGAATCCTTCCATCTCTCAGAACAGGTTGCGGGATGAGTCATGCAGTGGTGAGGGTCTAAACACTGAGCGGTCCTTTTCAGCTCAGTGCGTCTGGCAACAAGTGTCCACTCCTTGTTCAAAGCTGGGTTTCCACTCTTTGGTGTGAGGTCACCATTGATTTTGTTGTTGCTGCTGCTGCTTAATTGTGTGTATTGCCCCCCCCCCCCCCCCTCACACACACACACACACACACACACACACACAACCTCCGTTTTCGTTGTTTCCCCTGAGCACATTCGTCAAATGAAATATGTGACAGGAAACGTTAAAGCCGAAACAACGGTTTTATTTTAATGCAGTAAGAAGGCAAAAGTATGTGTCTGCGACTGCTCTTGCAAACATCTTAATAGCCATTGGTTACGTTCAGGGTCAATGTGCTAGCGACCACAGATGGCAACAATTTACCGGGAGGAGATGGAGGCGGAAGGGGGTGAGAGAGGCGATGGCAACAATTTGACGGAGGGGGCCTGGGGGTGGGGAGGGTGGGGAGAGGCTTACCCCTATATTTACTCCCACCACTTCCCCCCCCCCCCTTCCCCCTTCTCGTTTTCTCCCTTTTCCCACCCTCAGGCACATTCTTAGCGTGCACCATGCTGAGATGTTCCCCGACAGATGTGTGTTTCATGTTTGGGTGGCTGAGACAGAGAAACTGGAGCTCCCCTTCCCCAAAAAAGCGCTGATGAAATATCCTGCGACCTCCACGATCTCTGAGCAAAACGTAAAACGTTTGGCGTAGCTTTTCACAAACCTCCCACACAAGCGATTCATTCATGCAACACTCACTTCCTTCCTTCTAAAGTTCTATCTCTCCGTCTACGTGTACATGATAACGAATAGAAAGCTGGAACAATAAAAGTCCTCTAAAGTACGAACGGCGATAACAGTTCCTGGAATGAACAATGAACCAGCGAAAAAATGAAAACTGTACAAGATTTAACTGTGAGGACGGTCTACCAACTTGGACTGAAATGTACCAAGCGGTTTCATTCTCTGTGATTCCGGAGGAACTCGTCGACATCCTCGTTCAAAACTGACCGATGACACGTAGTTTCAGTCGTGCTGTACTTGTCACAATGTGTGACGCACATCCACCTCGAGCTGCCACACTCAGTGCCCTTGTACAATCATCATGCACCGAAAACTGCTCGATGTTAGTTTTTCGTGCAGTTAATATACTACTCAATTCTGGGGCATGTTCTCTGCAAGACAGAACTGGAAGAAATTGGTTTGTTTCAAACGAATTGTTACATATTTGCATTAAACATAATAAGCGATATGACTATTTCAACCTTGCATTAATTTATAGACAAAGCTATCCATCATGAAATCTAAACACGCGAATGAGTCGTACTGGATTTCTCGTGCGCCTAACTGGACTCGTTCATCACCAAGGTACCAAATTTATCCCCACAACAGATCTGTATTTCCATCTCTACAGTCATCCCCATGCGTATTTCTATGTATACCCCAAACCACTCCTCCTACGACCTCAATCGGTTTTTTCCCTTCCTTTCCTCTTCTGAACATCTCTTCCTTAATTCCGTCGACAACAACAACAAAATGTATTTTTGTATGACGTCAGTTTCTCCTGTTCGGCCATCAGCCTCCCAATATCGCAAACTCCGAACAAGAGGAGAAATATAAGCGGGATTGGGGGTTGGGGTTGGGGGTTCATCCATCTTCCCAACCCTCACCAAACTCTGCCCCCCTCATCCATCACCCATGAACTACCCCCCGCCCCTCTCCTCCTCCCCTGGTTCCCGATCTTTCTTATCAGCTGAGAGAGTGACCGGGTTAATGAGCTGTCCATGGGGACCCTCTGCCACGAGCATGTGCACCTCGCCCTGGCTGCACAGCAGTGTTCACAGGACGTACATGCCGACAGCTTGCCGACAGTAGGGTCGTGCACACTGACCTCTTTGTGTGGCCCCGCGGGGCTGGTGGTGGCACCCTCCTGAGACCTTCATGGAGACAAAGAACTGAGCACTGGCTGTGCCAGGAACACTGAACTTGGTTTACTGTATCGCTCTGTCTCTATGGATCGCCATCTGTTTGTGTGTGTGTGTGTGTGTGTGTGTGTGTGTGTGTGTGTGTGTGTGTGTGTGTGTGTGTGTGTGTGTGTGTGTGAGAGAGAAATCGTATGAAATATGACAGGAAGTCGCTATTTTCATATTTCTCGTTTGTGTGTGTGTGTGTGTGTGTGTGTGTGTGTGTGAAATCGTATGAAATATGACAGGAAGTCGCTATTTTCATATTTCTCGTTTGTGTGTGTGTGTGTGTGTGTGTGTGTGTGTGTGTGTGTGTGTGTGTGCATTCTTCTTCAAGTTAAATCGTTGAACGCTTAACATACGTCTGTTTCCAAATCGGCACCCAACCTTTCCATCTTCATGGCAAGTCATTTCCAATACGAAATACCACGTTTTCTTATATAAATACACGTTCCAGTTTCCTCCATTCCTCACGGAAAGGCCCATTTACATAAACTACTGGTTGCTGAGGCCTGAAAGGAGGTGGACGGCGATGCCGATGACCATCATTTAACTTTAAGTTACGGCTTCTCTACAGCTGTGCTCTGGGAGCAATGAATTATGTCGGGCATCGTGGGGGTGCTTTGTCTCCCCACTGTGGTCCGAATGACCTGACATTGTCCGAGGTTAAACCCAACGTCTGCGAGGAGACGATTGTAAAGGAGGAGGGATGAATTATGTGAGGTCATCCCGGCAGGTCTGTGGTCACTCCCCCCGCCCCCCACCCCCCTTCCAGCCGACCGGAGGCTAATTTCCCGGCGATGACAAGCTCCACGTGGACAGGCGGACGGCGCGGCCATGATTGATGGACACGGGGGGGAACAGCAGTATCGTGGACAGGGGTTTAGGAGAGGCACGTTGAGTCAGCCCTTCGTACAGATCTGCTGGACGGGCGCAATAGCCGAGTGGTTAAAGCGTTGAACTTTCAATCTGAGGGTCCCGGGTTCGAATCACGGTGACGGCGCCTGGTGGGTATAGGGTGGAGATTTTTACGATCTCCCAGGTCAACGTATGTGCAGACGTGCTAGTGCCTGAACACCCTTCGTGTGTATATGCAAGCAGATGATCAAATACGCACGTTAAAGATCCTGTAATCCATGTCAGCGTTCGGTGGGTTATGGAAACAAGAACATGCCCAGCATGCACATCCCCGAAAGTGGAGTATGGTTGCCAACATGGCGGGGTAAAAACGGTCATACACGTAAAAGCCCACTCGTGTACATACGAGTGAACGTGGGAGTTGCAGCCCACGAACGCAGAAGAAGAAGAAGAAGATCTGCTGCCTGTACTTCAACTGCACTATTATTGAAGAGGCACATTCAATGAGCACTTCGTATAAATCTGCAACCTGTACTTCAACTGCACTGTTATTGGAAAGGTACGTTCAGTAAGCACTTCGTATCTGCTGCCTGTACTTCAACTGCACTGTTATTGGAGAGGCACGTTCAGTCAGCACTTCGTATCTACTGCCTGTATTCCAACTGCACTGTTATTTCTGGTTGAGCGGGGAAAAGGAACATGATGGTAACCTTTGCTAAGTGTACGAGTAGCACGGAGCTGTTTGAATACAGCCTACACAATCTGACAATTTTTTCCACTGTCGCTAAACTCAAAACAAACCAGTCCCATCAGACATGCGAGCATATCCAGTACTTTTTCAACATTTCTAGCTACAATTATCACGCTCCATGGAAGAGGAACAACACATACGCCGCCACAACACAAACAAAGCTCACCACTAAAACAGCCTGAAACGAAACAAGAAACCCTTTTAAGGGCTCAGCCAATAGGTTGTTCAACTCCACACTTAAAGGGGGAGAATAAAAAATTCCGAACAATGAAACGAGTCCCATTGCAATTTCAGGGTTCAGATTTTGTGCAATGCCGCTTTTCTCCACTGACAAAGACACTTCGAACTGCAAAAAACTGCACAAAAACATAACTGCATGGCTGCGTAGGCTGACCAGGTCGCACAGCATCATCACGACCTGGTTGAACGCTGCTCTAACTTTCCGGTTCGTGGCTGAGAGCGATCATGGCGTTATCTCCGGAAAACACGCGACGAGATAACGGGATGTAGTGCGTGCAGACTGATCGCTTGTGTGAATTTGTTGTCTGGAAAGAGTCTGGTCCTTCAGACCTTGTACTGAGTCTGGGGTCTGAGGGGAAAGAGACGGGGGGCTGAGAGAAGTAGGGAAAGAAGGGGGAAGGAGGAGATGGGGGGGAGAGACAAATAGACAGACAGATAGAGAAAAAGAGGAGAGACAGAGAAAAGAAAAAAAGTTGGACTGAGCCACAGTGAGAGAGAGAGAGAGAGAGAGAGAGACAGCGAAAGAGAGCGATGAAACCTGCAACTGTAGGACAAATTATAGGACAAATAAAATATTCTCAGTTGATCATTGTTATTACCGGCTGCTTTTTGGGAACGGGCGGGAGAAGTGGGGGAGGGGTGGTGCGGGGGGGGGGGGGGGGGTGCGGAGGGGGGCAGAAAAGACGGAGTCAACACAGACCTGCGGATCCTCCACAACCACCATATTCCTCCCAACCACCCCCTTATCGCTATGCCCCCATCCTACCCCACTCCTCAACCGTTCCTCCAGCAGGAACGGAAACGACGGGGCATATCCAGCAACGATGCGATAGATATCGTTTTTCATGACTGATGGGAGAGATAACTTGGGATGTCTTCCGACTGGGTGAACTCCCTTTGATGTTCAGCTGAATCCAGATCTGTCTTCGTCGTTAAAAGCTTGACATGCACGAACACTTGTTTCGAATGTACTGAAAAACAGTGTGTGTGTGTGTGTGTGTGTGTGTGTGGTGAGAGAGAGAGAAAGAGAGGGAGGGAAAGAGAGAGAGAAGAGGAAGATGAGGTGGGTAACGCAAGGAATAGGGCGAGTTTGAAATACAATAAAACACGGATCAATTTTTGCTACCCCTGATGAGACCTTTCCATAACACTCAAACTCGCCACAGCACTCAAATACAAATTTTAAGGCAACACTTTTGTAACTGCACGTGCAGGACACTTTTTGTGCACACAGGATGCACACAGGATGCACACACACACACACACACACACACTGGACCGAAAGCGGAACACTCGGATAATGACGTAATTTATAGGCTGTCGGGCATATCTGCTTGCATAAACACGAGAAATCAACAACCTAAGATACTGGACCATATCTCGACTTGCCTGGGTTGATTTATGATAAGAGATATCTACAGAACATACAAGTCTTGCTTGGGCAAACATCGCCGAACTGGTAAAATGTCAGTGAACTGATGACGAGACAGAACAGAGAAGTGATTATTTTTTTTGGTTGTTTTTGTTGTTGTTTTTTAAGGCAAGTTGGGGGCGTGGAGGAAGGCAAGTTGGGGGCGTGGAGGAAGGCAAGTTGGGGGGGCGTGGAGGAAGGCAAGTTGGGGGCGTGGAGGAAGGCAAGTTGGGGGGGCGTGGAGGAGGAGAGAGACGGGGGAAGGGGGTCATGGAACAGAGAGAATGTGGGAAGGGAGGGAGTAGTGGTAGAACAGCGAACACACGTCGCACGTTGCTTCGAACATTATTTTGCCTATTCAGCTGTTGTCTAAGTGGAATTTCAACACAAATGTTGATGTTAATTGAACATACACACACCCACGCACCCCCAAACACACACACACTCTCTCTCTCCCTCTCTCTCTCAGTCACACACACACACACTTTCTTTCTCTCTCTCTCCCTCTCTGTCACACACACACACACACACACACACATTCGTATCACCCAATCCTCCGCTTCCCTCACCCTTCCCACCTCACACACAGACACAGACACACACACACACACATACACACACACATGCGCGCGCGCACAAACATCCACACGCACACGTTAAACCCAGGCAACATGCGTTCCACAGAGGCGGGGTTCAAACATGGGCAGGCAACACGCATACAATCACGGCCCTGTCCGCAAGCTTCACGTCAAACAAACCAACCAAACGGGATCCGCTGCACTGACCGCAAGCTGGTCAAGCCAGGCTGTACGATCTTCTTTCACTCCTAGCCACCGGCACTCGGAGATGCAACCCCTTCAGTCATCATCATCATCATCTTTTTCGTGCGTGGGCTGCAACTCCCACGTTCACTCGTATGTACACGTGTGGGCTTTTATGTGTATTCATGACCGGTTTTTTTGGTGGTTGTTGTTGTTTGCTTGTTTGGTTTTTTACCCCGCCATACTCCGTTTTCGGGGGTATGCATGCTGGGTACACATGTTCTTGTTTCCACAACCCACCGAACGCTGGCATGGATTACAGGATCTTTAATGTACGTATTTGATCTTCTGCTTGCGTATAGACACAAGGGGGATCCAGGCACAAGCAGATCTGCACTTATGTTGACCTAGTAGATCGGAAAAATCTCCACCCTTTACCCACCAGGCGCCGTTACCGCGGTTCGAACCCGAGACCCTCAGACTGAAAGTCCAACGCTTTGACCACTCGGCTATTGCCCCCATCAACCCCCTTCAGTATATGCACTGGTAAAAATAGAGCAGGCAAAAATACATAAAAAACGACCGCCACAGCTGTGGTGTACCTACAGATACATTAAACACCACAGCTATTAGCATTAAGTCAGTGTCTGTCCAATGCATTCGATCCATTACATGTGGGGTATAGTACGCTACCAATTTAAAAATCAATACTGATGCAGGGGTAAAAATGTTTTGGAACACCATAGCTTCCGAGGTAACTTTAAAAAAAAAAATTTTTTTAAAGGAAAATAGGTGTGCCACACACATCTGGCATAACCCCGCACAAATTAATAAAAAGAAGGAAAGCATCGAAACTTATCAGAAAGCATGTCAGCCCCCCCCCCCCTCCCCTCCGCGCGCGCGCATGTATATCTGTGCATGTGATTACAAGCAAGCAAGCACACACACAAACACACATTCAAACTTGTACCAACAGAATTAACGGATGCCAAACCGAATTTCAAAACCGGTCGACAGTCACACCGTGAGAAAAGTGCTGTGGAGATGACGTGCGTCATCTTCATAAAGGCGGGTGTCATTCGCAGCCCTCAGGCAATCAGACCCTTACTGTTCGAATTTCAAACATGATTCCAGGTTAAAATCAAAACTGACGCTCGGCGTCTTAGTCACAAAATAAAAGGGCCTTGCCTAAACGTTCTCTACTCTACGAATCTCAAAATTATCAACAACGATCAATATGTTTTTTTGTGTAGTGAGTCTCTGTAGCCACCCAGTCCCGTTACAAACTCGCCAGCTATCGCCGACACGTCAAAGACTCTTAGATAGCCTGATTCCGTTGGTTCCTAAATTTATCAAATGCAGCTTCTCTCAAACACCTGCCCTGATCGAAAACTGCAATGCATGCTCTCAAGCCTTAAGCATATCTCCGTAAGCGTGAATGGAAACCTTGAATATTATGTTTATATCAAACTTCACGACTCAAGTCTTGAAAATGACCAACACCTGCCGTTGCGCAACTGGTTTTGAATTATATAAAATGTTTATGATGTACAAAACGAAATGGTGTAACACTTAAACCTTATCAGAAATTCTAACGTGTGATAAGTTCAGGCAGGCTACCACATAGTTAAAAATAAAACCCACTTCTCTAACTGGCCAGCTAATCACAAACTGTAATCTAATTGAAACAGGCTGCTTATGCATGGTGGTGCTGTATTGCTGAGACCACATTCGAGAACCAAAACAATGTGTCCACTGTGGTCAGGATCTGTTCACCTTCTGAGGCATACCACTGAACCAAAGGCAAATCTCTCTCTCTCTCTCTCTCTCTCTCTCACACACACACACACACACACACACACACACACACACACACACACACACACACACACACACGGTAGAAACAAGTGGGTGAAAGGAAGGGGTGGAGGAAAATATTTAACACTACCTTGACGAAGCCCTACAACACACTGCCTCAATGAGAGCCAGCAATCCGTAAGCCAGGCCAAGCCCACGGACAAGGCAAGAAGTCCCTGAACAGTGACCCTCCACTAATACCAGTAATGGGAAACACAAGACTGGGTGAGCTGGTTTCAGACAGTGTTTGCTGGGGAACGTTGTCAGCAAGCCTTGCCATCTACCTCCCCGATCTGCTCAGCACATCACCAGGCCACAGCCAAACAAGAGGACAGCCCGCAGCTGTTGTGGCCGTCAACTGGTCGATCATAAACAGCTATAACACACCTACCCTGTTCATTCTTTCTTCGGTTAGAATCGGTCTGTGAAAACTACGCCACTTTTGGGGGGGGGGGGGGGGGGGCTGGGTCTTTAGTACTGAACCGAGTTTATGGAAGACGTATTTGTTATAAATTTTGCGAGGTACTGTGACGCCATACTTTACTATTCCATACTTCAGATCACATCTTACTCGGCCTCAACTAATCAATAATAATCATATCACTGATATATATCTACATACCTTCTTTGGCCCACTGATAGTGGGAGGGAGTGGGGGCATCGATAAAAAATGGGTCGCGTTCACGATTGGAATAATTTGGTACTGGAAATTTGGGAACGTGTATTTTTTTGTTCGTTTGTTTGTGTTTGTGTGTGTTTTGTTTTCTCTCTCTCTCCTTTTTCCACAAGGACTGGTAGAGAGGCTGAGCAAGTGGAAGCTGCCTTGTGGGAACAGAAGTTTCGAGACACCAAGTATGATGGGAGCGACAGCAGGACCACACAACATCCGGTGATGACAAATGGTTCCTTTTTCTGCAAAGATCAATGTGTGGGCGATGGTGCAGGGGCTGTTAAACAATGAATCGTTTCCAGGCACAATTAAATTTGTGTATACATACTGTTGTGCTGAGGGAAGGGTGGGTGGGTGGAGGAGATTAGTAGTGATACCGGTCGTTGAAACACAGCGAGAGAAAGAGTGTGTGTACGTGCATGCGCGCGCGTGTGTGTGTGCGCGCATGTGAGTATGCGCGCTCGAGCATGGATTTGCGCACGCCCGCACGCACACACGCCATTCCCTCTCGCTTTCATAAATTTGCAAAACTAGTGTGTGCTCTGCGGTGCGAGTCCCTCTGGTCCTTGTGTTCAGTCACACGGGGTGTCGAGTTTACCTCATGGCCGCAAGCCCTTCACGTCGTTCGCCACCGGCGTTTTTGTTGTCCTTTGTGCTTTTCCCTGCTTCAACACCTCAGCGGATCCAGGCATTAAAAACAAAACAAAAAAACCTCTTCTAACCTCTCTCTCTGAACAAATAATGGGTGCAGCATGTTTGGTTCCTTTCAGGACGTAAACTCGCCTGGATTCAAAACAAGCTCTCTCTCTCTCTGTGTGTGTGTGTGTGTGTGTGTGTGTGTGTGTGTGTGACTAGAAACAACGGGTACTACCTGTTTGGTGCCTCTGGGTCTAGAACTCCCCGGTTTCACCCCTTTGCCTTCCCAGCCAACCATTCATGGCCTGACACCCGTAAAGGATTTCTGTTTCTTTTCTTTTCGTTTTTTCCGCCCGTGGGCGCCGCCCTCGTCACAAATGGCTGTGCCAGCAGCACACCTGTTTCACGACTGGCGTTTACCTGTCTGCTTTTTACCTGCTTGGCTGCACACGAGAGCCCTGTCATCTGTTGCCCCCATTCACCCCCAGGCGCTTGTGTCTGTCAACATCATCAGCGCCTCGAGTGGACATCAATGTGACAGTTATGTGTTCGCATTGACCCGTGACAATACACGGTACGTGAAGTAGTGGGCGGCCACAGTCTGACTCGGGTGTAGGCCACGGCTAACTAATAGAACCATGCGGCTTAGAACCATAAGACTTATACCTAAAACTGAGCAAAAACCACAAAGAATAAATCCTATCCCAAGTGTATCCAGAAAAGAAAAGTCCCAAGTGCATTTAAGAATGTCTCGCCCAGGTCCAAGGTCCAAGCTCAAAACCTGCGACATTTCGACTCCGATTGTTAATCCCAAATCCAGTTAATTTAATTATATCTAAGCAATGACGAAAGGTAACGCTTCCAACTTTCCGTTTGAAGGCAGCAATTCTTTAATCAAACAACAGCTCAAGTCCGAACTTGCCTGGAGTCAACAATACGTCGAACTGGTCACTGTATCAACATTTGAATTTGATCGGCTGGGACTGGGTGTGTGGTTCGCGGGATAAGAAACGTGCTGGCAGACGGTCCAAGGTTTCAATAGACGGTCCATGTTTCACCCTAAGCCCTATGAACGGACGGGCAGACATAACAAAGGGAGCGTATAACTGCTAACGTTTAAGTCAACACACAAAGCACTCCAAGTTCAGACCCGGCTACCCGACCAATGAAGTTATGAACCAAAGTATGACACACAACTTCGACAAGGAAGAAGTTGCATTGTCGGTTCTGTAATGGGTTTTACTCAAAAATTTCCTTATCAGCCAAAAACATTTTTCATGATAATTCTTTCCTTTGTATCCTAACTTGCTTGAAAAGACCCAAATCCGATTTTTTTTAAAAGATGCATTGCCATTTCGTCTGTTTTATTGAAAGGCTGGTTTGTTCAAAGGCAATAAACACTATGATTATAATGAAAACTCAGCCATGGCCGTGTCTGAGAAAATGAGCGATTCGTGCGTGTAAAGGTCCAGTTGCTTTGCATCCAGAATATGTATGCCTATACACTACTAATGTTTGTCCTACATACTTCCCTTTCAGTCTCCTGTTATTTCAGATCACAACACATTTGTTCAAAACCTCCTATCGTGTGTTATGAATGCTACGCTTCTTTGTGTGCGAGAGCTGCAAAAACTGAACGCATTCTCTTTTCTCAATAGCCATAAAATCATCTGAATAACATTTTCATATGTTCCATTACAGAGGCAGCACACACACACACACACACACACACACACACACACTTACCGTCCAATATCGTTAAATAAAAGAAAGAAAGAAAGAACAAAAGAAAGTAAGAACACACACGCACACAGCGCAAGCGCGCGTACAGTTATTCACAAAGTCACAGACATAGACATAGAGCGACAGACAAACGATAGTTGCGAGGAAAAAACTCCACTGACCTTGCCGAGCAGGCGCCCCCTGAGGTAGGTGGTATCGGTGGTTTTGTCATAAATGATGTGGGTGGGATCAAAGTTCTGACTGATATCGTGCTGAGATGGAGACGTCGGCGACGCGTGGTGAGGGTTGTGGTGAGGATGCGGGTGATGGTGGTGGTTGGAACCACTGCCTCCTCCCCGGCCCGTGGACTCCCCGGGATGAGAAGCCCTCGACGACCCCTCGGGCCTTTGGCGGGAACGTATCTGGTCCTTCATGACTCCTCGCCCGGGGGGTGGGGCGCCGACGGTGACTGTGGGCAGGGGTTTGGGTACCAGCACCTCCACTGACATGGAGTCGGTGGGGCTCAGAGTGGTTGTGGCAGCGATGGTGAAGGTGGGTGGGGGGTTAGTAGTGGCCGTAGGCTGTCGTACGTGCCACTACTATACACTACGAAGGCAACAGTGCTGGTCGTTGAGCCGACCGCTGGCGGGGGACAGACGGTAATCCCCTTTGCTTTTCCTGGGCGCAGAAACACTTGTTTTCACCCCCGAATCTGTTTGCAGTGCTGTCAAGTTCCAACTGATATCTTCGACCAACTTTTGTTCTCAACTTTCCCTAACACAACTTTCCATTGGCTTCACGATCTACAACAAAAAAGACACCGAAAACTACACCATGCTCAACACAGAAAAAAGAGAACAACAAAAAAAGAACTCCCGAAACAAACCAGTGGCGTTCTCTCCAGGCTGTGACCACCAGCAGGTCTGGCAGAGAGGTTGACGAGCAGTTGAGTGAATGAGATTTTCACACGGTCTCCTGCGGCCCTGGCCGAACCCCTCGTGTCGGCTGCGTGTAATCCGATCGTGCGTCTCTCCCAGCTGTGTGTGTGTGTAATGTCTGAGCTTCCTGGCGAGGTGTCCCTCAGAAAAGGGCGGAGTTTACAGGCTGCAGCAATCGTAGCGTTCGTGGCTCGTGTTCAGCATGCTCACAACCCCACACAGTCCGCTAAGCAGTCTGTGTTACTGTCTGCACTGTTTGAACACTGCAAGCACACACGCACGCACACACACACACACACACAGCCAATCGACGACACTTCAATCCCTGAGTCAGTCAAGTGTGGCAGAAGTAAGTACATAGGATCTTACACGTGACCAGCACACCTCGTGCCAACCACTGCCACAGCCACCACTGGCTGGCTTGGTTTTGGTTCAATCAGTGCTCAAAGTCCTCTGCACTCTGCAGTAGAAGGCAGACGAGAAACGGTCTCTTTTAGGTGTCAGTCCGTCAAGTAAACCAAACTCCCTGCAGTGGTGAATGTCAGTGTCTGTGTGTGTGTGTGACGTTCCACGACGAGACACAAACGACGCTCCACTTTCTGTTCAAAAGGGGGGGGACGAGTGGAGTGGAGTGGCGCGCGGCACAGCTGGGTGTGTGATGGGGGGTGATTCAACTTCCGTTGTGTTCGCTTCTCACGCTGACACCAGCTTTCTGTGAGCGTGTGTTTGTGTGGAGTCGCTCCCTCCTTCGTCTCTCTCTCCCTCCCCTGGCACACAGACCCCCTTCACTGCTCTCCTTTCCCTTCCTCCCCTGTGTGCCTGTCGCCCAGCCTTCCTGACCTGCACACTGAGATAGTGACGACGGCTGTCGTGTTTACAAAACAAACGGAAAGACGACAGGCTGTGTTACACAGGTTATGGGGCTGTAAAAGTACAAAAGTCGAGTGTATTAAGTTGGCATGTACCTATCAGTATGAATATAGCGTCAGACTAACTGTCATTATTCCTATCCAGAAGTGGCGATAAAAAGTGTTATAGCATGTGTACTTGTAAACTATGAGAAGATAATGAAGATGTTCGTGTTTACCAGCTTCCAACTTATCAGTGTGGCTGATAAACGCGTCATATCGTGACACGGGAAGGGAAGCTAAGCTCTCTCTCTCTCTCTCTCTCTCTCTCTCTCTCTCTCTCTCACACACACACACACACACACACACACACACACATACACACACACACAACACACACACAAGCGCGCACGCGGCGCGGCGGTTCGGGTCAAGTAATGAAAATCAACCTGCACTAATGAGCGGCCATCAGCAAAGAAATATAGACAGACAGATAGATAGATAGATGATAGATTAATGCATGAACTAATTTACCATGGAAGACAATGGAGACAAACTCAGAAAAAGATAACGGGAGGAGGGGGAGAGCGGTAGTAACCAACAACACAGCAGCAATCCATGCCAAGGGGACGGGCAGCAGCAGCAGGAGCAGTACAGCTAAACATAGAAAGAAGCAACAGGACCGCTGATTCAGCGCTGAGTCAGAGACTTCGTTACACACAGGGTCACGGTCCCCCTCCGTCTGTCTGTCTCTGTCTCTGTGTGAGACCCAAACGGGGTCATCCTCCCCAACCAACCCTCTCTGTTCCTCTCCGCTCCAGTGACGGGCCGCCAGACGGGGGCTGCGAACGGGATGAACGTGCCACGCGACAACCGAAATTCTGAACAAAGAGCGATGCCAGACTGCGAACTCATCATCAGTCACAGACACTCGCAGCACGCGTCAGAGCTGCTAGCACCCAGACAGATCCGTGGAAGTTCGCTGAACTTTTAAGCCAGAAGTCACAGGGCAGGAGTGATGTCTGTGTGTGTTGGGGGGGGGGGGGGGGGCGGGGGGAGGAGGAGGGGGAGGGGGTAGAGAGGGCGGCTGGGGGGGGGGGGGGGGAACTCGGGTGGAAGTGGGGGGGTAACAATGACAGGGACTAGGGAACCGACACAGCTGTTGGCTGCGTTTGTCAGATTTCTGCGACGTCGCCGTCGGTGGCAGTGACAGACAGTCCTGATAAAAAGAGCACGACCTCCCCTTTTCGGTCGTTGACATTATTCGGCAGTCACGAGCTGGTCGGTCATGATGCTAGAGAGCTGCTGCTGCTGCTGCAGCGCCGCTGTCACTAGGCTCTGGTCTCACAAAGATGGCCACCGGAGACAGCGAGATAGAAAAAAAAAGAAAGAAAAACCGCTGCGCCCTCTGTGGTGATCAAGTAACCTCAAGGTTTCTGAAAAACATTCAACTGTGAAAACTGATACTTGAACAAGATACCTTTTCGATCACCAGTATATGGGACGGGGCATGTATATAAACAAAAGTCGTCGTTCTATCTGAAAACAGGAGATTAATTTAAGTCAATGATGTAACAACTCAGTACGGCCCGCAGATTTGTTCACTGATGCCATGGGTACCGATCGAATAGTTCCCAAGACAGCACAGCATACATTCGTGACGAATAAATCATGTAGGCTGTCACAATGTAACCGAGTTGGAAGAATATTGCATTAGCCTAAGTGGTGGTGTAATGCGTCAGTCGGTAGTAATCACTGACCTATAAACACGATCTCAGTGGTAGTTATGCGTGAGTCGTGTGTGTGTGTGGGGAGGGGGGGAGGGGGGGCCGTCGGGAGGGGGAGGGGTATGTAACAGTGTGTGTGTGTGTGTGTGACAGCGTGTGTGTGTGACAGCGTGTGTGTGTGTGCGTGCACGCAGTGGGTGCGTGTGTATTATGTGTGTGTATGTATGTGTGTGTGTGTGTGTGTGTGTGTGTGTGAGCGCGCGCGCTCGTCTCGTTGTCAAGCTTTACTGCTTTTATGGAAGTTCCAGCGTGCAGTTATATTACGAGGTGAAGTGTCTCCCGTGTTGTGATGTCGTTCACCACTCAGCGGCCACATGGACTGAAGACAATTTGCTAACAAGCCACACATGCTTTTCTTTGTTCCTATCCACCGTATGAAGATCGCCCACACTGATGAGTGTCCATGTGGCACTGGACCCCAGACCCCTGAACACATCCTCCAACACTGCCCAACCCATGAAGCTCTACGGCGTCAAACCTGGCCAGGGGGCACAGAGCTACAGGCGCAGCTTTGGGGAGACCGCCACGACCTGGAGAAGACCGTGGGTTACATCGTGGCGACAGGGGTGACCGTCTGACGCAGCCAAAACATCGAACGCAGAAGAAGAAGAAGTTCCTATCCTCCCTTCAATTAGTCCCTGGCTAACCGATGCCTCTCTCTCTCTCTCTCTCTCTCTCACACACACACACACACACACACACACACTTACATCACCACAAACATGAATGTTCATGTTCTGTGCATAATTGAAAGGTTTGGCAGGGACAATACGTCCCACTATATTTATGGCCAAGCCATGACCAAGTTACTATCAATTAATAACTTACCTAGATCAAACTCGAATCGATCCAGCAACACGCGCCCTGACATGAAGGACTGTGTCAATAACTGTCCTGATCAACCAACAATCCATCACCATACTGATCTAATTACTACCATCAATCAATTGCCCAGATCACATGATCAATCAATGCCCCGCAGGTCGATCAACATGAGATGGTCGGCAGTCCGGGGATCGATCATCCTTTGTGGACGGATTACGTGAGTTGCTCTGGGTTTTCCAAATATTGACATCGACTGCCGGCTGAACCGTGCACACACGTGAGAGAGAGAGAGAGAGAGAGAGAGAGAGAGAGAGAGAGAGAGAGAGAGAGAGAGAAAGGGGGAGTGAAGGGGTGAGGTGGGGTCGAGGGGGACGGGGATGCGGAGGAGGGCGAAGATGCAAGGGATATAGAGAGAGCTATGAGAGGGCGAATGAGGAGAGAAAGAGCGTGTGCATTTTCGTATGCATGACAACTTATTGGCAGTTTCGGGTCGTTTGTCTATTCGAATTCGTATGCTGCCGAACCTAAAAACAAAATCTTTTATAAAAAGCACTGCTGCTTCGTTCTCTTTCTGTCTCAGTTTTCTGTGCTCATGAAGTGCAGCTACCACGTGCACTCGTTTCTGAAACTGTGTTTTGTTTTGTTTTGTTCTTTTGCTACCGTTTTTACCACCGCCGTTCATGCATCCCCAATTAATTTCCAAGGCCAGATACATAACGAGCAATACAACGGAAAAAAAACCGAAAAAAAACCCAACCCCAAAAAACGATTCAAAGAATGCGATTAAAAATGGCGGAAAGTGAGAACGGGGAAAACCAGTCATCCAAAGACGAAATGTCTTTCAATCCTGAATGACCTTGTTGACAGCAATGACTAATCTTAGTAGGGAGCTGTGACAACCCTCACTGCTATATATTAATGGCAATCTTCAACACAACACTGGCCACTAAAAACACGTTAAGGCTCTTCACTCCCTGCTCGCCACTTTTTCTTCTCAGTCACAATCAATCGATTCGAAGGTGTGCGACTTTTCACTCAAGGATTTAAAAAAAAAAAAAAAAAAGGAGAAAGGAAAACAAAATTCAATGCAGCGTTGATCGACCGGACGGTGCATGGCTCACAGCCGCACCACACGTGTTGGTTGGCCCAACTGTGCAAACAACCTGATCTGCAATGTGACGCCTGTACCACCGCCTTGGGATAACTAGTTGCATTCAGGTTTGACGTCCTCAACCGCCCTTCAGGGACCCGATCAAAAGGGGGCAAGCTAAGCGTGGCAGAAAGGATCTTGTCGTGACACAACGCTGACATCATCACGACAATGCGTTCAACATGGCAGTCAGAAGGACGATTTCCATACCACAGCCCCAGTGCTCGAGCGGTCTCGTTCCCGGAGAAGTCACTGCCAATGGGCTACTTTTATTCGAAAAGTCCGACTTTAAGCGGTGTTGTCAAGCGCCGTATATGGGAAATTGCAGTCAGTGTGGAGTCCTAATACCTTGAAATGATTACTGGGGACAGGGACAGGGATCCACCTGATACCTTCCATTATAAACATCCACGACAATGAATAACCGATACCTCCCATTAATCAAGAAGACATAAATTACAATGTAACATTTTTTCTTCTTCAAAAACTTGAATAATAACAAAAAACGATGAGGAATACAGAGATTACCGTGAAATATTTCCTCAAACACTGAACACAAAGAACAAAGATTACAGTAAGACATTTCCTCAAACCCGCTGAATGAATGAAGACGACCAAGAAGATAAGATATTACAACGTGACTTGTTTTTTGTTTTGTTTTTTTGAAGGCTTATATTTGGAACCAGAAATCTATGCCGCATACGATATGAAAGATTACACAGAGCAGATGTGTGGCCTAACTGTCCGGTACCCCATGTTTCACTGCACTGCACGGAGTCGCGATCATGTCTGCCGGGTGTGTCAGTCCCCACTGTGCTGTCATCACGGATAGGATGGACGATAAAGTGAAGAGAGGGAGAGGAGAGCAGGGGTTAGAAACACTGAAAAAGACTGATAATAAGAGAGAGGAAGACGGTAAGAGGTAGGACGGGAGGGAGCGTGACAGAAACACAGCGAGAGAGAGAGAAGAGAGAGAGGTTGATGAAGGGAGAGAGAGAGAGAAGAGAGACAAAGACACACACACACAGACAGAAAGAGAGAGACACACGCAGAAAGCGAGAGTAAAAACAACTTTACACCAGAGATAATTATATATCACTATATAATTATATATATATATATATATATATAACACTTTACACCACAGATAATTATATATGAATACACATATATAAATTTAAAACTATCACATCATGTGTACTCACAGATAATTCACTATCCGTAATACTCGGTATGACTAAACAAGTCACTATAGCAGTGAGACTGGAAATGACAGGTCCACCTCAATAACTGTGCGCGTCATCAGATTTATCACTGCCGGGACTAGACATGTACCTCAGATTCATTAACTTAACACTAATAACAGATTCATAAACATTTAAAGCCTAAATCGTTATGCTCAATAAGGAGAGGATTAGACAGGTCATTAACGTTTCTTTATTTTCCTTGCGCCCTGCTCATCTTCACTGACTTCAGCGTTTGCTGTTGGTTTAACTCTTTCCATACGAACGGCGAAAGAGACGACGTTAACAGCGTTTCACCCCAATTACCATCATCAAAATATTGCAAGCGGAAGGCTCTTATACTGAAGACTTGAATGTTGACAAAGAATACCACAATTCTGACGACGGAAGCTAAATGTTGGGTCATTCAGACACCCAGTGGATATCCGAGGGGTCTGTGTAGAGGAGAAGAGAGGACTGGCCGTACTGAGTGAGTTAACTTCATCAATGTACCACTACCAGAGATTATTGTACCTTCTGTCTTGTACTGCAGTACTTTTCGTCACAACAGATTTATCCCCACTTCAATGACAACGTTGAGACGATGGTAGCTATTTTGATTTTGTTTTTATTGCTGGTTATACTGATGTCTTTGCCAGGAACATATGCTGATGGCCATAGTATTAAAAAAAAATTCTCTCAAATGGACATGCCAAACTGGACCGACCGGGCCGGACTACAACTACCGTACCAAACCTTGGGTTATTTAGTTAGTTGTGGGATTTAGTCTACGCTCTGACAACCACATTATCGCTGGTTGATGGCCTGTGGTAACGTGGCAACGACCCGTCAACTTCCCAGGCCCAGTCTTTGCATCGACAGTGTCGCAGCACAGTTTATCGACTCTACCTGTCCGTGTTCCTCTCCATAAATCTCCCCACCCCCAAACCCAGCCCCCAGCCCCCGACACGCACACAACGTCCATCGTTCGATCTGAACTCTGTACTATAAACTGAAGACAGTAACAGTACAGGCTGAGGGGTCAGGAAAGGAAGAGACCGGCAGGTTGTCAGCACGTGCACCGGAAGGTCGAAATAGGTCAGGGGATTATGATAAGACGTTTCTTATCGCTCGCCCCTCGCTGTGGACGTTTGGACGGATGGACACACAGACTCTCTCTCTCTCTCTCCTCTCTCTCTCTCTCTCTCTCTCTCTCACACACACACACACACACACACACACTCTCTCTCTCTCTCTCTCTCACACACACACACACACACACACTTTTCAGTCAACCCGAATCGTCGTGTGCTCTTTAAAAAAAAAAAAGAAAAAAAAAGCAAAACTCAGCCGTGCGGTCAGAGCGCTGAACGAATATCCATCTCAAAGGTCTGAGAGATTCGTGCATGGTTCGAATCCCGGCGGTGGGTTAAGAGTGAACAATTTCCCCACCCCCCAATCATATACACTATCATGTACACCCGAATCATCCATAATTTCGTAGGTATTTTCTAAAATACTTAGCGGGATAATACAACATAATGTACTGGTAATCACAGACGGAGGCACTTGACACACTCATTTTATATTACAGGCTAACTATGGCGCTATACACACTATGATAATAACTGTCAATAACTGGCACAATGATGTATCTCGTTCAAAAGATAACCGGACCCCACACGAATATATCGGTGATGACTGAAGTTACCATCAGGCGTTATCACGGATAACGGAAGCTCTCGGTTCAATGAAAAATAAAACAAAACATAACACTGAAAACAAAACAAAAACAAACAAACAAACAAACAAAACAAAACAAAAAACCCACCTGTGGTGCACGAACGTATCAGCTGCAAAACAAAACAATTATTATTATTTTTTTTTAATGACAAAAATAAAAACATCACACCAGGGATCAGACTTCCTACCATTTCAAAGCACGTACACACGTACATGCGCGAGCACTGACAAACAAACAAATAAACCAACACCCACACACCAACACCCCCCCCACACACACACACACCCCCCCACACCCCCCTCGCCCCGCCCCCCCCCCCACACACACACATATACCCCCCCCCCCCACACACACACACACCCCACGCCCCCCTACCCCCCACCCACCCACCCACCACCACCACCACCGCCATTCACAGTCTCAAAGACGCGGCACATAACATATCGGTGATCAACTCATCCAACCTCCCCCATCCCTCCTTTTCTTCCTTTATCTGCAGGCTCTTTGCCCCGACTCTCTAACCACCCCCACCACCAAGTCATAGGTTCTGAGCATAGTGTAGGCTGACCAGGAATAGAACCATTTATCGCCTTAGATAAACAGAGGTGGAGTTTGCAATGGGGAGACACAAGTGAGCAGCAAGTGCAAACAGCGCCACTCTCTAGTCTCTCTGCAAGTCACTTGACATTTTGTGCCCCACTCACTGTCAGCCAAGTCCTGGGGACGCGTTAAAACGTCAGGACAGCAACCCTTAAAACACATAGACAGCCAAACAGCGCCCCTTAGACACAAACATCTACGTTGACGTGTTTATGCCCCTGGACAGCAACCCTTATATTACACAGACAGCCAAACCGACAGTGCCACTTAGACACAAACATCTACGTTGACGTGTCCGAGTATACCACAGGACAGCAATCCTTAAAATACATAGACAGCCAAACAGCGCCCCTTAGACACAAACATCTACGCTGACGCGTTTAACACCACCAAACAGCAACACTTGAAATACATACACCCAAACAGCGCCCCTTAGTAGACATGTATGTTGCTGGGTTTAACTCTCTTAGTACGGCCAGTCCTCTCTTCTCCTCTACACAGACCCCTCGGATGTCCAGTGGGTGTCTGAATGACCCAACCTTTAGCTTCCGTCGTCAGAATTGTGGTATCTTTGTCAACATTCACCTCTTCAGTATAAGAGCCTTCCGCTTGCAATATTTTGATGATGATAATTGGGCTGAAACGCTGTTAACGTCGTCTCTTTCGCGGGCCGTTCGTATGGAGAGAGTTAACACCCCGAATAGGCTTCTTTTTCTTTCTTTTCGGTTTTTTTTTTTTAATTTTTAATAGCGATCCTTAAAACATAAAGACATCCAAACAGCGCCAATTACTAGACAGACATCTACGACGACGCGTTTAACATCCTCAGACAGCAATTATTCAAAATAAACAGACAGCCAAATACTCGCGCCCCTCAGACACAATCATCTAAATTGACGCGTTCAACACCCTAAGTCAAAAACCTTACAATACACAGGCAGCTGTCGCCAATTAACGCCCCTACTACAGACAGACACACACTATTTTACGCGGACGCGTTTAAAAACATCACCAAACAGCAATCCTTAAAATAAATAGGCAGCCAGATAGCGCCCTTAAACACAGACATCCACGACGACTCGTTCAACACCCCCAGCCAAAAACCTTGCAATACACAGACAGTCAAACATCGCCCCTACACACACACATTTACGTGGACGCGTTTCAAGACATCACCAAACAGCTATCCTTAAAATATGCAGACAACCAAACAGCGTCCCTTAGTAGAGACACACATCTACATTGACGTGTTTTAGCTCTCCCGGGCTCTCCCTGACAGACAGCAACCCTAAAAATAAACAGCCAGCCAAACGCCCGTTAGATGCATATGAACGTTGACATTGGGAGTAAGGTTATCGGTCACGCCACGTCATATATAAAAGTACCGCAAGTATTCTTTGTCAGGCTTGGAAAGGGTAATGTCACCATTACAAGTGTACACACACACACACACACACACACAGTGTGTGTGTGTGTGTGTGTGTACGTGCGTGCGCATAAAAAAGAATGCGGTGTGTCTATGTACACCAGGCTTTTGCACGCCGCTTGCGATGCAGTTTGTGTGTGTGTGTGTGTGTGTGTGTGTGTGTGTGTGTGTGTGTGTGTGTGTGTTTTGTTGCATGTTTATTTGTAAATACCTAAAATGAATATATCATAATCATGTACTATATAGCTATATGTCCATGTACCATATGTCCACGATGCTTGTAATGTATATCAATTATTTAACTTGTGTATCTGCGCAAATTCGTACAAATGAGCGCGCACGCGTGCAAGCGTACGTCTACGCGTGTGCGGTGTTACCAGTTCTTTCGTGTCCACATCCTGCTAGCAGCGATGTCAGTGTGCGTCCTTTCGGTTTCATCAAATCGGTGCAGACTCAGGATGTCGTTGCCCTCCTTCCTTCCCCTCTTTCTTCCTTCATCACGCAGCCCTCCAGTCAAACCATGTTGCATATACATACATACACACACCACACACACACACACACACACATATATATATATATATATAGTTGTATCCCAGCCGTCAATAAAAGGACCATTTCAAAGGCTGAGCTCTCCTGTCCAGCCACCTACTCACAGAAAAAGAACGAATGAAAGGAAAAAAGAAAGGAAGGAAAAAGAAAGAAAGAAAAGAAGGAAGAAAGAAAGGAAAGAGGAAATAAACAAAGGAAGAACGAAAGGAAAGAGGAAATAACAAAGGAAGAGAGAATGAAAGAAAAGAAAGAACGAAAAGAAGGAAGAAAGAAAGAATGAAAGCTGGAAAGAAAGGAAGAAAGAAGGAAAGAAAGAAAGAAAGCCGGAAAGAAAGGAAGAAAGAAATAATGAAAGAAAGAAAAAAAAGAACGAAGGAAAAGAAGGGAGAAAGGAAGGAAGAAAGAAAAGAAGAAGGAAAGAAAGAAAGGAAAGAATGGAGAAAGGAAGGAAGAAAGAAAAGAAGAAGGAAAGAAAGAAAGAAAAGAAGGGAGAAAGGAAAGAAGGGAGAAAGGAAGGAAGAAAGAAAAGAAGAAGGAAAGAAAGAAAGAAAAGAAGGGAGAAAGGAAAGAAGGGAGAAAGGAAAGAAGGAAGAAAGAAAGAAAGGAACACGTGAGACATAAATACACAAACAAACGAGTGTTTTAACGTCAAGCCGACCACAAACCACCCAGACAGATAGAGCGAGTCACACGATATCCATGAGAACCTCACACACATGGCCCACAGGTTGTTACAAGGATCAAGAGAGCAGGTCCCGTATATATATGTCTGTCTATATCTGTGTGCGCTGACATCCAGCACACTATGACGTGAGTCTTGCCAACATTTATCTCCACAGACATTCCTCAAACCGACACAGTTCTGCTGTAGTTTGCAAGGTATACACATGTACGCAGATCTGTTAATGCGCCCACGCGTACCACACACACTGACATACAAACATACATACACCCCCACCCCCCTTGAACACCACACTCACAGAATCTCTCTCTCTCCCACACACACACACATACATACACACCTTGAACACCACACTCTCAGATTCCCTCTCTCTTTCTGTCTCTCTCTTTAGTTCACACACACACACACACACACACACACACACACACACACACACACACACACTGTCACACACATGCTTAGCATATACACTGTAATCTCCCCACACGCACACTTAAAATTATGGACGAAGTACTCACATAACACAAGAAGTGAACATTAAAAGAAAAGAAAAAAAAGTTTAAACCAACCAAAGTGGAAAACGACCCCAAAACTAACATATACAGCAAGAATACGCATATTATCAATCTCCCATTGGAGTATCCAGCCCGACTGTAAATTCGTGTCCATTCGCGAATCCTAGTTCTGTTATGTACACACTGCATGTGCTTTCCTCAGTATGGCCCAACTACAATATATCATTATGGCCTTGGTTGCTTCATTGTGAGCACAGATAAACCTTTAAAAAACAAAAAAAAAAACACCTTCCCTTTACAAATGTGGCGGCTTTCTGATGTTTTGTCGATACAGGCTGTGTTAAATGAAAGGTTTTAACTTTCTCGTTCTAGTGTATATATATATATATATATATATATATATATATATATATACAGGAATTTAATACTGATACATATATATATATATATATATAAGGAATAGACTGAATTATGATGTTCCTGTTGCTGGTTTCACTTGTTTTTATTTGCATACGTATAATGTTTATATCGCCGTTTGTTTTATTTTGTTGTTCTCTTTTGTATGTATGTAAGTATATATATATGTATATATATATATATATATATATATATATATATATATACATATGCATACATACATATATATATATATATATATATAATGAGAGAGAGAGAGAGAGTACACAACATAATGTTTCATTTCCATAACACCCAATCGTCCATCACTGTATTTGTTTAGTCACTTAACACTACCCTTAGATACCCAATACTTAGTAAATAAAGAATCTCGGAGTCAGAACCCCACGTGTCATGTCCCACCATGCAGGTGATAATATGACAATCAGAATAAAAGGCTGTGTCTGTGTGACTTTAAACCTACCAAAATGTATAGTACTAATACGCACACACACTCAGCACGGCCACAAGCGCTCGCTCGCTCACACACACACACACACACACACACAAGGCAGGAAACGAACCTTCCTTTGGTTACCAATGGCCTGGGGCGAACAAAGGCAAAACAAAATCGACGAACCAGGAACTGACGCTACGTTTTATGTATGGGTGGACGTCAGCTGAGCAGGGACAGAAATAGACATGAACACAACCTGTTACCGGAGTTTCCCCCCCTCGTTTGGCCTCCTACCTGTTCGCGATTTTTTTTTTTTTTTTTTTTTTTTCTAAACGCTGTCAAGCTTTCACACACCTTAATTCTCGCCCCCGTCTTTCCCCCAACATGCAGCCCCGCCCTTGAGTGTCTGTATCTTTGAGTGTCTGTACCTTTGAGTGTCTGTCCCTTTGAGTGTCTGTACGTTTTTGCTGTGTGACTTGTGTACTAAAGCTCGCTCTGGGCTGCGTTCCCATCTCCCGAGTCACTGCATTATGTCTACATCGTTCGCGATAGCCGTGAATAAAAAGAAGAAAATACAGCGAGAATGTTCTCTCTCTCTCTCTCTCTCTCACACACACACACACACACACACACACACACACACACACACGCCATGTGTGTGTGTGTGTGTGTGTGTGTGTGTGTGTGTGTGTGTGTGTGTGTGTGAGAGAGAGAGAGAGAGAGAGAGAGAGAGAGACCGGAGATACTCCCCGCCCTTGTACCCTGGCGCAAGGGTCATGTTATGACGCAACTTCACATGGAGAAACACAATTTACAACACGCATAGTTACACACACACACACACACACACATTCGAATAAGGGTCGAAATCCTTACAAAAAACTACGACGTATGACAAATCATTTTTCAGGGTTTACATACATTATTTTTGTTTTAGACGTGAGACAGAGACAGACAGACAGCGCTTTTTTTTTTTTTTTTTTACATCCTGTGACAGCCTGAAACACAAGCTGATGTGCACACGATTTTTCACACAACAGAACTGAATGGAGCACAGACTTGCAATCACCGAAGGGCGCGCTGTGACCTAACGCCCACCGCCGTGACACTGACCCGAAAGTTACTCGAACTCAGCACGGAAACGGTTACAGGTGGGACGACACACCTGCCTCAGTGTCCCAAGTCAGTCCCGCTCAAAACCTCACCGCCTGACTCAAAATACCGTCTCCCTACTCAAACTCTCACCTTTGTAAGCTGGGCAGACTTCACACAAACTGAAACGAGAAAGCAAGACGGCGTTGACAAACTTTAGAAATTCCGACACATTCGGCAACCGGTCGCCTACCAAACCAAAACACACCATGCAGACTGCCAGTCCAAATATAGCAATAACTGCTTTCGTCAACTCAAACGAACAGCGGATTTTGTGTTGTATTGACTGAACAATGTTGCTCGAATGTTCAACTCAATGAAAACTTGGGTAAAAATGATCAACTCACCTTCTGAACGCACAGAAAATACGGAAAAGAACACCTTGATGTAAATACCCTGCCAATCTCCAGCCGTCCCAAAACCTGTCCCACGAAAGCAGTGGAGTGTCGTCTGCACTGGTCTGTCTGCTCGCGCACACCTGAACACGGCGCATGCTGACACAACCTTTTGCTTGTTTCGGTTTTCCGTCCTTCGTCACATAACTTGCTCCATTTGTGGAAGAAGACGGATTGAATCGCCGGTGGTACATAAAAATGATGTATTTTCTCATTTGATACTGTTAAACAGTTTGCTGGTGTTTACACAGGACACGAAGACAAAGTTTTCATATGTGCATTGGCCTATACATCGTGTGACTGACGTTAAAAGGCGATAATAATCACCATGCAATAGAATGAAGAGAATATTTTGCAGATTATCTCGTATTTGGTTTGAGTATACCGTACATTGTTCTCTGTTTGAATGTAAGTTTTCACTCGCATTCCATACAATGTGAACATAGACATTATAGATAGGAAGAGCCAGAAAGACACGACAGATGGACAGATTGACTTTTGCATACATACTTCATGCACAGTAATAAGCGCATACTAGTATCTTTTATAAACAAATGCAAAGATTCTCAGTGCCGGAAAACAGTTCTATTTCAGGTTTTCAGCCACACCTGACACCAGCCTAACACAGCAAGAACTTCATAGTCTCCGGGCCATAAGCTTCGAAAAACTTCCACACTTGCGAAAGAAAAAAAACAACAACAAAAAACACGGGTCATCACCTATCACAGTCATTCTATAAACGACATATGTTTTTCTTACTCTCGTGTTATTACTAATTATTTTCAACCCTGATATAAACTTTGGGCAATAGACCGTTTTCTAGCGGTCTAACATCTCTTGTAGCTTAAAAGAATTCTAAGTGATATACGAACAGGCACGATACAAGCCAGTTTTTTTCCCCCAATAATCTTAATTCCTTGTAACTTAATTCATTCTGAGACCCGAGTATTCACAGTGATACAAAAGTAGCGATGTGTTACTGATTTGTTCAGAACGGACAGGATGACTTCAGGCCAGTGTATCGTAGTCAGCTTGTAGAAAATGAGGATGGTGTGTGTGTGTGTGTGTGTGTGTGTGTGTGTGTGTGTGCGTGCGTTCGTGCGTGTGTGTGTGTGTGTGTGTGTGTGTGTGTGTGTGTGTGCGTGCATGCGTGCGTGCGTTTGTCTGTATGTATGTTTGTATGTGTGTCACGTGTGTGGCAGTGTCTTTCTGTATGTGTGTGTGTGTGTGTGTGTGTGTGTGTGTCTGCACGATGTGTCTGTGTGTCTGTCTGTGTGTCTGTCTGTGTCTATGTCTGTGTGTGTCAGTGTGTGTCTGTGTCTATGTCTGTCTGTCTGTGTGTGTGTCTGTGTGTGCGCCCGGAAATGTGTGTTGATCAATTGTCATCTACCTTTTAGCCCTATACACAGGTCTGCTTAAACGCCTCTTGGTAAAGAAACAGTACTGACACTAAGACATGCATTATTTAACAAATCTATAGTTTTCCAGGCATGAACATATCATTCAACTGAAAAATAAAATAAAATCCAATGTGGGTAACCTCAAATACCTACCCACTATGCCACCATTCACAAGACCCAACAGGTACACTTCGACGGGCCTGTTCGACACTGAAGGCTTCGTTCGGGTTATTCCGTGTCCACACGAAACCATCCGATTTGGATTCCCGTTAACTCGGTTGTCTTCGTGACTTCAAACCCAAGTTGTAATCTGTGAATATATTATTTTCCGTACTTCCCTTATTTCTATCACGAACACAAACGACAGAAAGAAGACTGCAGTGGAATACAAACTTCAACTGCGTTCATGCAGCGCACGTGCAACTGAAGTGATTTATTCATGGAAACTAATTAACATGCTGGTATGATAATTAGGTACACAAAAACTTTATGATTGTACGCTTACAAATAAAGAGCCCACAAATGCACGCACTAAACTTTGCATATTCGCAACTAGTGCCCAGTGCACATGTACAGCTTCACAGGTATACGTACAGCCAAAGAGTCAACTTCAATCGTAATCTCCATCGTCTGTCAGGTGTGCATGTCTGTCTATCCGTCTGCCTGCCTGCGTGGCCCACTGAAGTGAATGTAAAGCACCGTGGAATACTAAACGACGTCCGTGTTTTTCAATGTACGATTTTGGACACACAGAATAGGACATAAATAAATGATCAGATCAATAGAGAGACACAGTATCAGTATCAGTAGCTCAAGGAGGCGTCACTGCGTTCGGACAAATCCAGCTACACCACATCTGCCAAGCAGATGCCTGACCAGCAGCGTAACCCAACGTGCTTAGTCAGGCCTTGAGAAAAAAAAGAAAGAAAAAAAAAGAAAGAAAAAAAAAGAAGTAAAAAAAGAAAAAGAAAAAAAGAATAAAATAAATTTTTAAAAATAATTAAAAAAATGAATAAATAAATAAAATGAAATAAAATGAAATAGAATAAAATAAATAAAAATAAAAAATAAAATAAAATAAATGAAAATAAAATAATAATAATAATAATAATAATAATAATGATAATAATAATAATAAATAAAAATATAATAAAATAAAATGAAATAAAATAACAAAACAAAACAAATAAAATATAAATAAATTAAATAAATAAATAGATAAAGAGACGTAAAGAGAGACACAAACCAAATGAGGTATACAGTTTCCTAATGAAACTCCAACTTTTCACCATAACCTTATTCGTTCTAAAACATGTTGCTATTGAAAAAAAAAAAAAAAAAAAAAAAAGTTGCGTGGCCCACATGGGGGTCGAACCCACGACCTCCGCGTTATCAGCACGGCGCTCTAACCAACTGAGCTAATGGGCCCCACGACTGTAATACTCGCATTGTGCCACTCTACAGGTAACGCTTGCCCGGTCGGTACCAACGTGATACAGGTATTATTCTATGTGTCATGTCTCAAGTCCATGCTTGTGTTGGGAATGTCGTCCGTAACAACACAATCATGGCAATAAAATTTTAAATAACTTTACAGTACTGACCATTCTATTTATGTCCTCAGTTGTACAGCGGCTATACTACACAACACTGTGTAGTGTAGCGGAGTAGTGTAGTGGAATGGAGTGGAGTGGAGTAGAGTGTAGTGGAGTGTAGTGGAGTGTGGTGCAGTGTAATGTGGTGTTGACACACGTGGTGTGGTGTGGTGTGGCCGGTGTGGTGTCACGATAGTGTGGTGTGGTGTATTGTGGCCGGTGTGGTGTCACGGTAGTGTGGTGTGGTGTATTGTGGTGTGGTGTCACGGTAGTGTGGTGTGGTGTATTGTGGTGTGGTGTGGTGTGAGTTGTGTGGTGTGGTGTGGTATGGTGTGGTGTGGTATGGTGTGGTCGGTGTAGTGCGGTGCGGTGCGGCCGTGTGGTGTGGTGTGGTGTGGTGTAGTGTCACTGACGGTAGTGTAGTGTATTGTGGTGTGATGTGGTGTAGTGCGGTGCAGTGCGGTGCGGTGCCGTGCGGTGTGGTGTGGTGTCACGGTAGTGTGGTGTGGTGTGGTGTAATGCGGTGCGGTGTGGTGTGGTGCGGTGCGGTGCGGTGCGGTGCGGTGTGGTGTGGTGTCAGTGGTGTGGTGTGGTGTAGTGCGGTGCGGTGTGGTGTAGTGCGGTGCGGTGTAGTGCGGTGCGGTGTGGTGTGGTGCGGTGCGGTGCGGTGTGGTGTGGTGCGGTGTGGTGTGGTGTGGTGCGGTGTGGTGTAGTGCGGTGTAGTGCGGTGCGGTGTGGTGTGGTGCGGTGCGGTGTAGTGCGGTGCGGTGTGGTGTGGTGCGGTGTCGGTGTCACTGGTGTGGTGTGGTGTAGTGCGGTGCGGTGCGGTGTGGTGTAGTGCGGTGTGGTGTGGTTTGGTGTGGTGTGGTTTGGTGTGGTGTGGTGTAGTGCGGTGCGGTGCGGTGTGGTGTAGTGCGGTGTGGTGTGGTTTGGTGTGGTGTGGTTTGGTGTGGTGTGGTGTAGTGCGGTGCGGTGCGGTGCGGTGTGGTGTGGTGTGGTGTGGTTTGGTGTGGTGTGGTTTGGTGTGGTGTGGTGTAGTGCGGTGCGGTGCGGTGTGGTGTGGTGTGGTGTGGTGTGGTTTGGTGTGGTGTGGTTTGGTGTGGTGTGGTGTAGTGCGGTGCGGTGCGGTGTGGTGTAGTGCGGTGCGGTGCGGTGTGGTGTGGTATGGTGTGGTGTTGTGCGGTGTCAGTGGTTTGGTGTGGTGTGGTGTAGTGCGGTGCGGTGCGGTGCGGTGCGGTACGGTGTGGTGTGGTGTAGTGCGGTGCGGTGTGGTGTGGTGTGGTGTGGTGCGGTGTGGTGTGGTGTGGTGTGGTTTGGTGTGGTGTGGTGTCAGTGGTTTGGTGTGGTGTGGTGTAGTGCGGTGCGGTGCGGTGCGGTACGGTGTGGTGTGGTGTAGTGCGGTGCGGTGCGGTGCGGTACGGTGTGGTGTGGTGTAGTGCGGTGCGGTGTGGTGTGGTGTGGTGCGGTGTGGTGCGGTGTGGTGTGGTGTCAGTGGTTTGGTGTGGTGTGGTGTAGTGCGGTGCGGTGCGGTGTGGTGTGGTGTAGTGCGGTGCGGTGTGGTGTGGTGTGGTGTAGTGCGGTGCGGTGCGGTGTGGTGTGGTATGGTGTGGTGTTGTGCGGTGCGGTGTGGTGCGGTGTGGTGTGGTGTCACGGTAATGCGGTGTGTTGTGGTGTGGTGTGGTGTGGTGTGGTGTGGTGTGGTATAGAGTAGCGTATAGTGTGGTATATCTCACACACACACACACACACACACACACACACACACACTTGCACACACACAGACACACAGACACAGACACAGACACACAGACACACACACATACACACACACACAGACACACACACAGACACACACACACACACAGCGCGCGCTATGCTCTCACTACACCATCTCG
>NC_134878.1:17713263-17730763 GCF_041734735.1 Babylonia areolata | reverse complement strand
TGACTTGGGAAACCTGGCGGGAAATGGTGCCTGCAGCGATGTCTTTCTTGTAATTCTCATTGAGGGAGATGAGCAGACCCCTCTGAGAAGAACGCCTATGGCGAGACCTATCCCAATAATATTTGAGACACCGAACAGGACAGGTGCCTATCCTCATCATCTTGGGCAAGGATATCAGACAAAGGTCTGACCCTCGGAGAGGGGGAAGGAACCTCAGGGTCTTGGTTCTTAGCCAGAAACTCTGGAAGGAAACGAATAGTGATGGAACCATCTCTGTGGAAGGCCAGATCTTGTGGCATTTCACTAAGCCCGTGCAGCTCACTTCTACGACTGCCTGTGGCCAGCCACAGAAGGAAAGTGGTCTTGAGGGTGAGGATGTCAACAGGAATAGTCCCCAATGGTAGGAAGGGCTGTTTTCGAATGAAATCCAGCACCAGGAACAAGTCCCAGAGGGGCACTCTTCTGGGGTCTCTAGCTTCCTTCAGAGGGGCACCCCTAGCCACCTCTCTGAGCAGGCAATCCACTTCAAAGGCGGAACCACCTAGCTGTTTGCATTGTGGTACAGAAGGCAGACCTGTACCCTCGCACAGAACTAGCAGACAGGATGAACCGAGGAGCAGAGAGCCAGAAAGTTGGCCAGCTGCATGCTCGTAAGGTTCGTAGGGGTAATGCCCTGAGCTGTACACCACCGCAACCATATCTTCCAGCGAAAGTCATACAAAGTCTCCATTCCCTGCCTCCTTGCTCTGGTGACTATGGAGAGGAGGTCAGAGGAGGCAGACCCTGGGTCAGCACAGCCGACACAGAGGCCGACCGAGGGGTCGAGGACTTCAATGGTGATGCTGACAGTTCCGACCGCACAGCAGCCATGCGTGCTGGTGGAGCAGTTGAGGATTGGAATGCGGAGTGCCCGAGTGAGGCTGCCTCAGCAGATGAGATTTGGTTTCAAGTTCCAGGGGTGGGAACATGTGTCAGGGACTGAAGGTCCGGAAACCAGGTCTGGGCTGGCCATTTCGGCGCAATGAGGATCGGCTGCGGGTGTTCCAATCTGTCTTTCCGTATCACCTTGGACAGAATTGGAAAGGGAGGAAACGCGGAGGCAATCAGACTGCTCCAATCTAGAGAGAGAGCATCCACTGCCCACGCTTCTGGGTCGGCAACCGAAGACACGGAAGTGGGAAGTCTCTTGTTGAACAAGGTCCACCATCGGCCGAAACCACTGTTCCCACACCCCCTGAAGGCTGTCCTTGTCCAGGGTACACTCTGTGCGCATGACACTCTTGGGCCTGCTAAGAGCATCTGCCAAGAAGTTGGTTTTTCCTGCTCAGTGTCTCGCTGAAAGTGCAATGCCCTTGCTGTGGCACCAAACGGAGGAGAGCCTCAGTCCGCATTGAGAGGTCTGCCGAGTGCGCTCCCCCCATTTGTTCACATAACATGCGACCGTCGTCTTGTCCGTGAACAAGCGGATGGTCTTGCCAGTGGCCTCCCCCATGAAGTGCAGGAGAGTCCTGCGAACTGCCTCCAGTTCCAGAACATTGATGTGGCATAGGCGCTCCTCCGGGGACCAAGTCCCTGCTGCATAGAGTGAGTCCATGTGGGCTCCCCAGCCCAGGGAGGAGGCGTCTGTGAAGAGTGCCACCTGAAGAGTAGGTGGGGCTAAGGGCACCCCCTGTGTCCAAAGGGGGTGATTAACCACTCTGATGTCACCTCGAGGAACCACTCGCCCAGACATATCTGGGTATCCCATGGCTGAGTGCTCTGGGACTGGCGTAACCTCAGTACCCTCTGGAGAGGGCGCTTGAGAACCCTGTCCAGGGGAATGAGAGGTGCCGTGGACTCCATCATGACCAAGAGGGAAGAAAGTGTCTGCGCTGTATCTTGGGAGGAGTGGCGCCAGTGGCTGAGGAGGCCTGCCAGACGGTACCAGTGATCTGGCGCCAGAGAGACTATCATAGACCGCATGTCGAATCTCATCCCTAAGAAGTCGAAGGACTGACATGGGGACAGATCGCATATCTGCTGGTCCATGAGGAAGCCCAGTTGGGAGCAAAGGTCTAGAAGTCTGGCCGTATGACTCAGGCACCGGGCCTGCGACTGGGCCAGGATAAGCAAGTCGTCCAGGTACACACAGAGACAAATGGATTCCGAGCGGACGATGGACACCAATTCCCGCACCACCTTGGTAGACAGGAAAGGGGCAAGGGACAGACCAAATGGGAGGGCCGGGAACTGGATCCCCTTGTCCCTCCACACGAACCTCAGGTACCGACGGGATGCCGAATGGATGAGTATATGAAAATAAGCATCTTCCAGATCGATAGAGGTAGGCCAATCACCTTGTTGGATGGTCTCCCGAATCTGTGCCTGTGTGTCCATCTTGAGTTTGATTTTGGGGAGGAATTTGTTGAGGGGGGACAAGTCCAAAACTGGTCTCCACCCTCCCGAGACCTTTGGAATCACCAACAACCAGCCGTAAAAACCGGGGCCCGGGTCCGAGAGTTGAGATATAGCCCCATGAGGAGTGGGTGCGATATCTCTTTTTCTAGGACGTTCTCCTGCTCCGTTGAGCTGGGCACCTAAGGAGGAAGAGTGGATCTTTAGAGGGGGGAGATCCTCCACCCAAGACAGCATGTACCCCGACTCTAGCACCGACATAATCCCGTCGTTGAGTCCCAGAGCACACCACTGATGTGCATGCCGGGACAAGTTTCCTACTTGGAGGGGCTGAACGACTGGCGGTGCTGAATCGGGGCCCAGTCATTGGGGGTGCTGCCTTCTGGCCTTGGGCATGGCCGGTCGGCTTGGACAGACCTAAGGTGGTTTATTCCTCTGCCACTGATTCGGCACACGCTGCCTTGACAGGCGGCGTGGTATATGGAGGGGCCCTGGTGGCCAGTCTCTTCAATGGCATAGAACCCTGGAGCCCATGAGAGGTGTGGGCCAAATATGAGGCCACCTCCCTGTTTGTCTCTGCCCTGTGGCTGACAAAATGGAGCGGGAACTGGCCGAAGAGGGAGTGCTGCTGTGCTGGGATGGACCGCAGGGCAGCCCTCTCCTCCACAGGAATGTTAGAGAGGCTGAAAATGGCATCACGCCGCGCTAGCACAGTATTGAAGTGAAGGCTGGTAGCTGTGTCTGCAGCTGCCGTGAGACCAGATGCTACCCTATTGCCAAAAGCGTGTAACCTCTGGTCGGTGAAGAGGCCCGGCGGGACAGAGGAAGGAGACCCCTTGTCCTGATTAACTGGACACTGTTCGCACAGGTCATTGGCCCTGTGAAGGAACGTGTCGAAGGTGTACGCCGTGGAAACCTCGAGGGGGCAGCGGCGGGCCAATTTGTCCCACTCTGCTAACGTTTTAAAGGATAGGTTAGCTGAAGTGGGGAAGGTGGTGCGCTGTGAGACCAACATCCTGTCCTGTGCGGAGGGCTCTGCTCCGCTGTAGGCAGGGTGGTCCTGCGTGTACCAGGACCACAACCCTCCCTTGTAGGAATCTTTAAGAAACTTTCCCGGGGAAAAGGCGCCCGGGGCAGAGAGGGACTCCCTGCCTAGAGGAGGGATGGAAGCAGCACCCCTGACAGTGCGGGCTGACTTAATAAGCCATACCTGCACCATTTCTGGCACTCTGAGTTGCCTTGTGGTTCTGGAGTTAGAGTCACATGGCGTAAGGAGGGTCAAAGGTAACAAAGTAGCCTGAGGGACTGCTTCGGCATACGTGGCCCTATTGGGGAGGGTCAGTTCGAGCTCGGCAAAGTCCGGGTTTGGTTCAGGCTGGTCCCTAGGGAGGCAAGGGCTCAATCTGTCCCCCCTGGGATGTGGGCGAAGAGTGCTCATCTGCTTGTTCGTCCTCATCCGAAGACAGGGGCTCCCACTCTTGTTCGCAGTCCATCCCCTGCTGGGTGCCATCCCAAGTGGATGTACCCACTGGGGCGTCCTGTGAGCTGTGGTCAGCCCATCGGGATGAGCTGGGACGATCCCGAGCCGGGACCATGGCCGCCACTGTTATGTCCTTGACACCTGAAGCGGGTGGGGAGCGTGTGGACCGTAGGTCCAACCATGCTTGGGATGGTGGGTGCCACACCTTTTCAGAGAGGGCGTCCCTGGATGCAAGAGTGACCCACGAGTGCTGTGTGGGGACAAACACCCACTCATCTCACTGTAGGACCGAGGGCTGGGCAGGTGGGGACTGCCGGCTCCGCCGGGCCGAGTAGGGCCCCTGAGCAGCCGTCGGTCCTGACAAGGAGGCCGTTGTGACCGTGGTGGTCACCTGTGGGTTGACAGAGGCCCGATTTGTGGACAGAGTGGCAATATTGGTCGAGGAACTCGACCTGACCGACAAGAAGTCGATCCCACTTGTCGGGGCTGTGTGTGTCACCCTGTGAGATGTGCTGGGTTGGGTCCGGTGGGGAGCGGACAAGGGGCTGGCCCTTGGTGCTCCCAGCAACCCAGTGTGCATCCTAGATGCGCCCCAGTACGGGTAGAATGGGTAGAGTGGGCACCAGCCATACTGTGACCCAAACCCCAAGGGTCACTGGTGCATTGACCTCCATGAAGGGAACAACCTGGCCAAGTCGGAGGGAGGTCAGGTCCGACTTGGGTGTCAGTCCCGCCCGAAGACGAGCGGGCTGACTGCCCGGAACCGCCTGACACGCACGGGCCTCCCCCAGCAGGGGAGACCGGCCGGATAGCGGGAAGACCTGCAGAGCAGGTTGCCACGCGCCCCGAATCCCCTCCCGTGGGGAGACTGGGGTGGCTTGGCCCGGGGTGGGCAAAGTAGAGATCCCCCCCCGGAACCAAATTTTTCTCCCCCCCCAAAAGGAGGTGGGGGAGGGGGGTCGACAGAGAAGGGAGGAGGGGGAACAACAATGGGGCACGTGAGGGCCGTCTCCGAGTGGGGACCCGGGTAATGGCCGGGCGCGGCCTCCCCTCGGGAGTCCGCGCCTAGCTGCGAGTCCCCACAGCACGGAGATGACTTGCCATTCCCCCCTCTCCCTGCCTCGCGCTGGGACACCTCGGGAGGCGACGCTCGTACCTCTTTCCCCCCGGTCCCCTTCATGACCGTTTTACTGGTACGAACGTCGCCTCCGCGATCAGCGTCTAACGACGCATCGCCGCGGTCCGTATCGGGAGGAATCATGAGCTCCGGGCCTGGGAGAGTCTCTTACCGAGTCTCAATCCCAGCATCATGATTCCCTGCCTTCGTGGTATGGCACACGAGGCATGGAACCCGCGCTTAGGCACCCAGCGAAAATCCGACCCCCAACAGAGAAAGGAAAGACAGGATCGACTTAGAGGCAGAAAAAATCGAACGAATCGAGGGTGCCGAGTCGAATCGAGTACACAGAATGTAAGAATACAATAAACACAAGCCGCATGCAACAAAATAAGGCCAAAAGGATACGCTGAACAGCCGAAAAAAGCGTAAGACGAGACAGAGCGTAAACCTGACAAGATGGCGTGGAGAGCCTTGGCCAAAGGAATGATTAAGCGCTTATAGTTTTTAGAGGCGTTTGATTGGCTGAGAGCGGTGGGCCCATCTTTTCACTGTTAGCCGCGCGAAATTTGGCCAAGCAGAGCAAACCAATAGGCCTAGTTTGCATCAGTTTGACATGGTACAGTATATGACACCAAATTGCTATTTTGGTTTCCTCCCTTCCATCGAAATGGGTGTGGAGGAGTGGGCGGAGGGAGCGCCGAGCTCTCAATCAGAAAATTGTGGGTTCGATTCCTGGACGTCCCCGAATGTGAAAAATGGTACAAATGCTCTTATGCATATGCACATCTTGAAAAGTTTGTGAGTAAAAGGAGAAAAAGAGTCCGGGGAGACAGACATAGCCGGGAAAGACCGAGACAGGGACACAGACTCGGAAGGCAGGGACAGGGAAAACAGTGAGAGAAAGAGACAGAGACATGGCCTCGGAGACAATACAAGGATACGGTGAAACGGAGACAACTGAGGAAGTCGTACAGAGACTGACTGACGACCACAGGGAAACACTGACGCCGGGAGACAACTGACTTGAGGAAGTCGTACACAGACTGACTGACAAACACAGGGAAACACTGACGGAGACAAGAGGGATTAAGACAGGGGATACGGACAAAGAGAACGTCGTGAGACAGACACGGTGGATACTGACGTGGAAACGAGACAGTGGCAGACTGAGACAGGCAAACGGAGGAACTGAAGACAAGAGGGGCTGAGCCGGAAAGAGAAAGATAACTGTGGAGACTGATATCAAAAAGAAGAGAAAGATGCACAGACTTCTGGGGCCCGTGGAGACAAGGATGGAGAAGCTGAGAAAGCGAGACGCCGGACCCATATACATGAGTAAACAGAAGGGGAACTAAGATGGGGATGACGAAGAAAGTGAACAGGAGACAGAAACAGTGGACTGATACCAGGCTGACATAAAGACAGGGAGGAGGGACAGATATACGAGGCCTGCAGAGACAGGAGGAGTCTCGGTGACAAAGCGAGATACAGAGTTGGGAGACACAAGAACCTATATGGTGAACGTTCTTTCTTCTTTGCTGCTCCCCACATCTGGAACAACCTTCCTCATCATATCCGTGCATCTGATTCTATTTCTGCTTTTCGCTCATCACAAAAAACTCATCTTTTTTAAAACCTAGCTGTAAGCGCTCTCAGCTTCCTTGTTCTCCAACACCACCCATGTCAGCTCACTTTGGATGAATGTAAAGTGGGAGGGGGAGAGTGTGAGTGAGGGAGAAGGGGGAGGGTTTCTTGTGAATGTTTTATCAGTGTAACTTGTAGTATTTTTCTTTCATGTGTTATAGTGTGCCAGCAGTGTCACCCCCCACCACCCACACTCTTTCCCCCTTCCCTCCCCATCCCTTTGCCCTCCCTCCCCTTCCTTCTTAGCTCCCTTCCCGCTCCGTCCAAAGTCCAGTCTTTGAGGTCGCGCCGACACCGCGCCACCCTCCCTCCTTCCACCCTTCCGCACCCCTACTCCCTAGTCGGCCCTCTTTGGTCAGCGACGCCGCGTCATCACCCCAGCTGTAGGAACACGTGCAGTTATGTGATGTCTGCCACAATCCCTGTGCTGAAACAGACGAGTGTCGGAACGTCCCGTGTGGCGGCCTTTCTTTCAAGTCGTTCCCGACCTCCCCTTTCACACTCATGGCTCAGCTAGATGGCGGGACTTCGGAACGTAAGCTAGGAAGAATTTATGCTAATGTGAACTTTGATCAGGCCCGCTAACATGCCGAGAGCTGTATTGTCCTGTCTCCCCAATCTCTTTGTGACGTAAACGGGTGAACTTGTCACAGAATGTTATAGAAACAAGTGGGTTGAATTGTAGCGAATCATAGTCCAGGACAGATACAAAAATGGTCAAAATGTCTGCAACAAAACCGTTCTTTTCACGAGAAAATGGAATAAATCATACTGATCACGCTGATATAAACTTGACCGCTGTAGGTGGGCGGGAACATAATTAGATTTTAGTTTTTAATAATTATTTGTCACACTTCTAGCCATGAGAGAGCGCCTTACAAAGATCCGCAAGGCAAAGAGCAAGCCAGGGTTACGCAAGCGCGGTATAAGGGGTCGCCAGAGGAAAGCGTTTAGCGCGGTGCTGTCCTATACCTCTGTTAGTAGGTCACTGCGCTGATGACAGATACCATACAGAAAATAAGAGAACTCTTTGGGGTCAAAAGGAAACAAACATTTTTAATTTCGTCTATTATATATACTAAATTGGTAGAAAACGCAAATTTACTTTTATGAATGTTTTACATTTTCTTACCAGTCCTGACATTTCATAAAGAATGAAATCGGTATTATACCCACTGCAAAGGTGAATTTACGAAGGCAGCACGAGATCATTTACTTCGCAGGAACAATCATGTTGACATTTTATGCAATGCACAACTTGGAAATACTTCATGCTCTGCTTATGAACGTGTAGTATATGAATATATCAATACCTGTTAACCAGGTTTGTTTCAATGAACATTGAGCACTGTCCAGACAATTTATTCAGAAAGCATGGAAGGCAGATGATGGCAAAATCGACCAACACCATGTCTTGATGTAAAAAGAACGGTATGGAATATATATTTTTCTTTGGAAATGAAGCGGTATTTGCAAATGTAACTCACGAACCCTGGCGCAGTAGACACGTCAGTTTAGCGTGGGAAAGAAAATGTATCTGGCTGGAGTATGAAGGTGGCAAAATGAAGTGCATCAGATAGTCATGAAGAGCAAAGACTGCCTGGAAAATGAAAATGGGTCAGTCTCCAGAACTTTGTTGGAAATGGGGGTCTCTCAGTCTGATTCAGTATAAACATGTGTTTACAATGATTATTCAAATGTTTCACTGACATTGCAATTCATTAGAGAAATGTCTGCAACAATTTTGTGAGAATATTGTTTGTTCTTGTGTCTTAAATGTGTTGAAAATTATTAAAAACATCCAAAATTTCGGCGCCATTTTGTGACATGCCAATGTGTCTAAACATGAAGTGGTCAAAAAACAATTAAGTACAAACCTGATTAAAATCCAGTACAACAACAACAATAACAACAACAAACAACAACTAAAAATAAGGAATTTTATTATCTGTGTAAAGCAGAACCAAAGAACATGTGTTCCGTGTCCGAATATGTCCGAATGTGACACCCGACTTCATCTCAAGCACTACTAAATGTGAAATGCTTCAAACTTAATTAATTTTAAGGAATTCATTCACAGGTTTTTCAGAACTTGTGTGATGTAAAATGTGGCTGTTCTAATCAAATTTTGCAAAACAATAAGCATGTAGGAACTGACATTTTTCGGATACAACAAATTTTTTCGTTCCACATTTCGTCTGTCTTGTGAACTGATAAAGTACATCATTTCGTGATAAAACTTCACCAGACAGCAAAAGCCAAAATCAAGGTAATTTAAGGGGGTGATTTTCTACTTTGAACTTTGTTGTTTGGAACTTTTGATGCAACAAGTCTTCAACTGAAAACAGTCTTACTGAACTACATGCGTTGACTTGGTTCGAAATCTTACGCCAGTATCCATATATTACCGCATCTCGCCATGTGTCATAAACAGTGATTGTGTCTAAACTTAATCGGATCAGAGATAAATGTACAAACAAACCATAACAACGACGAAATTAAAATACACAGTTTTATTGTTTTTGTTTTGTTTTGTTTTTTTTAATATAGCAACCACGGGGTGCGAATGGACATATCGGAGATTTCCGTGTAACATTTGTACATCTCACACGCTGTCGGAAACAACACATTCTCTGAATCTGTGTTCAAACACACACGATTGAAGGGTGTTTGTCAAACCGACTTACGCTTTCCCGCGATGAATCCGCATGATTTATGTGGAAACAGTTCTAATTTTGTTTACATGTATATTTTTATTGGGTCGTTTACATGCACAGAAGTAACAGAAAAGCGGAACTGAAAATTAATATGCGACGTCGATTGCATTTCAAAATGAGTGTATGTGCTGCAGAAGGTAGATGTGTTGACCACCTGTTGCAAGTAAAGAACGTGTAGTGTATTCATGAATGTGCTTGCCTTTGAATGAATAAAAATACGTCAAGAGGAACGGGTTATTTACGTCTGTCACGCGGGGTTTTTTTGCGTAATATTTCAAACTTAATGTACCATTTTTACTGATGATCAATGTTTTATTATCACAACGAATGGATATAGATCAGTAATGGTTTTATGTTATGTTGATAACTTAGTTGTGTTGGGAAACTATGTTTTATGTCAGTGGACAGCTGGTTTAAGTTGATCTTGTGGCTTGTGGAAAGAAACGGGGTTAATGTGTGAAAGCTACCCACTGAGGGAAGTACTGGCCTAATCTTTTGAGCCCCCCCCCCCCCCCCCCCTTCTATTTGGTTACAGATATCTTGTTCTGTATTTTTGATGTATTACTTACTTGTTTTGTATAGTAGGTGGTGTTGGTTCAGTGTGAACTGAACAGATCTACAGGCTAACACAATGTCAGTGTGTGTTGAGGGTTTTTCATGTGTGTGTGTGTGCACATGGGGGTAACAGCAAGTGTTGTGGAACACATGTTTGATTTGTTGGTAGTTGTGGTAACATGTGTAGGAGTTGTGCTGTGTGTCAGTGGTTTACTTTGTTCAGACAAAGTGGGAAGGAACACTGTAATGTGATTAATGAGTTGGCAAACTATGAGAGCATTGAGGGTCAGTGCTATGTTGTTGCACATTGCTGTTTACCAGAGATATGTTGGAAGTAATAATTTCCTTACATGAACTTGTGTCGGTGGTATACCTTGTGAAGACAGAGGATATTTGTTTTCTTATGGTAACACACAGTTTAACTGAATGATGGGTAACATGTGTTGAACACAGGGGTGTATTGGTCAGTGATATGTTTTGTGAACAGTATGGTATGTCACTGTTGGTGGCAGGTAAGCTTGATGAAGCTTGTTTTACCTCACCTAGACTTATGTGTGAGAGGAGTGCATACTGGTGAACATGTGAAGAAAGGTGCTGAGAGTGTATAGGCCTTTCATGTCAGTGATGTCAGAATATTTTGACATTTTACCTGACCTGGGTTTTGGTTGTGTGTTTGTGTTCCAGGTGTGCTGCTTTAGGTGTAGGGTGAACGTTTTACTGTGTGCTGCTTGTAGTTGTAGGTGCTGCTTGTAGGTGTTGCTTGTAGGTGCTGCTTGTAGGAAGTACTTGAAGTAGGCAGTGTGTGCTGCCTTAGTGTGTGTTGCTTTTGCTAAGTAGGGTGAACTGCTTAGTGTGTGTGCTGATTTCCCATATATATTGTAAAAGTAAACACTCTATAAAAACCACTCCATGTGGCCCTGCTATTGATGTGAGGAGAGAGTGAGTGAGTGCATCATTAGTTGATCCCATATCCCCTTGTCTGCTCCTCTCTCTTGGAATAGAATCGAACCACAACACTTTCTAGAAAACAGCTTTTTACACATGTAAAGCGCCCTGAGCTCTTATTGAGAAAGGGCGCTATATAAATGCACATTATCATCATTATTATTACTATTATTATTATTATTATTAAAGAGATGGAGGCCAATACAGAGAACGGGAGACGGAGAAAGAATTGAAAAACAGGGTACATTGTGATGACAGCAGGGAAACTAAAGACACAGCCACAAGGGAATAAAGAGGGGGAGATACTGTGTCACTGAAAGTACGTCATACCACAAGAATAAGTTATAACAACTTATAGCTTCATTGTGTGTGTGTGTGTGTGTGTGTGTGTGTGTGTGTGCGTGCGTGCGTGCGTGCGTGTGTGTGTGTGTGTGTGTGTGTGTGTGTGTGTGTGTGAGATTCGCCATTCATGTAACGGACTCTTTTGTCATTACCACATGTCCATTGATAAATTTATATCATACTTCCCTTCTTCCCACTGCAAGTTATAAGTTATAACAGTATGCACTTCAGCTGACTTTTTCCCCCCAAGTTTACATAAAGCAGATAAGAAAGAACAGACATGCTTGTCCAGTAATACTATGTGCTAAAGACTAATTTAATAATTCTAATATATTAGAAAATTTTCCTAATAAGGCCCATGAAATCATAAGTATAATCATTACAGACACACGCATATATATATATATATATATGTGTGTGTGTGTGTGTGTGTGTGTGTGTGTGTGTGTGTGCAATAATTATACTTGTGATTACATGGGTCTTATTAGGGAAAAAAATCAAAACATACACACAGATTGGTCTATTTGATAAATAATGTGATTTCAAAAATATCACACAAATGCATCATACCCGGCTGTATCAAATCTATAAAACAAACTGAAAACTTTTACACACACACGCATGCAAGCACCCTCCACCCCACATGACCCCCTCAACACACACCCACATCCATCCCCCTACACATAAATACATCTATACAACCCCACCCCTACACACAACTTAAACTCATCCACACACCCACACTACGCAGGCATGCATGGAGTGAAGAGTGGCAAAAAAAGAAAAAAAGAAAAAGAAAAAAGGATACTTATATAGCACACTAGCACACTATCCAGAAATCTGCTCTAGTTGCTTTACAAAAACGCTTTTGTTAACATAAAACATTATATCCATGTTACATACACACACCAAAATGTGAACACACACGCACACACACACACACACACACACACACACACACACACACACACACACACACACGCACACACACGCTGCATATATACATTTTAACATACATGTGTATCTAACAGCTACCCTAAGACATACGCACACATAGGCAGGTACAAACTTACATAAACACACGCACACACAGTACACATTCATATACATGCATGTAGTTATGTACACATACATATGTATACACACATAGTCAAGCACAGCTGACGCAAAAGGAAGTGGACCTGCCACAATTGAACTTATTGCTGAGGGAAAAGGTGAGTTTTGAGACGAGATTTAAAAGATGCGAGGGAATCAGAATGACGGAGGTTATCAGGGAGCTTGTTCCACGTCTTTGGCGATTGAAAAGAAAACGATCTGTGTCCATAGGTTTACTTCTGACGTGAGGTACCCTGAGAAGTCGAGTATCAGAGGAAGAACGGAGCTGGCGGGACGGGGTATGGATATGGATGAGTTCAGAAAGATACTTGGGGCCAGATCCGTTGACTGCAGAAAAGGTCAGAGTGGATAGCCTATAGTCTATTCGATCAGAAACAGGCAACCAGTGGAGAGACTGAAGGAGAGGAGAAACATGGTCAAATTTAGAAGCTCTGCAAATGAGTCTGGCAGCGTTATTCTAAATTCGTTGGAGTCTGTCTAACAGAAATTTGGGAAGGCCGGCCAAAATAAATAAATAATATAATAAAAGAAAGAAAAAAAAGATAGAAAAAATATTTAAAAAAAAAAAAAAAAAAATTGCGTGGCCCACATGGGGGTCGAACCCACGACCTCCGCGTTATCAGCACGGCGCTCTAACCAACTGAGCTAATGGGCCCCACTGTCACCATTCACTGTGAACATGAACACACATCTCATGGCGTGACACAGCCACTGTGTGTGTGTGTGTGTGTGCAATAATTATACTTGTGATTACATGGGTCTTATTAGGAAAAAAAAATCAAAACATACACACAGATTGGTCTATTTGATAAATAATGTGATTTCAAAAATATCACACAAATGCATCATACCCGGCTGTATCAAATCTATAAAAACAAACTGAAAACTTTTACACACACACGCATGCAAGCACCCCCCACCCCCCATGACCCCCTCTACACACACCCATATCCATCCCTCTACACATACATACATCTATACAACCCCACCCCTACACACAACTTAAACTAATCCACACACCCACACTACGCAGGCATGCATGGAGTGAAGAGTGGCAAATAAATAAATAAATAAATAAATAAATAATAAAGAAAGAAAAAAAAGATAGAAAAAGATACATATATTTAAAAAAAAAAAAAAAAAAAAAAAATTTGCGTGGCCCACATGGGGGTCGAACCCACGACCTCCGCGTTATCAGCACGGCGCTCTAACCAACTGAGCTAATGGGCCCCACTGTCACCATCCACTGTGAACATGAACACATCTCATGGCGTGACACAGCCACTGTGTCTTCCTGTAACAGAATGTCTTGTTGATGACCGCGAACCACTGCCCTGCGAGTCTCTTCATGGATGACATCCCCAATGCATGGGGCAGGGAAAAGACCTTGTTGGTTAGAAACGAAAATTAGAGTAATTTGCCCTTGTTTAAGCCGGAAAGAGAATTCGTGGGAGTCTCTAAAAGCGAAAGTTGCGAGTTCGTCGATTGTACTTACCTAAATGCGTCACAATGGGTCTGGGGAAAACGGGAAGAAAGAAGTACTGTGTGCGCTGTTCGAACTTCAAAGGAAAAAAAGGTGACATCGCAACGAATACCAGCCACGAACCGATTGCATAGAGCGTGGCGAGCTCAGAATCACTTCGTGAACTGAAAAGGACCGCACCCTCAGTGGCGATGATATTCCCTCACTTTTTACGAACAAGGTCTTCAAAACAAGCACGGTATGTGACATTTTCAATCGAATATTCATTTTTTTTTATGTTTCAAAATATATTTGTTTCAATTCAACAGCCAAGCCTAAGAATGTTTTGGGTCTGATTTCTCAAACAGGGATAATTATACTGTCCTTATTTCTCACACACTTACCTGCCTAATGTTTGAATCCAAAAGCACAATTTAACCATTAAAACGGAAAATTACAGTACACCAGCTGGCCTGTTTTTTCAACTTCCAGTCACCAATGTTGTATAATTCAACTGGAGTTTTTGTGTGTATTTGTTTATTTGTTTATTTCTTGGTCACATTCTTAGCTGTGATATTTATTCAGCACAGATATATGCATCTCTGACACATAGTACAAAACTGACTAGTGTACCCCTGAAACAAACACTACAAAGAATTTCCACTGTACAACATTTGTCAGCACATACTTCTTTCAAGTGGAAATGCTTGCACATTTTCAGAAAGTGCTGTAACAATGATACTGAGACAGTGAGATCCTTGCTACTTCCACAGGCAATGTGAATGTTTACACACACACACACACACACACACACACACACACACACACACACACACACACACACACACACATTCAAGCTATGACTATTTATTCTTTTCTTTTTTTGTCACAGCTGTCAGATGTGCAAGTCCAAGAAGACATCACTGCTACTTCTGCATCAGCAGTGGAAACAAATGCTGCTGACAGTAAATAGAGTAATTTTGCAAAATCTAACAAATTTGGAAGTGAAAATATGTAATGATCTGACAGCTTTGCTTCCCCCTTTACACCAATTTGACACTGATGACACAGTGAAAGATGACTTATTAGGGCCTTGAAGACTGTTTTGTCATAAAATTTAGACTGAAGGAGGGTTACAGTAGTGGGTGTCAATTTGTAGAGTGTGTGTGTGTGTGTGTGTGTGTGTGTGTGTGTGTGTGTGTGTGTGTGTGTGTGTTAGTTGAGAGTGGATTGATTCAGGAGGATCATTGGTATTGACAAATTGTGTAAGACAGTCAGATTATCATCTGTGTATGAAGATCTTTTTAAAGCTTTCTTCTTGGGAATTGTGGAGTTTGAATGCTCCTGATATTTGTTTTCATACTGATGTGAACAAATATTGCAACTGTTTATATACTCTTTATATTTATCTGATATAATGTTGATTTATATGCATTATATACATCACTTATATACAAGAGATAATTTGATTTCAATAGCCAAAGCTTATACCCACTGCTTGCTAATGATATTGATCATATGGTGCATTTAAATAAGAGTTCAGAAACTGTAGCTGTGATTTTTCTTATTTTTCTTCTTCTTCTTTTCTTTGAGGGAGAAAGGTGGGGGGTGGGGAGGGGTGCAGTGTGGTTCAAACCAGTTAAGATTCACTGCAGAGTTTTTGTTTTTTTCTTTCTGATCATGGAAAAAAACAAAAAAACTTTGTGAATGTAGGCATTCCACTTAAATACAGATGTATGTCACACACACACACACACACACACACACACACACATACGTACACATGCACACATGCACAACATCCAAAACTAAATGGTGCTCACATCATAAATAACTAAAATTGTTCATTGTTTAGCATTTAGATATGAATGAATGATACAAAAAAATAAAAGAAAATATCTAATCAAAGTGATTTTCTTCAAGTCTGTTTGTGTTTGACTCAGACCTGTTTACACTGCATTTTGTAAACCGTCCAAATTTGATTGTACAAATTTTACAACAAGCAATAAGCAATGCAAATGTAAATAAATGCAAATATTTACACTAAGAATTTACAGCACTACCAGTTTCTAAAAAAATGGCATCAAAGCGAAAACTGGTATGTATTAGTTAATCCTTTGGCCAGTTGTTAGATGCAATAAACTTACAGGTTTCCATAAAAGAAATACATATTCTAACCTGGTGAAAGTACAGACATATCCATTTTGGGTAAACAGGCAGCTGATTGTACCAGACTGGTGTGTCTGAATGTCTGGGAGTACTTATCAATGCATGTCACTTGTAATGATGAATGAGTGAGTACTGTGTGCACATGTACATGCATGCTACACCATAAGATGAAATCATTCTTTACTTGCAGTTAATCATCAATGCAACTGTGATGAAACACACATGAATCAGTCTTGATGATGATTATCTTTAATCAAATTCCATGCACAGCTCAAGCACTCTTCTCCCCACAATATGTATTAAAAAGTCATGTGATAGAAAAGCCAGAAAAAAATCAAATTCATTGGAACAGCAATGGCCATTTTCTCAAGTCTGAAATCTGTTTTTAGAAGGCGTGCACACACACACACACACACACACACACACACACACACACACACACTCACACACACACACACACACACACACACACACACACACACACACACACACACACACACACACACACACACACACACTCACTCACTCACTCATACTATGTAGCAACAATATGAAATGCTAGAATGTATATAGATTCTGAATGAATGGGTCACACACAAGAGCGATACTTTTTTCTTCAGTTCAGTTGTTAAAACATCTGCGGGAGGTTTATGTTGCTGTGACAGCAGAAATGTCTCTGTCTCTACAAAATCTAATTTGTCAAATATGTGTAGCCCAGAAATGAGTGTGTGGAGGAAGGGGTGGGGGGGGGGGGGGGGTGCAGGGTAATGTGTGTGTGTGTGTGTGTGTGTGTGTGTGTTGGTTGGTGCTCATGTACGTTTATGCGTATTTGATCATGCTTTCATATCTGTGAAACTGCATGTTTGTTGCATATCTAATATGCATGTGTGTGTGCATGTATGTGTGAACGTGTGTCTGCATGTTATACATTTATTTGCTTCTTTATCTCTTTTCTTCTTCTTCTTCTTTGTGTGTGTGTGTGTGTGTGTGTGTGTGTGTGTGTGCGCCCGTGAACACTTGATCGAGATTTTGCGCCTTTTTAATATTATTATTATTAGTAGTAGTATTTTCATGTATTTATCTTTTTTTAATTTTTATTTTTGTTTCATTTATTTATTTATTTTATTATTTTTAATTGATTAATTAATTATTATTATTAGTAGTAGTAGTATATTTTTTTGTTTTAATTTTTTAAATACATTATTCATTCTATTTTATTTTATTTTAAAATTTCTGTTATTTTTACTTTATTTATTATTTTTTTTATTTTTTTTTTTATTGTTATTTATTTATTTTTATGAAAAAAAATTTTGCGTGGCCCACATGGGGGTCGAACCCACGACCTCCGCGTTATCAGCACGGCGCTCTAACCAACTGAGCTAATGGGCCCCACGATCATTCTGTCAACTTTTAGTTCTGTGAAACCAAGGCAAGTTTGCACAGTTGTACCGAATACGCTATTTTTAGTTTAGTGAGTTGTGCCACACACTTGCAATGAACACACACACCACAGCCTTTTTCCATAGCGAGCGCCGCGCGCGCGCGCACGCACACAC
>NC_134878.1:17688263-17708263 GCF_041734735.1 Babylonia areolata | reverse complement strand
CCGCTTAGTCGGGCTTCGAGTTAAAAAAAAAAAAAAAGTACATAAATAAATAAATAGATAAGTCATTAAATTAATGACAGATAAAAAAAGACAGACAGCCAGCCGGATGGACACAGACAGACAGACAGACAGACAGATACACACACACGCACGCGATGATTGGCAGACGGTAACAGGGACAGATTTATCCTATTCTCTCCCACCTCCGCCCCCATCAGAAGACAACGGTGACTGATTTGGGAAGCAGGCAATAAACTGGGCGGAGAGATTTAGTGGCACGGAGCGAGTGTATAAAATTTTTATTCACCAGTCCTGGGCAGCCGCTTTCACCACCTACATAATTATAAGTCAGTGACTGCAGTCGCGACAGCTGCTTGATGAAATTTTGGGAGTTATCATATTATACTATATTATATTATGTTATATATATAGATAGATAGATAGATAGAAAAATGGGTATGTGTGTGTGTGTGTGTGTGTGTGTGTGTGTGTGTGTGTGTGTGTGTGTGTGTGTGTGTGTGTGTGTGTGAATGAGAAAGAGAGAGAGAGCCTGGAGAGAGAGAGAGAAAGAGAGAGAGAGAGAAAGAGCCTGGAGAAAGAGAGAGAGAGCCTGGAGAGAGAGAGAGAGAGAGAGAGAGAGAGAGAGAGAGAGAGAGAGAGAGAGAGAGAGAGTTTCAAAACTACTCCCATACTGAAAGGACATTTCAGACTAACTGGAATTCAGTTCATGGTAATTATCTATGAGCAGAGAAGAAGATTTAAGAGGTTCCAGGTTGACGGAACGTCGATACAGACTTGAGAGTGAGCGGCATGTTGAAGTATTGTCCATTTTGGGTTGTATGAACGTGTGGTCAGTGGAAAAGTAATGGCGGTTTGACTGTGCTGACCAAGGAAACGTTTCATTCTGAGAAAGGAGAAATATGACGAGAAATTTCAATTATATAGACAGACAGGTAGATAGACAGACAGACAGACAGACAGAAAAACAGACAGACATATGTATAGATAGATAGATAAATAGATAGATTGATAGAGATAGATAGATAGAAACAAAGGAAGGAAGGAAGGAAGGATGGAAGAAAGAAAGAAAGATAGATATATAGACAGCCAGCCAGACAGACAGATTTTCAGACAAACAGATAGATAGATAGACAGACAGACAGATAGACAGACAGACAGATAGATAGATAGATAAATAGCCAGATAGATAGACAGCCAGCCAGCCAGATAGATAGATATATAGATAGACAGAAAGCGAGAGACAGGGAGACAGACAGACAGAGAGACACTGACAGTGAGACAGTGAGAGAGACAGAGAGCTGCCCACAGTTCACAGACAGACTTTTCGCTAGGATCGCTACATGGGATGTAGCAGCAGTGTCAGATGTAATAAACCCCTTTCCTTTCAGGACCTGCAACAGGTGGACCTGTATAATGAGTGTGTGTGTGTGTGTGTGTGTGTGTGTGTGTGTGTGTGTGTGTGTGTGTGAGTGAGTGAGTGTGTGTGTGTGTGTGTGTGTGTGTGTGAGTGTGTGTGTGTGTGTGTGCGTGTGTGTGTGTGTGTGTGTGTGCATGCGTGCGTGCGTGCGTGTGTGTGCTTGTGTGTATGTGTGCGTGAGTGTGTGTGTGTGTGTGTGTGTGTGTGTGTGTGTGTGTGCATTTGTGTGTGTATGTGTGTGTGCATGCGTGCGTGTGTGTGCGTGCGTGTGTGTGTGTGTGTGTGTGTGTGTGAGTGTGTGTGTGTGTGTGTGTGTGTGTGTGTGTGTGTGTGTGGTCCTAACGTCTCACCATGCCATCCCCCCTCCCCCTCCCCCTCCCCTTTTTTTTCTCTCTCCATCTTTTCACATCTTTCTCTGATTGTCTTGTTTGTGTATATGCATTCCCAGCCTTGGACTGCTTGGGGAACAGGGTGGAAGGGTGTGGGGGGCGGGGGACTGTAGCTGGAATACTTATCTCCTCCTGCCCCCCTCCACCCGGACCTCCTCCCCCCCCCCACCCCCTTCTCTCTTTCTGTGTCACTCGCTGTCTTTCTCTCACTCTGTCACTTTCTCTCTCTGTTACACACACCTCTCTGTCAGTCTCTGTCTCTGTCACGCTATCTGTCTGTCACTCTCTCTCTCTCTCTCTCTACCTTACAACTCGGTCAGTCTCTGTCTCTCTGTCATTCTCTCTGTCTATGTCACTATCTCTCTCTCTCTATGTCACTATGTCTATGTCTGTCTGCCTGTCTGTGTCTGTCTGTCTGTTTCTCCCTTTCTTTCAGTATTTTTCCACTCCTTCCCTCTTCTCTTTCCATGTCTTTCAAGGACGAAACAAAACAAGGAAAGGAAAAAAGAAGAAAGAAACGATCATAATAGTAGTAGCGATAATAGTAATGACAGTAATAACTGGAATCATAATAACGATAAAAAGTTTCTGTGACTGGTCAAACGGGATTTGAACTGTTTAGGAACATGACAATGGCTTTAATATTTCTCTGCTCCTCACTCCTTTCCCCCCCCCCCCCTCCCTCTCTCTCTCCTCCTCCTCTCTCTCTTTCAATCTCCGTCCCTCTCTCTTTCTACTTCTCTAATACAAACAAGAAAAGTGTAATCACACGCGAAAAAAAAAAAATCGATTTCAATACAACAACATTCATGAGTGTGTGTGTGTGTATACGTGTGTGTGTGTGTGTGTGTGTGTGTGTGTGTGTGTGTGTGAACAACCTAGAAATCGCGGAGAGGTAAGGAAGAGGTAGTGGTAGTGGTAGTGGTAGTGGTAGCGGCGGTGGTGGAGATTAAGTGTGAAGAGGGAGGTGGATTCCAGTTTCACAAGTTAACGTCCAACGTCCAAGACACTGGTCGCCCACAGCCTTGGGGAGGAAGGCCGCTTCAGTTTGCACACCACTTACAACAGGGGACAAACATTGACCATAACGGGGTTTTTTCTTGGAAAAGAAAAAAAGAAGAAAAAAAAGAGGTTGTGGGGGTGGCGTTTGGAAATGGGGACAGGTACTTTGTGCTCAAGTCATGTAGAAGGGGAGGAATATAAAATAGTTTTTTCTCGTCATCGTCATTTTTTTTTACCTCACTGGCTTCTGGGCACATGTCACGTAGCAACAACAACAACAAAATAAAATAAATAAATTAATTAATTAATTAAATAAAAAATAAAAATAAAAACCCTCTACGTTTCGACTCGTCACATGCAAAACACGTGCCTTCGTCCCACAGCACACAAGTGACACGCAGTACTGAATGAATTAGGAGGGGCCAGAGACTTTGATTCAGCATTCTGCACAGCTGGTGTTTGACAGGAGTTGATGCTGCTGTTTTCACATGACCGACAGACGATGAACAGACGGTGGATTTGATTAAAGTGTTTCGGAGGATTTTTTTTTTCTTTCTTCTTCTTCTTTGTAGTGCATCTGAAGGTTGGTGGCTCGTTTCTTTCTTTCTTTCTTTCTTTCTTTTTTCGATTGATTCATTGATTAATTTATTTATTCATTAATTTATCTATCTATTCATTTTATTTTATGTTCATTAATTTACTTATTTATTTATTCATTCATTTATCTATTCATCACCTTTTGTTGTGTGGTTTTTTTTTTAATTGTCTTGGTTTCGTTGTGTTGCATTTTACTTTTGGGTTCTTTGTGGGTTGTCTTAGTTTCGTTTCAAGTTGTCTTGGATTTATTGTATGTTGTCTTGGTTTTCTGGGTGTGTTGTCTCGGTTTTTTGGGTGTGTTGTCTTGGATTCATTGTATGTTGTCTCGGTTTTCTGGGTGTGTTGTCTTGGTTTTCTGGGTGTGTTGTCTTGGTTTTCTGGGTGTGTTATTTTGGTTTCTGGGTGTGTTATTTTGGTTTCTGGGTGTGTTGTCTTGGATTCCTTGTATATGTTGTCTTGGTTTTCTGGGTGTTTTGTCTTGGTTTCATTGTGTGTTGTCGTGGTTTCTTTGATAGTTGTTTTGGTTCTTTTGTATGTTGTCGTCTTTGTTTCTCAAGATATTTAGTGTGCATTTTTGTGTGTGCATATAATTGGACGCAACTGAACTGTTTTGGTTTTTAGCGTATGCCATTCTAGGTCTTATCATTGAATAAGAAAAGATGAACGAGTATGGAAGGAACCTGTCCCACTTGTTGTTTGCAAAATTTTTTTTCTCTCCAGGTTTGGACTTTCCCGATCCTCGATAACATTCCGCATTCTGCTTCCGCTTTTCCAGTTTTCAAGTCAGAAAAGCCAGCCTCTTGAAACTGGATCACTAGAGGAAGAACGTAACCCGTCTATTCATTCTAAAGTGTCCTTTTTTGGTTTGGTCATGGTCTGAGTGTGATACACGTTCCTTATATCAATTATACTGCGTGGAGGTGGAGACGTTTTCTGTCTTTTGAGATTTTGTTCAATCTATGTGCACGCACATGTACAGGAGGAATTTTTGTTTAATGTCTCGTCACACATATCGGTGATTGAAGACATTTTGTTAAAGTATTTATGAATACATCTGAGTATTATCGGTTGGAAGGGGTGGGAGATGTGGATGAATGGAGGGTTGCGGGAAACTGAGCAAATGAGGGTAAAAATGTGGGTGAAATTTGGAAGAAAAACAAAACAAACAAAAAAAACCCCCCAAAACCCCCCTCTAAATACAGTTACAGGAAATTACTTAAAGGACTTCGTAGGAGAGAAGTCGTTAAACTGACAAGCGAAACAACTGATAATGAATGCAAAAAGTCAAAAACATCAACGTTCTCAGTCACTTGTGAAGACACACTTTCGTGTACAAAAGGCTTCATCAAGCTACAGTGAAAAATTATATGCTCAATTGTCAGGTTACTAAAGCATATACACTTGACATTAGAACAATACTTGGTCCGTAATGAATTTGATAATAGTCTGAGAGCTAATAGTCCAAGCGCCCGCTGAAAAAGCTTGTTTTGCGTCATAAAGTTTTTTTCTTTGGCGATTCTAACTGAGTTTTCATTGCTGATTTCAAATCTAATGGAGGCCAGACGCTAAACTTTGGGCATTATTGTCTAAAAGTGAAAATCCAAGATGGCCGCAATTGAATTAGAGTGAAAGATGTTGTGATGGGTATCATGCATTTAAAGACATAAAAAATGTACAAACTTAAATAAATAGCATGCAATGAAAGAAAAGTAATCACACTTGATGAAATACACATCAAATATTCGATAAAATGGCTACTTTAGAGAAATAAAGATGGCCGCCATCTAGTTTTCATATAATGTGCTGATCCGCAAAACACTTGAAACCGTTGTATTAAAATGACTTAAATTGTTTAACAGGGAGAAAACACTGGAACACTCACCAGTGTCTGCTGCTAGTTCTCACATCAATAGTGGCTGAAGGGCGTCTGAAGACAGGTCATGTATCCTCACAGTAGGGCGGGGCAATGACAGTCATTGGATTATTGCAGGCAATTGTTCCTCTGCATTTGCAAAATGCTGTACATGTAACAGACATTTTGGTGCAGGTGCACTGTACTGTGCTGCACCCAGTTTTACAGCTGCATCTGACCAAATTGAGAATTTCATCAGGAGCTGGCAGCTGAGCATCAAGTCCAAGGGCTGGGTGGAGTGTTAACTGGTGTAGCTGCCATCCGTACTCAACAGGATCCAGATCAGGAGGAGATGGCTCCCCTGCCGCTTGCCACAGCACAGCCTGAAAATGTGCTCGTTTGATGTGGGCCTGAAAACTTGCCATTGTCGGAGGAAGGCTACTCAACCAGCAGAAAAAAATATGCCCATAAGATACAAGTTGGCCCCCGACTGATATGAAGTCTAGAGACCCTGAGGAAGCAGAATCACCAAAGAAAAAAACTTTATGATGGAAAACAACGTTCTAGTACTTGTACATAGATTCGGCTCTCGGACTATAAGCTCAGAATTGGTCTGCGAATCGGACATGTACAGATCAGTGGTGTCTAGTACAAAAGTACTACCTGTCTTGACGTGGTCAATCATTCACACAGACTGCACTTTCGTCCCCCGTGGACTTACCAGATGTCTCGGTAATGGCAGAGAGAGAGAGAGAGGGAGGGGGGGGGGGGACAGACAGACAGACAGAGACTGAGACAGAGAGAAAAACAGACAGATAGATAAAGAGAGAGACACAGACAGAGACACAGACGGAGACACAGACAGAGACAGACAGGCAGAGAGACAGAGACGCAGAGAGAGACACAGAGAGAAAGACAGTCAGTTAGACAGACAGACAGAGAGTGTGGGGGGGGGTAGGGAGAGAGAGAGGGGGAGAGAGAGAGGGAAGGAGAGAGAGAGGGGGGAGAGAGAGAGAGAGGGGAGAGAGAGGGAGAGAGAGGGGAGAGAGAGAGGGGGGAGAGAGAGAGAGAGAGAGAGACTGTAACTCCCCTACCCTCACAGAGCACTCCACCCCTTCACCATCCCCTACCCAGCTCACCATCTGCAGTCAGTTATCAGTACAAGTGTACCTGATACAAACCTCCAGTCAGGAACGGGAAGTGTATCATATATAATGATGATGATCATGAATAGCATCCTCATATGGCACAAAACAATTTTTTTTTAAAAAGAAGGAGAATATAGTAATTTTCAGATGCAGTTTCACTGTCAAGGAGGCCTTTCACGGGCGGATCCATAAAAGCTATATCACATCCGCTTAAAGAAAAAAGGAGAAGAGCGGGGCGGGGGTGGGGGGTGGGGGCCCGGGGGTGGGGGGGGGGAGAGGGGGAAGAGGGTCGTCAAATGTCTCACCCAATGCTCTGCTCACACCCTGTTCCTACTGGCACACCAAATGCCCAAACCAACGCCCTTCCAATTTCTTTCCAATCCTGAACAGTCTTCGTAATGAGATTATCGGCACTATTTGCAACGGTCTGTCTGCCCCTTTCCCCCCATAACCCTGCCCCTCCCAAATCTCCTCCCAATCAGTTATCAATCTGGTTTAACCAGACTGATATTCTATTTCTGTAACACGTTACAGTTAGCTATCTCCCCTTTCTCCCGCCACTGTTCCCAGCAGTGTCTCTTTAGTTAATTGATTGTTACTATTTTCTGTCAGTTTTATAGTTAGATGTTTATCTCTCTCTCTCTCTCTCTCTCTCTCTCTCTCTCTCTCTCTCACACACACACACACACACACACACACACATACACACACAAACTTTCTGTCTCCCCCTCTCTCGCTCTCTTTCTCCTTCTCTCCCTCTCTCTCACTCTCTCTCTCTGTCCCCCTCTCTCTCACTATATGTACCCCCCCCCCCCTCTCTCTCTCCTTAGCCCCACCCACCCCCGCCCCTCTCTCTCTCGGTCCACTAGTGTACCTGCTGTTGATCTGTCTGACAAACAAACGCCCCCCCCCCCCTTCCCCCCTTCACTGCTGGACAAACAAAGTCAGGTCAACCGTAGGAAAAAAGGAACAAACATGTATCAGCGGTGTATCCCGCTCATAGTGCACCCACCCTTACCATTATTTCATTCCCCGGATTTCTCTTATTTTATTCTAGTATACCGTTCTTAATTCTCGTTTTTTTGTTTTATTTGGTTTTGTTCTATTTCACTATACTTTTGACGATTTTGATTTGAAAAACAGTTTTTTCCCGATGACATACAGCAATTGCTTGCTGATGTATTTCGCACCTGTTGTGTGACATGTCTGTAGGTGTGTGCCCGGGAAAAGGGGAAGGGACGGGGTTATGGTGTGTGTGTGTGTGTGTGTGTGTGTGTGTGTGTGTGTGTGTGTGTGTGTGTGTGGTGTGTGTGTGTGTGTGTGTGTGTGTGTGTGACGTGTGTGTGTGTGTGTGTGTGTGTGTGTGTGTGTGTGTGTGTGTATGTGTGTGTGGTGTGTGTGTGTGTGTGTGTGGTGTGTGTGTGTGGTGTGTGTGTGTGGTGTGTGGTGTGTGTGTGGTGTGTGTGTGTGTGGTGTGTGTGTGTGTTGTGTGTCTGTGCGTGCGCACGTGAGTGTGTGTGTGTGTGTGGTGTGTGTCTGTGCGTGCGCACGTGAGTGTGTGTGTGTGTGTGTGTGTGTTGTGTTTGCGTGCGCACGTGAGTGTATGTGTGTGTGTGTGTGTGCTGTGTGTGTGCGTGCGCGCGTGAGTGTGTGTGTGGGTGCTCTTGTGCGCGTGTTTCCCAAACATAAGTGCTCATATTTTTCTTCTTCAGTAAAGGAGACCGTTCGATTGTGATATATCTCCCCCACAGACACTGGCAACACCACTGAACTGTAAACGGTGTCCATTAGAACAAGAGAATGATAGTCAGTCGTGTCAGTCTATGACCATCAGAACAGCAGAGGAGGCAGCAACTGCTGTCCCAACTATCTGGGCTAGAATTTGGTTACAGCGGAGAGTGTCTTGCCCCAGCTACATCCCCACTCTCTCTGCCAAGATGGTTTTAGCACAGTTGGCGTTGGGATGGTTCCCGAAAAGGCCAACAAGCCCCCAAGGCTGAAGCACTAAGAGCCAGTGCAATCTTGCCTCCTAGTTTGAGAGTCATGGTCCTTCACAAAAGACTAAGCTGTAAATGACTTCCCATTGCAATGGAGAAACCATTGATCATACAGCTGTCACTTTGCTGTTGGCCCAGTTGTAAGCTTCACCAGTAACAGCAGGGCAACTGCACCAAGAGCCGAGCAATCATGCTTCCAAGAGTTACAGTCCTTCACGAAAGACAAATTGTAAAAGACTTCTCATTGCAATGAAACAACCTTTGACCATACACTGTGCTGTTGCTTCACCAGTAACAGAGGGGGAAGTGATCACCTCTCTGACCAGTCTCACTCCAGAGACAACAACTCTCTCCACTCATGTCAGGCTCTGGGACCAGTTTAATGGCAGAACGACCATGGTAAGCCGACCGCAGATCTCGGGCCGGGGAAACCCCGCGTTCGCCGAACATTTTGGTTATCATTGGAGAGTTAACCGCGGTCGGCCGAGAGGGAGAATTCAATTCCACTCTACAGTCATATTGATTGTCTGTCGGTTGACCACGTCTACAGTGAACCGGACCCTATCTCAGTTGACTCGTTGGTTTCCACATTGCTGCATGTGCATAAACTGCAAAGAAAAGGAACGAACTTCTGCAGTATTTCCGGGAACGTCCACATTTAATGTGGAGGAAAAACAGAATATTTACTTAATGACTACCAAGTTAAACCGATCTCTCAGTCAGAGAAGGCTATTCACTTGCGTAGCTTTCGTCGGCGATCCGGCCGGCTTCTTCAGCGCAACTGAAGTTTTTTTCTACATTAATATGGCATGGAAGCCTGCCGAGGTTGTAAAGTACCCAGGGTTGAACGGGTAAAAGAGCCTCCGGTCGCTGTGTTTTGAGGGATTCTGTGGTTTGGTTTCAACAGAATCTTACTCACAGGGAAAGGAGTGCCAGCACAACACGTTGCACGAGCTACATCCAGTACAGCGAACAGCGTGCTCACACAACGTGTGATTCGCACGATACGTCCTCAGTAATGACACATTTCAAATGTTAAAGTAAAATTTCACACACACACACACACACACACCATATGAGAGAGAGAGAGAGAGAGAGAGAGAGAGAGAGAGAGAGAGAGAGAGAGAGCACACACACACACACACACACACACCACACTCACTCACTCAGGCTCACTCACGAGAAAGGAGAGAGAGAGACAGACAGACAGACAGACAGACAGTGAAACAGACAGAGACAGTCAGCAGTTTTTTGTTGTTTTTTTTCTCTCTCTCTTTCTCATTTATCCGGGATGGTCAAAACAACGAAGGGGGTGGTCACTAACCCTACCACCGTCACCGCTCTCTCTCTGTGACACAGGTACCCCATGGACCGACACGCACCCAGCCTGTACCACGTCTACGGGAGCGTCTCCCACACCGCCCTCACCTCCCCCACCACCAAACCCTCCTCCTCCTCCACCACGGGAGGGGGTGGATCCACCCGGGGTCAGTCTTGGACACACTACGGGGCCACCCCGGGTGGACAGAAGCGGAAGGGGGTGACCTCTGTGTGGGGGTGGTTGGGTGTCGGGGTAGACAGGTTTCCAGGGTCGTCGGGGTCATCGTGGTCGGTGGTGGCGGATTGTGTGTGCAGGAATGTCCGGCTGGGGCGTTGGGCGTTGAGGAACTCGTTGGTGAGTTGTTATTGTGTTGTGTTTTGCTGTTTGTGGTGTGTTGTTGTGTTGAGTGGTGTGGTGTTTTGTGTTGTTGTTGTTCTTCTTCTTTTGTGTAATGTTGTGCTGTGCTGTGCTGTGCTGTACTGTGCTGTGCTGTTCTGTGCTATACTGTGCTGTGCTGTACTGTGCTGTGCTGTGCTGTTCTGTTCTGTACTGTGCTGTTCTGTGCTGTTCTGTGCTGTGCTGTACTGTGCTGTGCTGTGCTGTACTGTGCTGTGCTATACTGTACTGTGCTGTGCTGTACTGTTCTGTGCTGTGCTGTTCTGTGATATACTGTACTGTGTTGTGCTATACTGTGCTGTGCTGTGCTGTGCCGTACTGTTCTGTACTGTACTGTGCTGTGCTGTTCTGTGCTGTTCTGTACTGTACTGTGCTGTGCTGTTATGTGCTGTTCTGTAGTGTGCTGTGCTGTGCTGTGCTGTGCTGTTCTGTACTGTACTGTTCTGTGCTGTACTGTACTGTGCTGTGCTGTTCTGTGCTGTACTGTTCTGTGCTGTGCTGTTCTGTGATATACTGTACTGTGTTGTGCTATACTGTGCTGTGCTGTTCTGTGCTGTACTGTTCTGTACTGTGCTATACTGTGCTGTGCTGTGCTATACTGTGCTGTGCTGTACTGTTCTGTACTGTGCTGTCCTGTGCAGTGTGTGTGTGTGCGTGTGTGCGTGCGTGCGTGTGTGTGTGTTCGTTCGTTCGTTCGTTCGTTCTTTAGTTTAGCGTCTTTTCACTATCAGTGATATCAGACGATTAAAAAAAAAAGGGGGGGGGGGGGGAGGGGGAGAGAGAGGGAAGAGGAAAACAGAAAAGGCACATCAAACCACAAGCCACAAACGCACATCAAAAGGATTGAATGTTGATCATCAAAGCTGCTTCTGTTTTGGACGTGTGTGAAACCCATTACATTTTAATGTCATTATTATTCTTATTACTTTTTTTATGTTTTTTTTCCCATTCCCTATGAAGAATGATCAACCAATTGGTTAAACAGAAGAATACACCTTACGCCCCCCCCCCCCCCCCCACCCCCAGCCCAACCCCCTCCGCATAGCCTGCCACTGTTCATTCTGTATGTATATTGGTGGGGTTGCAATGAAGAATGCTGTAGCTGTTAGCACTTCTGCTTTCACTTTCCATAACCACAGTCATCATTATCTGCAAATATAGCATCGGACTTGCTTGTTGCTCGTGCTTCTGCTGCTGGCCCACTACTGCTGCTGCTGCTACTGTTGCTACTGATACTACTATTGCTGCTAGTGTTGTTCGTGCTGCAATTTAGTTTTAATATTACTGTCATCATCATTATCACCATGACAACAACAACAACAACAATAATAATAATAATAATAATTATTATTATTAAAATTAGTAGTAGAGGTAGTAGTACAGTTGTTACTGCTTCGCTGTTATTATTATTATTATTATGTTGTTGTTGTTGTTGTTGTTGTTGTTGTTTTTCTTTTGTGTGTGTGTTTGTTTTTTCAGTTATCAACCAATCGTTCATTCGTTTTCAGCGGAATTTGTTAAACATGGATCGGCAAAAGTCGACAAGTCTGGGTGCACTTGTACTCCAGACTTCGGTGCTGGCGCTGACGATTCGGTACTCGCGCACCGAGGCTGTGACGGGCCCACGGTATCTGACGTCAACAGCCGTGGTCATGTCAGAACTCTTGAAACTGGTGGTGTGTCTGTATATGGCGCTGTGCTCCGCTTCCGGGTTAGTGCTCTCTCTGTTCTGTCTCTCTCTGTTTCTGTCTCTGTCTCTGTTTCTCTCTCTCTCTCTCTCTCTCTCTCTCTCATCTTAGCCATATATACAACCTACACACGAAGCATTGAAGAGATTACGCAGGCTACTGTTACCTCGTGAATGTTGTTGACTATTTGTGCTGACTAGATGTGGTTGTTTTGAATTGTCGATTTATTGTGTCATGTGATTTTCTCATTATCCCTTTCCAATGAAACCCCCTCCAGTAAGAAGTTCTAACCTTCATCTGATGAAAGCACTCTCTCTCTCTCTCTGTTTTGCATGTCTGTCTTCCCTCTTTCTCTCTTTATCTTCCTGTGTGTGTGTGTGTGTGTGTGTGTGTGTGTGTGTGAATGTACGTGTATGTATGTATTTGTGTGTGTGTGTGTGTGTGTGTGTGTGTATGCGCGCGCGCGCGTGGGTATGTGTGCGCGCACTTGCGGGCGTTCATGAAGAGTGCCAAGATTTACACACACACACACACACACACGCACACACACACACACACACACACACACACACGTGCGCGCGCGCAAACTCCAGGAATTATGGTTTAAGGGTTCTAATTTACAGACAATTTTGAATAGAATTAAAACAGCCTCTGGTCTAAGCAGTAACTGAATGCTCAGAAGACGGAATGCGCTTATTCTTAATCCCCCCCCCCTCCAAAAAAAAGCATGATTATCCCAGTAGATAAAAGAGAAAAAAGGTCAACAGTGACCTATCCAAGATATAGATTTAAAAGCCCTTAACTCGTACTGATTTCAAACAAACAAACGGTGAGAGTATGCGGAACTTGTACTTGCGCGCGCGCAATAACAACTGCCACTAGGTATACTACTACTACTACTACTACTTCTTTTTCCTTATATCATCATCATCATCGTCATCATCATCATCACCATCATCGTCACCGTCATCATCATCATCGTCGTCGTCATTATCATCGTCATCATCACCATCATCATCGTCATCATCACCATCATCGTCATCATCATCATCACCATCATCATCATCATTATTAGTGCTGATTCACGAGAGAACCCCCCCCCCCCTCCCCCCCAACACCCTCGCCAACCCCGAACAGGCAGAGGGTGAGGGGGGTGTGGCAGGACCTGACAGACGTGGGGGAGGCGGTGCGGACGGCCATCCCTGCAGCCCTGTACACCCTGCAGAACAACCTGCAGTTCGTCGCCGTCTCTCACCTCGACGCCGCCACCTTTCAGGTCAGTCAGCTGCTGATTTTGATCACACATCACGCAAAGGGCCTTGATATGACACGCCGGACCAGGCCCATGTTTCCAGGTTTGCTGGCACTAGTGTTGGTGGCAGTACGATTATCCACCCAGTTCTTCTGCATTAGCAGTCTCCCATTTCCTCTTCATTAGCAGTCTCCCATTTCTTTTGCATTAGCAGTCTCCCATTTCTTCTACATTAGCAGTCTCCCATTTCCTCTTCATTAGCAGTCTCCCATTTCTTTTGCATTAGCAGTCTCCCATTTCCTCTTCATTAGCAGTCTCCCATTTCTTTTGCATTAGCAGTCTCCCATTTCCTCTTCATTAGCAGTCTCCCATTTCCTCTCCATTAGCAGTCTCCCATTTCCTCTTCATTAGCAGTCTCCCATTTCTTCTGCATTAGCAGTCTCCCCATTAGCAGTCTCCCATTTCCTCTTCATTAGCAGTCTCCCATTTCTTCTTCATTAGCAGTCTCTCTAACTCGTCGTCTGCTGACCAAGAGGTCGTGTATCAGCAAAAATAAAATTAGGAACAACAAAACAACAATAACAGCAATGATAACAGCAGCAGCAGCAACAACAACAACAATCCCCCGATGCAACAACCTTTGTGGAACAACTAAAACGACATCCCCTACTGATGATGATGACGATGATGATAATGATGCTGATGATGACGATGATGACGACGATGATTGTAATAACAATAATATGCAAACATGCTGGTGCTGCTTCTCATCGTCCTCCTCCTGGTACTGAAAAATGGTCAACCACAAGGAGGAACGACACTGATAGCGATGATGATGATGGTGATGATGATGATGATGACGATGATGATAACACAAACAACCACAACGACATATAAGGAGAAAACGATGAAATTACGTTGATGGCGATGACAATAACTGTGACGACGATGCTTGTCGCTGACGCTGCTGATGACGATAATAACGATGACGATGACGCATACTGCAGATGACACTGATAATGATGATCTTCTTCTTCTTCTTCTTCCTGTTCGCCATTGTCAGTCCAGCTCACCTGATGAAGGACGTCTTCGTCTCCAAGTCCTGTCTGGAGCCATGGAGCTCGGTGTGCATGCAGCACGTCTGGTGTCGGTCACACAATAATGTATCTTGTGTCCCTTTCAGTGGGGGGCGACAGTTCTAGAGAATGTGTTCCGGTGTTTGGTCTTCGAGACCATAGTAACTGATGATGATGATGATGATGATGATGATGACGACGACGACAACGACAACGATGATGATGACGATGACGACGATGATGACGAAGGCAACGCGACGGTTGCAGGTGACGTACCAGTTGAAGATCCTGACGACAGCGCTCTTCTCCGTGGTGTTTCTGGGCCGTCAGCTGGACTCCCTGAGGTGGTCATCCCTCGTCATGCTGACCGCTGGGGTGGCCCTCGTGCAGGTCAGGCCACAGAGAGAGGGAGAGATGGAGGGCAGAGAGTACAGAGATAGAGAGAGAGGGGGAGGGAGAGGGGAGATGGGGGAGAGAGTATAGAGAGAGAGAGAGAGGGGGAGGGAGAGGGGAGATGGAGGGAGAGAGTACAGAGAGAGAGAGAGGGAGGGAGAGGGGAGATGGAGGGAGATAGTACAGATATAGAGAGAGAGGGGGAGGGAGAGGGGAGATGGAGGGAGAGAGTACAGAGAGAGAGAGAGGGGGGGAGGGAGAGGGGAGATGGAGGGAGAGAGTACAGAGATAGAGGGAGAGGGGAGATGGAGGGAGAGAGTACAGAGATAGAGAGAGGGAGGGAGAGGGGAGATGGAGGGAGATAGTACAGAGATAGAGAGAGAGAGGGAGAGGGGAGATGGAGGGAGATAGTACAGAGATAGAGAGAGAGAGGGAGGGAGAGGGAAGATGGAGGGAGATAGTACAGAGATAGAGAGAGAGAGGGAGGGAGAGGGGAGATGGAGGGAGAGAGTACAGAGATAGAGAGAGAGGGAGGGAGAGGGGAGATGGGGGAGAGAGTAGAGAGAGAGAGAGAGAGAGGGAGAGGGGAGATGGAGGGAGATAGTACAGAGAGAGAGAGGGGGAGGGAGAGGGGAGATGGAGGGAGATAGTACAGAGATAGAGAGAGGGAGGGAGAGGGGAGATGGAGGGAGATAGTACAGAGATAGAGAGAGAGGGGGGGAGGGAGAGGGGAGATGGGAGATAGTACAGAGATAGAGAGAGAGAGGGAGGGAGAGGGGAGATGGAGGGAGAGAGTACAGAGATAGAGAGAGAGGGAGGGAGAGGGGAGATGGAGGGAGAGAGTACAGAGATAGAGAGAGAGAGGGAGAGAGAGGGGAGATGGAGGGAGAGAGTACAGAGAGAGAGGGAGGGAGAGGGGGAGATGGAGGGAGAGAGTACAGAGATAGAGAGAGAGGGAGGGAGAGGGGAGATGGAGGGAGAGAGTACAGAGATAGAGAGAGAGAGGGAGAGAGAGGGGAGATGGAGCAAGATCAGAGAGAGAGCTAGATCAGAGAGAGAGAGAGCTAGATCAGATATAGATATATATATATATATATATATATATATACACACACACACAGAGGGAGAGAGCTAGATCAGAGAGAGAGAGAGAGAGAGAGCTAGATCAGAGACAGAGAGAGAGAGAGTTAGATCACAGAGAGAGAGACAGAGAGAGAGAGAGATCAGAGATAGATAGAGAGAGATGGGAGTTGGAGAGAAGAGACAGAGAGAGAATAAGAGAAGTATACTCAAAGGATTTCTTTCCTGTGTACATTGTGTTTACGTGCACACAAGCTGACGTGTGGGGTTGTGCTGAATACATTGTGTGTGTGTGCGCGCGCGCGCGCGTGTGTGTGTGTCTGTGTTTGTGTTTGTGTGTGTGTGTGTGTGTTTGTGTGTGTGTGTGTGTGTGTGTGTGTGTATGTCCGTGCGTGTGTTTGTGTGTGTGTGTGTGTGTGTGTGTGTGTGTGTGTGTGTGTGTGTGTTCGTTTATTTATTTATAGTCTGTTCATCTAAGATGATGATATTAGACAGTGTGTGTGTGTGTGTGCGTGGTGCGAACGCACGCGGGTGTGTGTTTCCGTGAGAGAGAGAGAGAGAGAGAGAGAGACTGAGACTGAGACGATGTATTCACTCAAGGCCATAGCCCCATATGAATGAAGGGCGATAATACAATATGCACATGTCACCATAACCATCAGTAAACATTCACCATTTTCACAATTAATTAAAGAAATTATGACAATACTGTTTCTCTTAACTTAAAAACTCTGTGTAAACACAATGCGAGATTTCGTATGACACCATTATCAGATGATCGGCCATCAATAAACATTTTCTAAACAAACATGGACGTTCATGATATTTCTTTGGAATAATAAATCTTACTCGAAAACCATATAACACATGACACATGAAAACCAAATGCACTTCATCTTCATTTGACTGCTTGCACAAAGGACACAGCTTCTCTGTATGATCAACAATATTATAACGGTATCTGTGCATATAGATTTCAGAAATATGAAATCTAAATCTTGTTAATAAAACTCGTAGATGTCTTTCTGTGTTAAACACAAGATAATTCTTAACTAAATGTGTAGAGGTATGAGATCTGTGGAGACAGAATCTTTCACTTGACTGAATATGATTTTCCCAGTTTTGGCATCTACAGTCTATCAAACGCTGACGAAAAGTTTTCAGAAACATATTCTCATTACCTATTCCTTGATATTCCCATACATATCCAAAGCCCAGTTCACTGAGACAAGTTCGTAGGCTACATTTGACGCCCAGTTCCTTTTACCTCGAGAATCTAAATCAAACAACACATTATAGGATTTACGTGGCAGTCTATCTTCATTCATTTTTTAAGTAATTTAAACCAGTATCAAAGACACACACACACACCCCTCACCCACCCACCCCCTACCCCCCCCCCCCCCCACACCACTCACCTCCCACCTCCTACCCCCCCACAAACCACTCACCCACCCACCCCCTACGCCCCCCCACACACACCACTCACCCCCCATAGCCCCCCCGCACACCACTCACCCCCCCCTACTCCCCCCCCCCACACACACCACTCACCCCCCCCTACACCCCCTCCACAGCACTCACTCCCCCTACCCCACCCACCCCCCCACACACACACCACTCACCCACCCCACCCCCTACCTCCCAACCCCCCCCACCACACACACCACACACCACCACTCACCCCCCCTACTCCCCCACCCCTCCCCCACACACACACACCACTCACCCCCCCACCCCCTACCCCCACCCCCCACACACCACTCACCCCCCCACCCCCCCCCCCCCCCCCCCCACACACACACACCACTCACCCACCCACCACCCCCTCCCCCCCACACACACACAACCACTCACCCCCCACCCACCCCCTACCCCCCAATCCCCCCCCCCCCACACACACACACCACTCACCCCGCCCCCCTACTCCCCCCCCCACCCCCCACACACACACACACACCACTCACCCACCCACACCCTACCTACACACACACACACTTCCGGACACTCTGGCAGACCTCTTCTCTTTCCCCTCACAGCTGCCAGACCCCAGCACAGGAGAGAGGCAGAGCGGGACAGGGGGGAGCAGCGTGGTGGGCGTGGCGGCAGTGCTGGCCATGTGCCTCAGCAGTGGCTGTGCCGGAGTCTACTTCGAGAAGATCCTCAAGTCTTCCTCCCAGTCCATCTGGGCCAAGAACGTGCAGATGGGTACGGTGGGTGATAGTGATGATGATGATGACAGTGAGGATGATGATGATGACGACGATGATGATGTCCGTGTTGATGGTGGTGGTGATGATAATGATGATGATGATGATGTCCGTGTTGATGGTGGTGGTGATGATGATGATGATGATGATATTCGTGCTGGTGGTGGTACTGATGATGATGATGTTCGTGCTGGTGGTGGTGGTGGTGGTGGTGATGATTATGATGATGATGATGATGTCCGTGCTGGTGGTGGTGATGATGATGATGATGATAATATTCGTGCTGGTGGTGGTACTGATGATGATGATGTTCGTGCTGCTGGTGGTGGTGGTGGTGGTGGTGATGATTATGATGATGATGATGATGTCCGTGCTGGTGGTGGTGATGATGATGATGATGATAATATTCGTGCTGGTGGTGGTACTGATGATGATCATGATCATGACGAAGATGATGACGGCGATGATGAGGTTGATGATAATGGTGATAATGATGATGATGACAATGATGATGACGACGATGTTGGTAGTGGTGGTGGAGGCAATAACGATGGTGATGATGATCATGACGAAGATGATGACGGCGAAGATGACGTTGACGATGATGGTGATTACGATGATGATCGTGATGCTAGTACTGGTGGCGGAGGTGGTATTAATGATGATGATCATGATCATGACGAAGATGATGACGGCGATGATGACGATGGAGATGTTGTTTTGTTGGCGTTGATGACGATGATCGCGTTGATGATAATGATGATGATGATGATGCTTATGATTATGAATATATAAATATTCAGTCGCGAGCAATATCACCACCGCCACACACACACTCCACAATCATAACAAGGTGTGTACCCACCCACATCATCAGTCACTGGTTAACTCACTCAGTACGGGCAGTCCTCTCTTCTCCTCTACACAGACCCCTCGGATGTCCAGTGGGTGTCTGAATGACCCAACCTTTAGCTTACGTCGTCAGAATTGTGGTATTCTTTGTCAACATTCACCTCTTCAGTACAAGAGCCTTCCGCTTGCAATATTTTGATGATGGTAATTGGGGTGAAACGCTGTTAACGTCGTCTCTTTCGCCGTTCGTATGGAGAGAGTTAATTACAACTGTTACGTTATCGAGATCAAGGACAAAAAGCGAACAATACTTACAAGACGCATTTATTTGATCGTTTCCAATAGTCGAGTCCGACGAAGACGATCAGGACAGCAGAAAAAGGCAGCTGCACTATCAACTACCTGGGCTAAAATTTGAATATAGCGGAGAGTGTCTTGCCCAGGTATACATCCCCACTGTCTCGCCCAAAAAAGGGTTTTTTTAGGACAGTCGGCGTTGAGATGGTTCCCAAAGGCCAACTGCCCCCCCACTCTCTCCCCCACCCCCACCCCCCAAGGCTGCAGCACTAAGAGCCAGTGCAATATTGCCTCCTAGTTTGATAGTCATAGCCTTTCACAAAAGACTAAGCTGTACACGAATTCCAATCGTCATGGAGAAACCATTGATTACACAGCAATGAAACATATAATTACGTGCATGTATGTAAGGCGTTTGTATAGATCTATACGCAACCCCCCCCCCCCCCCCCCGCCCCCCCCTCCCCGCCCCACACACACACACATAATTATTATGATTTGGACACTTACACAGCGCCTTTCCTCAGTCAAGAGACCAAGCTCTAAGTGCTTTACAAACACGGGGTCGTTTGCACAACAGGCTGTCTAACCTGGGTAGAGCCGACTGACGGCTGCAATTTGGGCACTTATCATTCGTATCCTGTGTCATTCAACCATATTCTGTGTCGTTCGACATGTCTCTTTCTTCTTCTTCTTCTTCTTCTTTTTTTTTTTTATACCATTAAACACATGGACACGAGGACACAGTGTGTGGTGGCAGACAGGGGAGAGAAGAGATGGAGGGGAAGGAGAGGGAGGTAGGGGGTGGGGGTGGGGGGGTGGGGGGGGAATACTTGCGCGCCATATGTGCACACAATTATATGCACACATTGTTGTTGTTGTTGTTGTTGTTGTGGTCTGTATCCATACCGGAACATGAAAGGGCTCACTTTTGCTCGCATGATGAAAGCTTGGCTAAATTAATTATCGTTTGCATGTGTGTGTGTGTGTGTGTGTGTGTGTGTGTGTGTGT
>NC_134878.1:17680763-17683263 GCF_041734735.1 Babylonia areolata | reverse complement strand
GCGGACAAACACACGCTGCACACTGTCTGACCACACACACACACACACACACACACACACACACACACACACACACACACACACTGCACCTCTTCCGTCTTCTGTCCCCGTGCGCTAAGGCCCCACTCACACGAGAGCCAGCGCCGTCGAACTGACGGACTATGGAGGAAGACAAACTGAAGGGCCGAGTATGTTCAAAAGTCGAAACATTTTCCCTCCCTCCCTTCTCGTGTCTTTGCACATGTGGAAAATGTTTGGCTGGTAGATAGATAGATAGACAGACAGACAGACAGATAGATAGATAGATAGATAGACAGATAGACTAATTGACTGATTGACTGACTGATTGACAGGTGGATGGATGGATGGGTAGAAAGATAGACACTGCGAGAGAGACAGACAGGCAGGCAGGGAGACAGACAGACAGACAGATAGTCAGATAGAGAGGGGGAGAGGAGAGAGAGAGAAAGAGAGAGCGAGAGAGAAAGACAGAGACAGAGAGACAGAGAGAAAATGGGATAGAGGGGACATCAAGTTAAACGGTATTATACAAGCACCTGTCTCAACCACAGAAAACTGACCACAGTGAAGAATATAGACAGATGGTCCTGATGGAGGTCAGTCACTGCCAACCGCAAGATTTATCATGATTCTGTATTCACGGTTTGACGATTGTGTGTATTAAAACCACACAATGTAATGCAACGTAACGCAACACAGCACAGTATGCGACACAACAGAACACAACACAACACAACACACTATACAACACAACGCATCACATGACACTATACAACACAACGCAACAAAACACCCTACTGCATCACAACACTGCACACAAAACACTATACAGCACAACACAAAACACTATACAACACAACGCAACACATGACACTATACAACGCAACGCAACACATGACACTATACAACGCAACGCAACATAGCACACTAATACATCACAACACTGCACACAAAACACTATACAGCACAACACAAAACACTATACAACACAACGCAACACATGACACTATACAACGCAACGCAACATAGCACACTAATACATCACATCACAACACACAAAACACTATACAGCACAACACAACACACTATACAACACAACGCAACACATGACACTATACAACGCAACGCAACATAGCACACTAATACATCACAACACAACACACAAAACACTATACAGCACAACGCAACACAACACGCTATACAACACAACGCAAAACATTATACAACACAACACAAAACACTATATAATACAACACAACACACAATACAACACAACGCAACACAACACGTTTTACGAAACAACGCAACACAGCACACGAATACAACACAAGACAGCACGAAACAACATATTACATAACACAGCACAACACGCTTTACAACACAAAACACTATACAACGCAACACAACACACACTACAAAATAGCGGAACAGAACACAAAGCAACTCACTTCCACACACAATACAGCGCTACACAATACACTCCTTCACACAAAGCACCACAGCACATTATAGTGATTATACCACACAAAGCAACACATTCCACTACACACACACACACACATACACAGAGAGTTTCAGTTTCAGTTTCAGTAGCTCAAGGAGGCGTCACTGCGTTCGGACAAACCATATACGCTACACCACATCTGCCAAGCAGATGCCTGACCAGCAGCGTAACCCAACGCGCTTAGTCAGGCCTTGAGAAAAAAACAACAAACAAACAAAAAACAAAAACAAAAAAAAAACAAACAAAAAAAACGGGGGAATAAATAATAGATAAGCTTACATAAATAAATAAATAAATAAATGAATAATAATTATAATATAGAAAAAGGTAGTAGTAATAATAATAGTAATACTAATAAAATGATAATAATAAAAAATAAATAAATAAATAAATAAGACAACAATGGTGATAAATAAGCGAATAAATGTAAAATATGAAGACACACATTCACACATACACCCACACATGCATAACAGACACACACACACACACACAAACAAAACGCAACGCAACGCAACACATTACACCACACTACGCAACGCAAAAACTACACACACACACACACACACACACTACTCGACGCATAGCAACACAATTAATACACCACACCCAAACAATACAATACAACACAACACAACACAACACAACGCAACACATTCACGCAAAACGTAACGCAACACAAACTCTTGTTTGGACAGGCTTATCATATGATGAAGTATGCGCGCGAGCAGATTATAAGCGTTTGTGCGTGGGAAGGGATGGATGAGGTTTTATGGATGAGAGGGCTCCGTTTGTGGGCGCAAGTCTGTATGTGCATGTATAATGTGTGCGATTGTGTGTAAAACTCTGTGTGTGTGTGTGTGTGTGTGTGCATGAGTGTACGTCGCGAAACTCCATGCGAAAACATATCGATTTATCATTCATGTCCTGATGGACTTGTGTGATGTCATGTGGTGACGGTAGTTGTAGCAGTGT
>NC_134878.1:17660763-17678263 GCF_041734735.1 Babylonia areolata | reverse complement strand
ACATAACCTCCTTTGCGACGTCGTGATCGAATGCGTAAACATGTTATTTACTCCAGCTCGAAATCAGGCGACTAAAAAGACGACATGGAAAGGTCACGGATTTTTTTTTTTTAACCACACATGCTGTAATTAGCCCTCTTCCCTCCTACTGCTCCCTTCTTTCCCACCAGGCAAAGCAAACAAACAAACACACAAAAAAAAAAGAAAGAAAAAAAAGAAAGAAAACAAAAGTCAATTTTCACCACAGAAAAAAAAAAAAGATACCGCACATGCTGATGTTTACTTCGTTCACTCCCTTCGCCCTCTGCCCTCCTAACCTCCCTCTCCTTCTCCTTCCCCACCGGGCACCCTCCTCCACTCTCCCCATACCCTCTCCTTCCGTCCATCTCACGAACCAATGAAACACTATAAAAATCGGTGCAAGTATCACATAAGCAGGAGATGGAAAAAAAAAAAAAAAAAGACACTGGGACAAATCTGACCAGGGTGAAACTAATTACCCCTGTCACTCCATCAGACGGCGAGTCAAGGCGCCCCGGCGTGATGCCAGGGAAGCGACACACCACGAATGTTTCCGGTGATAAGACAGGGCTGGCCACACTCGACAAGGCCCCCGCTTCCAAGGGGCCCTGCACTGGGAGTGATCTCGTGACTTACGTTGGAGTTTAGCTCCCCTGTTCTGTTAGACGTGTTCCCCTGTACTGGCCCCTGTCCAGACAAACGGGCACAGGGCGGTCGCGTGAAGGACTGTGGGAGCACGTGACGTCACGTGTGACGTCAGCAGGATGTGGGGGGTAAACAGTGAAGTGCGAGTTACGGTTTGGAAAGTCCGGGCACGGCCCTACGCTTCTACAGTGTCGTTGTTTCATTTGGATACGTGCGCTAAAACAGACTCAGACAGAGAGAGACAGACAGACAGACAGACAGAGACTACACATGCACGCACGAACGTACTCTTTCAAATACACTCACTATCGTCGCAACATATCCCTTACTCGTTGTCCAAACGTAGAAAGCATGAATACAATCAGCATAATACCGAACCCTCCCCCCCCCCCTTCGTCCACACGGAGCACGGCTGCCTATACGGCAGGGTAAAGATAGGCATGCATGAGAAAAAGAAAAAAAAAAGTAAAAATAAATAAATAAATAAGACCCTCTCGGAGACATAGTGAATGCAGGTATCCCGGTATGTGGACCAAAGTGGAGGAAAAAGGAGTCAAACATAAACCAACCCAGCCCATCCCCTTACACATGGCTCACTATAAGCCAGCCCGTGGGTTTAAACAAAGACTTATTTAAAATAATAATTTAAAAAAAAGAAAGAAAAGAAAAAGACATCAGTCATCATTTGACAGAAACAGAAACAGCAGAGCAACAAGCTAAAAGCTTATACAGTGCTCCAGCGTGTGACGGATGATCGTTCGTGGGGTTCAGTTTCACGGCTGGTTAACGTTACACAGATGCAGTGATGCTGAATGAAATAATTATTATCCAGTATCATGTATGTAGATAAGTTATTGATGACAGTGTTTCTCTCTTCGCGCAGCTGTAGCTGTGAGTATACTTAAAAGCGTGACAGTAAATGTACACATGATCACTGTCGCTTTCTATGTTTTACAACGAATGGCAGGGGGAAAAATCAGCCATTTGAACCAAAGCACCCATGCGCAACCTTTCTCTCCCGGTCAGTCAATGAAAAACCAACAACATTAAAACCACACCTGACGGGCGCAATAGCCGAATGGTTAACTCTCTCCATACGAACGGCGAAAGAGACGACGTTAACAGCGTTTCACCCCAATTACCATCATCAAAATATTGCAAGCGGAAGGCTCTTATACTGAAGATGTGAATGTTGACAAAGAATACCACAATTCTGACGACGGAAGCTAAAGGTTGGGTCATTCAGACACCCACTGGACATCCGATGGGTCTGTGTAGAGGAGAAGAGAGGACTGGCCGTACTGAGTGAGTTAAAGCGTTGGACTTTCAATCTGAGGTGACGGCACCTGGTGGGTAATTTCCTATCTCCCAGGTCAACATATGTGCAGACCTGCTAGTGCCTGAACCCCCTTCGTGTGTATACGCAAGCAGATCAAATACGCACGTTAAAGATCCTGTAATCCATGTCAGCGTTCGGTGGGTTATGGAAACAAGAACATACCCAGCATGCACATCCCCGAAAGCGGAGTATGGCTGCCTACATGGCGGGTTAAAAACAGTCATACACGTAAAAGCCCACTCGCGTGTATACGAGTGAACGTGGGAGTTGCAGCCCACGAAAGCAGAAGAAGAAAACCTCACCAAAACAGCTTTGAACAAAACGACAAATTCACCCTGTTCACTTCTCATCTTTAAAAAAAATCTTCTTTCTGTCATCTTCTTCCTCCTTCTCGCGGTTCCTTTCCTACCCCTTCTTTCTCTTCTCCCACAATATATCCTCTCATTTTCCTTCTAAGTTCAGAGTTCCAGGGTTATAAATCACACGTTTTGTGTACCCCCGCGGGGTTTCCAGAAATTAACATGTCTTATCATGCCTTGTTCACAAAATACTTTGTGTTGTTCTGTATATTTTTAAACTCCTGTCGAGGCTGACTAAAGACGTCAATGTCAGGAGACGGCCTATGTTTAGCTTTTTCGGACTTCGGTATTCACCCACCGACACGGGGGCGGGGTCCTTCACGTGATTATGACCATGTTGATGTTTTGCACGTGCACGCACGCACTCACACGCGGGCGGTTCTTGTTGACATCATGTGATATTGTTTACATTCCGCAGCGAGATGCACACTCCGCTGCAATGGTCGCTCGGTGCATGCATTCTAACAAGTGACTGGGAATGTCACCGAGTGTACGTCCTTGGGTGAAAGGACTGTGTGAGTGGCCACTGTTTAGTTTTCTATTTGTCTGTGTTTTTTTTTTTTGTTTCAGTCTTTTTGTTTGTTTATTTGGTCGTTCGTTTGTTTCCTCTGTTCCTGTCATGTGTTGTGGGTTGTTTTCAATCAGTCTGTATGACCTCGCCCCACGTACACGCACCCAATTCTCGTTTTCGAGGGATGTGATCTGTTCATGGGGAGCCAGGAAGATTATCATTGAAGTGTCACATCAAGTGTCAAAATATAAGCCGTGTTAGCCCGCATGTACGCTCACAAACGACACAAACTTGAATAGACGCTAAACTGAAGAACACACAGACAATGATACACTGACACAGACACACACACACACACACAGGACAGAAGAGAGAAAATTCACCCCATTTGTGTGTGTGTGTGTGTGTGTGTGTGTGTGTGCGTGTGTGCGGAAACAATGGAAACCACGCAGTAATAGCTGGGCAGAGGACCAGAGATCTACAAATAAAATACAGAAATAACAGCTTAGATGAACATAGCTGATAAAGACTTTCACTTGCTCGTCAGATGAGGAAGTTGCTGAACAGTGTGACTGCCGCAGCCCAACTCTGATCGTCACTGAAAGTTAAAATGTTGCAGAGACCTGCAAGTTCGAATCAGGCAAAGGATAAAATGAATGCTATTTCTCTCCCCCCCCCCCCCCTTGTATCACTCTCTCTGTTCTCCCATCCCCATTTCTTCCCCTGCATGTATGTGTGTGTGTAGGCAAGTGCCTATGATGTGTGTCATAATAACTGCCTGGTGAGCACGTGTGCATCGATTAGTTATTTTGTTCGTTAGCTTGTTTGTTTTACTAATCCGGTTGTTTCCTTCAAAACTATAAAGCGCATTTTGAATTGTATTGTATTCTATTTATTGCATCGTATTACTTTTGTCACAACAGATTTCTTTGTGTGAAATTCGGGCGCCGCGCGTCGCTGCAATGAGAGCACCACCTTTTTTTTCAATCCTATCAAAGTGGATTTTCCTGCGTATTTTTGCCAGGGGCAATCCTTGTGTTGCCGTTTGGTTCTTTTGCATACGCTTGAAGTCAAACCACAGTAGAATTTACGGTACGAACTCAGTCTCCCTCGATGATCTTCAACCAGAAAAAAACATAATTGGATGTATTTATTCTCTCCCCTTTTCTTCCTGGATTCTCCTACTGATTGGCATGCCTGTAAGTTTCCCCAGAGTCATTAATATTTCATCTCGTGGATCACCTCTGTAAAAGGAAGAGGTATAATCCTACAAAAATAAAGCAGTCAATCAACATAATGTCGTGTCCTCGTCACAATCGCCCTCACCATTCATGTTACGTTTTGTTGTCTCCTCCCTCTTCCTGCCCAACATTGAAGACGATAACATCCCAACGGGAATACTAATACTTAAAATGTCTGCAATCACCAGTAAGTGTGACGGGGACATCAAACAAAATTCTTCCACCTCCCTTTTGTGTTAGAAACAGTGTAGTGGTAACTACTACACGAAGAACAGAAGCTGTACCAGGGAACAATGGAAACGCCTCGGCAGCAGTCATCTTCACCCTCCCTCATCTGAGTCAAGTGGTGACAGGAAGCCGCTGTGACCTGTGACTCCCTGGGGCTGTACTGTACTAATTACCGTGGTGTCGCCAGGCAGGCAGCGGCCGGCCAGCCAAAGCTGAGCGCAGAAGGACCTCACCACTAACTGTGCTGACAACAATGGGCCTCGCTGTGTGGGCCCTGCACTTCCACACACACACATACACACACACGTACAGTCAGCCACTACTCGTCAGGGACTTCAATGCCGCCATCATCCTGATGAAGTTTGTGTATTGGTGTAGCTTACCACGGGGCGTTTCCTGCTAACCCACAGCCTCAGTTGAGATACACAGAAAATGCACACACAAAATCAGCAATCAGTGTGATGTTTGGCTTTTTGTTTGATGTGAATTTTTGGTTGAGCCATCTGCGTTAGCGCATAAGTTTGTGACAGCTTTGGAGAGCTTCACGCGTTGCTGCCACAAACATGACAGTCCGGATGCAGGCAGTGAAGCAGGAAGTGGGCAGCTTAGATGACGGCTCTGGTGTCCCGGGAACAGCACTGTCCAACGTTGTGTCCAACTTTGTGAAGGCCATGCTGGGACTGGGAAACTGTTCTTGATCCCCATGCTGTAAGTATGCTCGTTGTGTTTGTAAACTGATGGGCTGAATCTGATGTTGACGACAGTTGCTGAAGCAGGAAATATTCTTTGCATCAGCAGCATTCGTTGCAGGTGCAGGAACAGCAACAACTGTCGCAGAACAATAAGATTTTTGGGTACTTTTTGTGTTTGCCGTAGTTCATGTGCAACACATATCGCGTTCAAGAGACGATTTCGTTGAAGAGTTAACTGGACGACGCAGGCCATACTGCCTTCGTTTAAAAAATAAATGAAAAGTGGAATGAAACGTGCAGTTATGATCATTAATGCGTCCAGTCTTGGCCAATAATTGTGAGGTGCGTTTTGCGTGAACATGAATGCTTCTCTCCAGCCAACAGTTGGAAGCAAGTAAAATAAATAGATAAATAAATAAGGCAGCGAATTCATGTCAGGAGATATTTTTGACGGGTGTTCCACTGAATACTTTGTTCATGACTTAAGAGTTCTTGAGTTGTTTCCCGCACTTGTTTTCTCCACTGTCACGATGTTCCGTATGATAAACAACCAGTGGTGCGTGGCATCTCTTTGTGGATCCTAGTAAAGGCTACATCACACAGCACTTGTGCCAGTAGGCTATTGGGCTGCAGAGAATGCTTGGGTTGTGACACAGCTGAACTGACCACTCATGCTGCACACACCTCCATTTGATCCGCAAACATGGGATGCAAAGATAGATTATATTAGTTTCCGATGCATTGCATTTTTAGAAGTATATTTCGTCATCATATTCCCTTCCTGTTCTTGATATCGCTAACTGTGGGCGGCTTTGGGGAGTGGGTGATTTTTGTCCCACTGAAAGTGAGAACATCACTGAATTGTATGCGGTGTCGCTAGATCACTAACCGTGTGTGTGTGTGGTAGGAGTGGGGAGAGGGGGTGGGGTTGGGGGAGAGCAGGGGTAGAGTACCTGCCATTGACCAGATATCTGACGAGTCCATACTGAGCAAGACTGCAGTTATGCTGGACATGCAAACCGCTCTCAAAAGGCCCACATGTGCTGTTTTCGTATAGTAACTATCCTCTTCACCCCTTTCTTAAGGTATCTGTTTATCAGACTTTAAAGACACTTATTTTCCTCCGCTACCCTGCTGTTCTTTCTTGTTCTCTCTGTCCACACAGAAAGACACAGATAACATAACACAACGACGCACACATTATCAACCGACCAAAGAACTAATAATATTTATAGATATGTTCTACTGTCAAGAATGAAATAGACAGCAATTAACGCAGAACAGAAAAAGGGCGGCAAGAATGACAAATAATTCAAATGACCGGCTTATGATATTTTGTAAAACAAGAAACAGCTGGACAATGCAAACAACAATGTGCTTCACGAAAACAAAATGCTTGCAACACAAGCATACACACGAGTAATTGCCATACAATATGTACATATATCTGTGTACTGTAAAACAAAAAAATGTCAGTCCCGCAAAACGTCAGGAAATTACCAATACACAGCATCCTGCAGAGTCTGAACCAATGAACAGCCTGGAATGTGTACCGACATTATGACTGCCCGTCTCTCGTGTGCGTCACTGGACTCTTCCTTTGCTAGACATTTTATTAAAGGAACAGAACGAGGACATGTTCCTGTTGATGCTACTTCACCACAGCCATAACACCCATTACAACTGTAGAGAGGTTTATCGACAGACAGACAGACAGAAAATATAAAACAGAATAGACAGACAAGACAGAACAGACTCCATTGTGATGTACCGTATCGTATCATTTCGTACCGCATCGTATCGTACCGTATAGTACCGTTTCGTGTCGTGTCGAGTCGTGTCGTGTCGTGTAGTTTCGTACCGTACCGTACCGTACCGTACCGCACCGTACCGTATCACACATCGTACAGTAAGGCATTGCACTTCTATTCATTACGTTGTCGAAGTCTGGCGCCTTTCTCAGTTTCAGTATTCAGTTTCAGTAGCTCAAGGAGGCGTCACTGCGTTCGGACAAATCCATATACGCTACACCACATCTGCCAAGCAGATGCCTGACCAGCAGCGTAACCCAACGCGCTTAGTCAGGCCTTAGTCGCACCTTTCTCAGAAGATGATGACTCCTCCACCCCCGTCAGTCCAGCGCCATTACCACACTGCCCCCTCACCCCTTCCCCTATTTTCACATCAACTTTGAAAACAAAAATCCGTGCGCTTACAAGTCAACAATTGGAAAGTGTTATAAAGCGTTCGTTCTCTAATTCCTCTCACGTTTAACAACAGACCTTGACAAATCACTGAGAAATGAGTTTGTAACACCCTGTTTCTACAGCAAAGGAGATATTTATGAATTATTTCCTTTTTACTGAGCGACAGGTACGCTCGGCCTCTGACCACCTCGCTTCTCCCCCCCCCCTCCCGCCCCCCTCAGTCCCCTCCCACTCCCCTGACCCCTCCCACTATTACAAACCAGCATCCGCATATATCCAAGACGACAATCATATTGGTGACAACCACTTACAACCAATACACGCACAATTCACATGATAGGAAACTCAAATGTGTGTAGACTACATACATACAACAATATATATATATATATATATGATTATACATATATAAATATATATGATTTTATATATCATATACACTCCTGTATTTATGATATGCCTGACAATGTGTGTGTACATATGTATGAGTATAGATATGCATGTATATGTGAATGTGTGCATGTGTTTATTGTGTGTGTGTGTGTGTGCGTGTAGAGAGGAAGGCAGATATGTGCACATGTATGTTTAAATGCATGTTTATATATATACATATATGTATGCGGTGTGCTTATGTGTGTGTATACTTTGTTGGCTACATTTTGTTGTGTATATATGCAACACTGATGTGATACGTATAAATCTATGTGTTCTGTAAAGCACCCCGTGTAGTTTTCTGGATAGTGTGCTGTATAACTATCCATCATATTACTTCTATCATGCATATAAGTAGAAAACTAATATGGACATGTAAGCAGGAGTAGACAATCTTTACTGATGTTTTAAAAAGAGCAAGTGTTCAGCATGAATAGGGTGAAATAAGACTTGATTTGAAATTTGACTGTGTATTCTTTCACAAAGCAATGCCCCATGCATCTTTAATTCACGTTTTCTCTTTTTCATTCATTCATTCATTCGTTCGTTCATTCATCAGTCAGTTTCCCTTTGTTTTCTTTCTTTGTTTTAATATTTCTTTCTCCCGTGTTTTCTTTGCCTTTCTGTGTCCGTTTCTCTGTCTTGCATTCCTTTCCTTAAAAGCGTAAATGAGGTGAATGTGTTCCCTTTAAATCCAAGCAATCAATCGGACAAGACTATGATATATTGCGAAGCTACATTCGAAGATGAAAGAAATGTGCAATATCAAATGTAAGAACGTTTAACCATACACACCACAACAGTCTGGGAAAGAAGTTTGCATTGTATGGGAATGTTTTTAGTAACACACACGACAGTTGAAAACGAACGAAAATTGCAATCTTTTGGGGCGTTTCATAATATACACGACACCCCATATTCCCTACCCTCATCACGCCCCAACCCCTTACCACCACCACCACCACCATCTGCTTCAATTCTCTTATGGTGGAACATTGACAGCAAAATGATGATGATGATGATGACAACAATAATGATAATGATAATGATGATACTACTACTACTATAATGATATTGATGATGATAATAATGATAATAATAAGAATAATGAAGCAACAACCTCCCGCCCCCCTCCAAAAACAGCAACATCAAACAACAAGAACAAAACACACAAACTTTTTTTTGACGTAAACATGGCATCTTACTACCTTTTAGCCCAATATCGGCGCCAGTCAAATGTCGCTTCCTTGTAGTACAGACAACTTACGTCACAGTCCCTGAGCGACAAGTCGCGCTACTCTGTATAGAAGAAAACATCCGCGTTAGTGACGTCCACACGTGTATGATGATGTGGAACGGGGTTAGTTACTTCACTGCTAGTTGATCAGTGGTCAGTGCTTGCATGGGGACTTTGTGTTAGGTGTTTGTCTCATTGTGGTAGGTGTTTGTCTCATTGTCTCTCTCTCTTGGGGGTTGTATGGGCTGACCACAGGTGTGAACATTTTGTTGATGAGAAGGTGTGTGTGTGTGTGTGTGTGTGTGTGTGTGTGTGTGTGTGTGATGGCGTGTGTAAATGTGTGTGTGTGTTTGTGTGTGTGTGTGTGTGTGATGGCGTGTGTAAATGTGTGTGTGTGTGTGTGTGTGTGTGTGTGTGTGTGTGTGTGTGTGATGGCGTGTGTAAATGTGTGTGTGTGTGTGTGTGTGTGTGATGTGTGTGTGTGTGTGTGTGTGTGTGTGTGTGTGTGTGTGTTCCTTTTCTCCAAGTTTTCAGTTCTGAACACTTTGTTCTGGGCGTGGTTGTATGGCTGCAATTTGATCGAAGACCCCCATGGGCAGGGATTTTTTTTTTTTCATATCCCGTTTCCCCCGTCACACACACCCTTCCAATATTATGTTTTTTCTGTCTCCAATCACTGACACTCACCCTCTCCATTTTTAGATTTTGTACTCTATCTTTTCCACATTCTGTTCTCTCTCTCTCTCTCTGTCTGTCTCTCTCTCTCTTCCTTTCTTAGTCCCCTCCCCCTTGACCCCCCTACCCCCCACCTCAACCGCCCCCCTTTTCATTCGAATATACAGAAATGTCGGTTTCTAATTAATACTAACAATCATCATTATGATAGGAATGATAATAATCCAAATAATAATAATAATAATATCATTTATTTTCAGTCTAATATCATCATCTTAGATGAACAGACTATAAATAAATAAACGAACGAACCCCCATTGTTTTTACCGATAATCAAAACAACATTTAAGCTTCATAATCTTCCTGTATGTTCTGTTTCAGGACACTGACGTTTGTCTCATATCTGTCCTCCAACTACTGATTCAACAAGCCTGTGAACGTGATGTGACAAGACATTGCCTCGTTCACTACAGGAAAACGAAAGAAACTACACTTCATGCACCTCACAGAAAAGCTTTGACACAACACAAGATAATCATTCGCTGATCGGACGAGAAACGAAGAAGGAAGTTTAAACTACACGGATGCTGGACCATCTTGTCAGCTAGACCTGTTTCCGTCCCCTGTGTCTGTCCATCGCTGTACCTTTCAGCACAGACGTATGTCCCGTGCTGTGATGGCACGTCTGACTGTTCACAACGAGAGCAACGGAATCCGCGTTCTGTCAGGCGTGTTACAACTCAGACCAGAAAACTTCAGGCGCTGCTGTGATGGTCGATCTGTGTTCGGTTCAACGAGGCTTCGTTAACTTCCCTGTGTGTATGTTTATGGAAGAGCCGATAATTCAGCGCAAGTGTCCAGCTGTTGACATCGAGGACGCAAAAGTGAAGCCGCTGCACGTTTTCAAATTCGGGAAATTTTTTATTTTCCTGTTTCCTGATTGTTTGAATACTGCACGATCTTGTTCACGAGTCTGAGAAATTTTGGATGCAGATAGTACAGGTTGAAGAGTGTAGGTAAACAGGGTCGTCTTCTATCAAGGAAATCAACAAAATTACAACGCGTAGGGTTGTTGTTTTTTTCTTTCAAGTTTTATTTTGTTTATTTGTGTGTGAAGTCTCTAAAAGTAAAATGCTCCTTGCAAACTCGCTTATCTGACCTGCCACCAGTTTAAAATTTCCAACAACCTCTTGGAAAAACAACAACAACAACAAAAACCAACCCAAGTTTCTTGCACAAGACGACAAAAAACTCCGAAGGGATTTATTTCACCGGGGACTCGCACCACAACCATCACCAACAAGAACAAGAAAAAAAACACCGGAACAACAGAACAAACATGGGCGGCTCTTCCTCCAAGGAGAAAAGAACCAAACCCCAGACGAACTGTAAAAAGAGCAAAAAGGCCAAGGTGAAGGGCAAATCTGCCAAGGCGAAGGGCGGAAAGAAGGGCTCTGCCCAGTGGACTCGGGCGGATGGCGAAGAAGGGGAGGTGACTTTCACGGCGTGCAGCCGGAAGGCCAGTGAAGACACCGACACCCTCAGGCCGCCGGCTATGCGTGCCCGCTCCAAGTCGCTCCGCTTCGTGGATTTCACCCAGCTGGACCGCCAGAGGCCCGCCGACGACAACGACCTGCTTCCTGTCGACATCGCCTTCTTCCAGGAGGGCAAGGTGAGGGGGTCAAGGTTGTATGATGTGAGCCTGGTTGATTAGCATTTTGTTGCTGTTGTTGTTGTGGCGGTGGCAGAGATGATAACGGTGAGGTGGGTGACGACGGTGACGAAGAAGAGAGGGTGGGTGGGGCGCGGGCAAATTTTATTTTATTTTTTTCTATTTAACCCAGATAGCAAAAACTCTGTAAAAATGCCACGATTTGCCAACTGTTTACAAAGAAAATAGTGGTGATGCTGATCTTGAAGACGATGGCGACGAAGATGATGATGATGACGATGATGAGAAAAAAATCTTTTTTTCCCAAACAAACATGCTTCAACAGTATTTCCGAGGTGTGTAAAACGCCAACATCGGTCAATCCGAAATCAGAGCATACAATGTCTAAGACAGTGAAACAGAGTCGTACTTCACACACATTGCAATTTACCCTATTATCTTTCATGTTACATATAGCTGATTTATATTCACACCAGCTCCCTTTCCACGGGATACTGAAGGCACAAGATCTAAGCAGGGGTCATGTCCACAACATACTAATCTATTCCGTACAGGAGACTGCGCCAGGAAACGAAATCTTAATGGCCTCTTCTGTTCTGGTAGATTAGGGATGGGAATTACATTCTGTTCGAAACATCCTGAACGCTAAATTCTTAGAACTGGTTTCGTTTTTCCGAGATGAACTGGTAGTGATAACCATAAACATTCACGCGTTACCAATAGCAGATCTGACAATGACGTCACTCCCACCCCCCACCCCCCCACTCTCCCCGCATATCTCTTTCTTCCTTCTCCACCCCCCCCCTCCCCCACCTCCTTATCCTTCCGCCTCTCTCCCCTCTCTTTCTCTTCTCCTCTCACATTTCTTTGACTGTCTGTATGTCTGTCTGTATCTCCCTCTCTCTCTCTGATTCAATCTTCACAAGACTTGGAGAACTTTACACGAATAATAATTTACCTATGCCTATGAATCTGAACGAAGAGAAATATTGTGTATACGCAGAGAAATATTGTGTATGTAGTATTATTTCATTACATGAACATGGGAGAAAGGGAGAGAGATAGACAGACGCAGACAGACAGAGGCTATATATATATATATATATATATATATATATATATATATATATATATATATATATATGGTGAGAGAAGGACAGGAAGACAGAAATAGAAGTGCACCTTCACCTTCGAGCTGAAAATAAAACCTTTAGCACAGCCGATCAAATCCAGACATAGACAAAAAAAAAAAGACTGATAAAAGACCAACACACACACACACACACACACACACACACACATATATATATATATATATCAGCAGGGAGACAGAGAGACAGGGCAAGATGGAGGATGCACAGGGAAGACAGACAGACAGACAGACAGACAGACAGACAGAGACCAAGACACAGGAAGCCAGAGAACGTAGAGAGAAAATCACAGACAGACAGACAGACAGACAGATGGTTCAAGGGATGAAGAAAAAAGGCAGTCAGAACAGACCCACTGTCAGCAAAACCAACCGCCAGTTCCACACTTGTAACACTATACAAGTAGCAGTGGCGAGAACCTATGCGCTCGTCACAGCACGTCTGTATCCTGCCCTCAAAAGAGGACAGTATGATGGTAATGATAATAATGATAATAATATAATTTGTTTGCATATGCATTTGTATTTGCATTTCTTTTTATCACAACAGGTTTCTCTGTGCGACATTCGGGCTGCTCTCCCCAGGGAGAGCGTGTCGCTACACTACAGCGCCCCCCCCCCCGCCCTTTTTTCCCCCCTTTTTCCCCCTTGTATGCAGTTTTATTTGTTTTTCAAATCGAAGCGGATTTTTCTACAGAATTTTGCCAGGAACAACCCTTTTGTTGCCCTGTTTTGTTTGTTTTTTTGTTGTTGTTGTTGGTTTTGGTTTTTTTTTTGTGTGTGTGCGCTAAATGCATGCTGCACACGGGGGGCCTCGGTTTATCGTCTCATCCGAATAATAATAATAATATGATGATGATGATGATAATAATAATAATAATGATAATGAGAACAAAAAGAAATATATTTTAAAAAAGAAGTAATATTATGTGTGTAATCATATACTGTCTTGAGCAGTGCAAGTGCTCACGTCGATGCCCTGATGTGTAAATAAGCTTGGAGAGCGTGCGTGGCCTCTGTCGTGTGTTTAGTCACGGCGGGGGACTCTTGAATTGAGAGGTGAAGTCGTATACACTCCCTCTTGGCATTAGAAAAGGATTAAGAAAACAAAAAACAACAACAAAAAAACACGAAAGAAATCAGGAATGAGTGAAACAAAGAAGAAAGAAAGAAAACGAAAGAATGAAAAAAGGAAAAGAAAAAAAAAAGACTGGAGATGTCAAGACTAAACATTACAAGACAGGAAATGAAGAGAAAAAAAGACAGTCTCTCTCTCTCCCCCTCCCTCCCCCCCTCTCTCTCTCTCTTCTTTAAACGCAGCTTGTACAGGCCTGAATGCTAATACCATCACCCTGGTTTACAAAATAATGTTCAGGTTTTTTTTGTTTATCTCGTGTCATCACTTGTACGTGAATTTCCGATTGACAAAAATCAATCAGTGTGGGCACACAATGGAAAGAAGAAGAAACACCGAAAGGAAAAACCAAAAGTAAGGGGGAAAATGGTTGGGGTGGGGGAGAATAATAAAAGGTCAATGGCCGACCTTGACCATGTCTATCTAAACTAGGAAAAAAATTAAAGCGGAGAAGTCAGAACAAAGTGAGGGAAAAAAAAGATGAACGATGATTCGAATTCTTCCCTTTGTGTGTGTGTGTGTGTGTGTGTGTGTGTGTGTGTGTGTGTGTGTGTGTGTGTGCGTGCGTGCGTGCGTACGTGTGTGTGTGTGTGTGATAAATAGAGAGAGAGAGAGAGAGATGACCGCAGTGGAGAGAGACTTGTGAACAGGAAAACACTACTTCAGGTCCACTGAAGCAGCCACCAGCACTTCACCAACACAACACAGCCATCTCTAACACTCCACCACACACGCCAGGGCTGACACACATTATGTGGACGTTGACACTGTCAGTAGCATGCTGTAGGCTACATCTCGCACACACATTACATGCTCAGCTTAAAAGAAACTAAAATATAGAAAAAAAAATCACGAGTAGATGCGGAAAACCTTGTGGAGATTCAGAAAACGCATGTTTTGGGTAATATTCACTGCCGGTTTTTTTCGTGTTTTTTTAAATTAAAAAAATTTTTTTTTTAAGTCAGGCGAATGTTTTCTGAGATTAACAGAATTGTCCACTGTCATGAGACTAAAATATCATCGAATCGGGTACGGCTTAAAATTGTTCCAATTCACACACACACACACACACACACACACACACACATATATATATATATATATATATATATATATATATCCACACACGCACACACATACACACACACACACACACACACACACAAACACACACACACACACACACACACACACGTGCGCGTTTGCGCGTACGCGCATGTACACAGGCACAAGTGTACACACACAGAAACACACATACTAAACAATTATTGCTGACTGAAAGATAAAAGGAGGGAGGAGGTGGGAAACAAACTAACAAAATAGAGATTCACATGTGAAATCCCAAAGCACAAACGCGCACGTATGCAAGTAATGGCCACGCAAACACACACATGCACTTTTGCGCGCGCACACACATAAACATTCTTACGAATACGCATATACACTACCACCAATACACATACGCGCACGCGCACTCACATACGCACACAGATACATGCATACACGCACGACGCACACACACAGAGAGACAGAGAGAGAGAGAGAGTGTGTGTGTGTGTGTGTGTGTAGATCACGTTCGATTTCAAAACCAAACAGCTGGTCAAATTCAGACAGAAAAGACAGACAGAAGACAAACAAATCCCTTTTGGATTCATGTCCAACTGATCAACAAACTGACCACAAAACCCAAACTGTAGCACGCCAACCTTTTCAACCTTTCAAACACGTAGACAGACTGACACATTCAAAACACCCCCAATGACCATGACCAACCAAGTTCACACCGACCAGTGTAACGAACAAGCATAACAACACACTAATGTTAAGCCACAAACAGGACATGCACATCAAACACACACACACACACACACACACACACACACACACACACACACACACAGAGAAACACTGAACAGTGAACACGTCATTAGCTGATAAACTCTGGTGACATAGTAGGTAATAATCGGAACAAATAGGTGCAAAATAGATGAAATGGAGCAGAAAGGGAGAATAACAACAACAAAAAGCAAAAACAAAACATAACTGATACAACATAAACTAATAAGAGATTTGCGACACTTTGGCACTTTGTCATTAGCTTAAAAGTACATACCTTTTTTCAGTCGTTCGTCTCCAAGGTTTGGACAGTACACAGAAAACAAAGTACAGATAAATCATATAATAAATATTTTCGCATGTAACATCGGTACACATCATATCAATATAAACCCATACTAAATTACATATAAATCAAATAATAAATATTTACGCATATCACATCAAACCCCATCATATCAATACGAACACATCAAATAATTACAATGTAGCCCTTCCTTTTTATCTATGCTTTTTTTACTCATAGAACCCATACTAATTTTTAATTGATTAATGAGTATTTGGAGCGATGATGGACGATTTCCGTATATATATTGCCTCAGATACATATTTTGCAAAGGAAAATATCATATCTTCATTTTCTGGCATCAGTATGCCGAACAAATCTTTTCTCTGCACTGAAGCAGTATTGAGAATAGTGCAGTTTTTTTGTAATTCATTATATCTTTCGCAGTTAAATATAAAATGATTTTCAACTTCTGGCTTTCGCCACACACTGGGCAAGATGTTGCTACGTCTAAATCGAACCATCTTCTGTTGGTATTCAGTCCAAGTGCTCTCAATCTGAGCTTCGAAAAGGAGATTTTATGCCATTTATTTGTTATAATCTCAATACACGTACTTCTCTGTTTGAAATATTGATTTAAATGAATAAAACCATTTATACCTATCATATCATTGCTCTCTATTTCTCCGTGCCAGTTTTGTTTGTAACATGCTATAAGTCTATCTTTAAATTCCGATACAAAGCCGCTCTCGTGCCCTACTCCTTGGCTCATCCAAACAAGACCGAATCTATGTTCTGTTAGTGTTTTCTTGATGTTGAATACCCAGATCTGTTTACCCGTCTTCTCTTGCAATAGCAGCATCTCGTATACTTGTCAACACAATCGTGATGTTGGCAGTCTTGTTAGTTTGAGCCAATATTTTATGCATTTTACAATTGATGTAATATGCAATGGGTAGCTGCCGGTTTCGCCATACATTATAGTGTTTGATGAGTGCAATGGGACACCAAGAAAGCGCTTCATTGCAAATGTATGTAGGCCTACTTTTTCCATTTGGTTATTTGACATGAGTCCCCATATTTCCGCTCCATAGTTCAAAGCTGGTTCAATCTGTGTGTCGAAAAGTTTCCAGAAAAGCTTTGCGTCAGTCGAACGCAGTCTCTTGAGTGATTTTATAATTTGGATTACACCTTTTTCCCCTTTTCTATTTGCTTCATCCCATGCAGACGTCAAACTCAATTTTGTTGTGAATAACATTCCTAAGTATTTATATGGATTGGTTACTTTTATTTCCCTGTCACCATTGCACCATTTTTCATGAGTCGAAAGATGACCCCTATTGCGGAAAACTATAGTATTGGTCTTATCGAGATTTTCTCTTTGTTGTAGTCTGTCTGTTTCCTGCTTAAGGGCATTTAACTGATTTTGTAACCTTAAGGGTGTGTCAGACAAGAGAACAACATCATCAGCAAACAGCATAAAGAACAATTCTGTTGAGAGAGACAGAGACAGAGACAGAGAGACACAGAGAGAGAGAGACAGAGAATGGGAGACAGAGAAAGACAGAGAGGCGGAGACAGATAGGCTACACAAGAAAGCGGAAATATAACGAAACAATCGTCAACCACAGCCTGCTCATCGAAAAAAAGAAAGTTTACTTACTGAGTACTTGTTATCACGGTAACTCATCCAACTGAATTGTAATCCACAGTAGAACTCAGAATGGTTACAGCATTAGCACTGAAAAGTGCGAGTCACAGAGAAAATAGCATAGCATATTCTCCGTTTTCCTGTATATTCCAAGCATATCAAAAATATCATTGAAAAACTAAA
>NC_134878.1:17643263-17653263 GCF_041734735.1 Babylonia areolata | reverse complement strand
GCGTGTATAGGTTTGTTAGTATAAAAAGAGGATGTTTAGCTTCATTCAGGTATATCTTGTTGTTGACATATCTATCACAGACAAAAAAACCCAACATCTTTATGCTTGATTCAGATGAAGCTGGAACATCGACGTTGGCTCCTGGTCTATTTAAAGAACATGAAACTTCGGTTTAATCATAATGATTTTTATCAACATAAGTCATGAAACAAAGAGCCGAGAGTTCATTTGCCTGGAAGACGACCAGATCCTTCAAATACAGATATTTTAATTATCTGACATACGCAAAGGAGAGAAGTGTTGGAATTTTGTTTGCTTGTGCTGACTGACTTATCAAACGACGTGTTGATATAGATTCTAAGTACAAGACCTCGTTAGCTTGTGGTAACTGATCAGTTAACGACCCCAGAAACTTATTTACAAAACTTAATAAACAATAACATTTTGAAAATGTTTGATCAGGAAATATAGTGTAATGTTTATTTGCTAATGGTGATTTATTAACCCAGTCATATTACGACACTGGAAACGAAAGGCGTCATCTAAAGGAAAACAAACCCAACCCTGCTGTTTTTCAGCTCTATCTCGTGGATCGAGTTTCTCCGTGACCGGGCCATCTACATCATAGCGGAGCGGCCCTGCCTCCGAGCCTCCCCCCTGGCCCAGAGCACGCGCAGACGCAGCTCCAACCGATCCACCATTGCGGACGCCACCTCCCTGCCCGCCACGCCCCTCACCAAGACCCCGCCCCTCCCGCACGGCAAGGGCGTGGTCAGGAGCATGTCGCAGGTGGCGGTAAAGAACGCGCTGCCCCCCTCGCCCATCTGCAAGCCCCTGTCCATGACTCCCCCCTCCCGACACTCTGACGGGGCGTCGCCGGGGACCAAGGCCTACCCCAGCGTGCAGGTCTCCGCCATGGTGATCCAGGCCAGGGAGGAGACGGCTGAGGGCAAGGGCGCTAAGAACAGATCGGCCCCGACCTCCCCGACCAAGAAGCAGTTCACAGGGCTGCCCAACCTGCCGTCGTCAGCTTCCTCCTCTTCCGTCTCCTCCTCTCGTCCCAACAGCTCGCACCACCTGCACCGGAGTGCCGCCTCCTTTCCATCCACTCCGGTGAAGACGTCGGCTCCAGAGTTTCCCCCGGTTCAGCAAAACCACTCGGGGTCTGCAGGGCAGCGGCTGTCTGGGGGGTTGGACAGCGGAGCCGGAGGGGGTCCTCGAAGACTTTCGGGCCAAGGGGAGCAGCAGACTGCCCTCGCCAACCCCCCTCGACGAGAATTTGTACGACGCTCTTCCCAAGAGGATTCTGTGGGACCTTCCACCTCTGGTGCTCATCACGTGACTGGCAAGCCACCAATGGGAAGCCACGGGCGAGCGGTAGCAGCACCGCCTTACGGGAAACTGGTGGAGCGAGTGCAGAAGGGAGAGTATCGCCAGACTCAAGCCCGCTCCCTTCTGGTGACGTCATCTCCTCCCTCGCAGGTCACGCCCACTTTTGGTCACGTGACGGGCGACACGAGTACAGGTCGCAGGCCACTGTCGCTTGTCTAAAAACTGAGTCAGTGGAGCGTGCCTGTCACCTGATAGGATTATAATTCTGAACTTTGCTGTGCCACATGTCTTGAATGTCCCGAGATGACCTATGTGACAGACGGACTTCACACAACATGGTTTATTTTGTTCTGCTTTACCTTCGTTGTTTTATGTCCAAAATCATAAACTCATCACTACGACTTTTTTTTACGTTGGATTTCCTATTTGAGATCAAAATGAATTATCTGCGAATCGGGTCCACATTTTTGCATTGTTTTTTGAGATCTTGTCTTCAGTCTTGAAATGTGTCTCTCGAGTTTGTTAAAGTTTCGGATCGAACTCCAGTGAGAGAGGGAACTTGAATGACAGACCAGTTAAATTGATGTGTCGATAAAACTTGTCAAATCAACGTGCTCGCTACTATGGAAGCTATTTCAGCCCTCTTTTTTTAATGTCCCCCCTCTTTCAACCTCGTTTCTCTCTTTCAGTTTTTTTTTCCTTCTCTTTTTTCATCATCTTCCCCCCCCCCCCCCCCACCTTCTTTTGTCGCCCAATTATTCATCATCTGTATATTTGCAAAATCCTGGCTTACTTTGCTTTGATATTGATCGCCCAATCAGGTTTGGCTGAGCGATTTTCGTTTCTTTCTTTATTATTTAATTGAACACTGTCAAGTGTCTGTCGTTGATGAAAAGGAAGTTTTAAGCACAAAGTGAGCATGCTTGTTAAAATAGTATGTCCAGTTATCGAATGTATGCTATCATGTTTTATGAATCGCCAGTTTCTTTAACTTCCCCATTGTTGTTTGTGTAGTACAGACCGTTATATTAAAAAAAGTTAATCGATTTTTCTATCCATCAACGCCGTACTTAACATTAATGAGAATATATTTGTAAAGTACAGACTGCTATGATATTTAAATGTCGACTTTTTTTTTTTTATCCATCACCATCGTCTTGTTGTCAGTAAAAACATGTTGAAATGAAGTGTTGAAAAGGAAAATGAATGTAACTGATGTAGCCTGCAACAAAGGACCATTTTCCTATGCTGTGAAATCACACGTGTGTTCTTTGTTGTTTTGCTCCTGGTTTATTAAAGTGCCAATGTTTTTTCATTGTGTGGTTATTAATTAAACATAGTTTGATTCTTTCCTTTTTCCTTGTCGATTATTTCCTGTTGGAACGAATCCACTTCAGATTATTACACACACACACGCGTGCACGCACGCACACACAAGCGCGCACACACAAGCACTTTCACACACACTCATTCACAAAATAAAAACATATTAACTGATATCGAGTATAAGTCTGTCTCTCCTCCACTCTCTCTCTCTCTCTCTGTCTGTCTGTCTGTGTCTGTGTTTGTGTGTGTGTCTGTGTGTTCGTGAGAGACAGATCGACAGACAGAAAGAGAGAGAAAGAGATTAAATAACTTAATTCCTGATTGAATGGATGGACTATCAGTTCACTGACTGACTGATAAAATCCTACAGTTACATAAACACGCACAAAGACTCGCGTACCCGCGTACACGCCCTTCCTCATTCCCAATTGGCTGGACAAAGAAGAGAACAACATGAAAAGACTACCGCACAGCAACAGACACCGGAAGGCTGACAGACGGACAAACAGAGACTGAAAGTCAGACAGACAGACAGACAGGAAGAGAAAGAATCACATTCGTCGGCACAACAAAACACCTTTTTTCCGAAAATAATCGTACATTACCCTGAATATAACACAAGCAAATAAAGGAATATATAGGTACAAGGAAGATTAGGCCACCAAATCTTCTCAAATGCAGTCACGAGTGGGTGTCAAAAAGGTTTAAATGATCATCACGCTATATAGATCCTACATGCATGATACTTCACACGATTTCATACTGTGTACTGAAAACATCTAAAAGATTCGTTCATGGCATATATATGATAAGCAGATTACCAAACAGGAATCGGGAAAAAATGAGAGAGAGATGAACAGATAGAGACACAAGCAGACAGACAGAGGGACAGGCAGACAGACAGACGGACAGACAGAGAAAAATATTCTATCTAAATGGCAAGGGGAATCATAACGAACATATCATAATCAGCAGTCAAGAACAGACTTTTCAATTTGAGGGGAAAATATAAATGTGAAATAAGCCAATCAGAATTAGACATGCCATTACCTAAATGAACTAAGAAAACACAAATAAACCAACAAGTCAAAATTGGTCAGTCATAGGAGAGGCGGGAGGTGGGGGGTGGGGGTGAAAAATCAGTCAAAATTGACCTGCAATCGTTTAATCAAAGAGAGAAATACAAACCAACCAACCAAACAAATTCACCACCAAAAAAAAAAAAAAAAAAAAAAATTGAAACTATCCAGCCTGTGAGGATATGCAAACAAACATCTGGTCAAAAATGGACTTGAACTCAGTAAACGACCTGAACGTGAAACAGATAGAAACAGATCAGTGAACAATATTGCCAAGGAATAAATCTGGGAGCGCACCCACAGGGCAGTATATAGACATCTTTGGTTGAATACCACAGCAGTGATGGCAATACCCAATCCTATCATGTTTGATTCGTTAAAGAGTAAATTGGTCGTACTGCAGCCCAGGACCACCACCTTCAATAAACATTCAACAAGAGGATAAAAAAAAAAGCGATCGCGTGGTGAAGGATCAAATAATCATATATCCGTAAATAAACTCCTCCCAAACAAAACAAACAAAAAAACAACAACAAAAAAACCTATTCAATCAGTCTGTCATTTAACACACACACACGCGCAGAAATTCTCTGCTCGAAGCACATGAAAAACAAATTATCTCCCTTCCCTTGAAGAAATGACACATGAACATTTTTATTGCTTTTCATCGATAACGTTTTGTGTTCTCACTCTGGTCGAGTCTTGTTTTACGTGTGAGTTGGTGGTGGTGTGGAGGGTGAGTGTGAGTGCGAACGTGCATGAATGTGTGTGTGTGTGTGTGTGTGTGTGTGTGTGTGTGTGTGTGTGTAGCGGTTATACGTATTATGTTGTATCATTACTTTTTTTTGTTTTTTTGTCACAACATATTTCTCTGTGTGAAAATCGGGCTACTCTCCCCATTGAGAGTGTGTCGCAACATTGCAGCACCACCCTTTTTTTTTTCCTCTTCTTTTTTCTGTCTGCAGGTGTATTTGTTTTTACCAAAGATTGGATTCTTCTTCAGAATTGTGCCAGAGACAGCTCTCTCGTTGCAGTTCATTTGCGTGCGCTGCACAAGACCTCGGTTTATCGTCTCATGCAAACGTCTGTTTGTTTTCGTAATATTTGATTGATTTGAAGTCTGTTCACCCATGGGGACACTGCATTTTGAAAAAAGAAAAAGAAGAAAAAAAAGAAAGAAGAAAAACAGAGGCGTAGGGACTTTCGTGATCTTGGACATGCACGTAGGTGTGTGTGTGTGTGTGTGTGTGTGTGTGTGTGTGTGTGTGTGTGTGTGTGTGTGTGTGTGTGTGTGTGTGTGTGTGTGCGTGCGTGTGTGCGTGCGTGCGTGCGTGCGTGCGTGTGTGTGCGTGCGTGCGTTTGTGTGTGTGTGTGCGCGCGCGCGCGTATACGTGCCTTGAGTACTTGACAGAGTGTACAGTGCTTTCATCGCCAACATTCATGCGTAAAGTTGGTTAAAACCTCAATCTAAAACGCCCCATCCCCACCATCCTCCTCACCCATCCTCATTTCACTACCCCGTCCATCACCCTCTTCTCTCTGCATACAATCTGTCAGCATTCCCGATTATCATACAACACTTAACAGGTTGCTATTCCCTTCCCACACCCCTCCCCTTCCACCATGCTTACCCAATCCCTCTTCCTTCACCCCTCACATCCCCCCGCCCCTCCCCCCATAAGCCCCTCCCTGCACGTCGAAAACGACCCACACCATCTACACCCGTTCAACCTCCTCTCTTCCTCCCGACCGTACCCTTCTCTTCATCCGCCGCCAGCTTCAAGACGCTGTTCACTAAAAGGCTGGCCACCAACCACCAGTAAGCCAGCTGAGCCCCCCCACCCCCCTCGCCATTCCCCCTCCTCCCCCCCTCCCCCCCCTCGCCCCCCTCCCGCCCTATGTCGCTACTAACGCCAGTCATCTGGATTCTGTGACATTAATCTACAGATACCCCTACCTGTAGTCTGTAAACATCGTTCAATTCTTGACAGGTCACTAGTCACCCGTTTCACGCACACCCCCTGTTCCCTTGCCATCCAGGTAAACTCCTCTTGACCACACCTTTCTGTTTTCCCCACACGCACCCTCGACCCCACCCCAACTGATAAACGTTGTACGCTACTTGACAGTTACTATTTCCCCCTCCCTCCACGTCTTCCTCCCTCCCCCACCCCACCTCTCTTCCCTTGCCTTTCATGATCCTCCCTCCCCCTTGACAATTACTACCCAACTCCCCATACACAGACAAACACACAGACACACACGTACACACACACACACACACACACACACACACACAGACCCTGTTCCCTACCCCCATGCCCTCCCCTCGATCCTTCCTCCCTTACCCTCCACGACTCCCATCCCCCTTGACAGGTTACTATCCTCCTTCCCCCTCGCCCACTCCCTCCCACACACCCTGTTATCTGCACCCCACGCCCAACCGTACACTCCTCCCGTTTCCCTATAAACTCCATCCCCACCACCACCCTCTACACAACCTCCATCCCCACCGCCCCCCTCTACACAACCTCCATCCCCACCACCACCCTCTACACAACCTCCATCCCACCTCCCTCCCCCTCGCCCCCCCTCCCTCCCATACACCCTGTTATCTGCACCCCACGCCCAACCCTACACTCCTCCCGTTTCCCTATAAACTCCATCCCCACCGCCCCCCTCTACACAACCTCCATCCCCACCGCCCCCCTCTACACAACCTCCATTCCCACCACCACCCTCTACACGACCTCCATCCCACCACCACCTCCCTAACCCCTTCCCCTTCCCTCCCCCCAATCCTCCATCCCACAAACGACTTCCGTAACCCCCCGCACCAATCCCCCCCTCCTTTCCTCCCTCCAAAACGAAGCGGAAGAAGTAAAAAATAAAAATTTAAAAAAAAGTGATGGATAGATCACACAGCCTTCTTCCTGAAGAAGTCCCCCAGCCTCATGACGTCCTCGTTGCACTTCCTGGAGTTGCCCCGCTCGTCGTGCACGCCGACGATGACCAGGCTGTGGGTCTTGCACACCGTGCACCCCTCGCGATCCGTCCGCGCCAGAATGCCGTTGCGGCCGTCCGCCAGCCGCACCTTGTAGGTCTTGCCCTCCAGGGTCACCCCGCTCCTGAGTGGGGAGGGAAAGAGTGGAGGGAGACCATGGCAAAAAAAAATATCTATTTTGTTAATTCACTCACAACGGCCAGTCTTTTTCTGTCCTTCCCTACCCCACATCCCCCACCTCCTCCCACAGAGATCTCATCTGATGTCCAGTAAGTATCCGAATGGCCCAGCCTGTTGTCTTTGACTGCAACTGCCTCTTCTTCAGTCTTAGAACTTTCTGTTGCAGCAAAACCTTTCAATGTCATTGGCAGCGGAAATAAACGCTACCGTCGTTGCCTGTTTTGTTGACGAGGGTTAAACGGAAACCTGTGCAGTTTTTGTTATTGTTGTTGTTTATTTTGTTTTGTTTTTCATGCTGCCCTTGCCCACGAAGGGAGCAAAGAAGAAACAGGGGGACAGGAGAAATGAAAGGGTCACAGTTAAAATAAAAAAAGTAAAGAGTAAAAAGGAAGGAAAGGAGAGAATGGATATGGATAATTTATGTATTAAAGGCCATGACCCCTCATGAAGGGGGTACTGTGAATAAGACATACCAGAACAATAAGTCATAAACATGAAAATGCACACCAGTAAGTGATCGATTATAAATTGAATAATGCACAGTAGATATTGATTAACTGCATAATACACTGCGAAATTTCAATGCCTTACACAAGTAAACAGCAAACTGTTTTGTAATAGCTTCTTTTGTTTGGGACATAAACAGAACCAGTGGAAATAAAGTTAGGTGTCTATGATATTTTTTGTGGAATTCACTGCCGTCTGAGACCAATACAGGATAACACGAAACAAAATGATGTTCAGTTTCTTCAGCCCTTCTGCATTATGGTCATACAATTCCCAACGACAATGAAGACAGATATCGGAAATCCCAAACTGAACCTAGCTATGATGCATTTTAAATTATCTAAATATATAAAAGTAGTGCGATAACACCCCCACCCACCCTTCTCTCTATGTCTCTCTCTCCGTATCTCTAAGTCATTGCTGCAGCCAGAAAAAAAAGTATCTGATCTTACCATTGCAGATTTCAGAACGTCTGTCATTCAGATTTGGAGTAAAGGAACTTAAGGTTAATGATCGTTATAAGGATAGCTGGAAAAAAAACTTACATTTTGTGGAGGGAACGAAGACGAATGTCGTGAACTGGCAATTTGTCCACAGCATGTTGGACGGAGAAAGAAATACTTAGCCAAACATATGCACAATTTATGTGTTCCCCTATCACCCCACGTGCTTCAAATGGTAACAGCACTGTGCCAAGAAATGTAGCAATGTTTAATTTCTATGCGTAACAAGAGAGAGTAGGGAGCTCTCAGTCTTTGGTGAAAGACCTGTTTCGAAATTACCCTTTGCTTTTTTTTCTTTTTTTTTTGGGGGGGGGGGGGGGGGGGGGGGTTGTGAGGGGGGGGGGGTTCTTTCTTTGCTTGTTACTTTAGTTTGGTTATATATCAGTTTATTCTTTCTGAATTTTGTTGGTTATCCTACTCAAGGTTTTCCCGAGTATAAATATATATATATATATATATATATATATATATATATATATATATATATGTGTGTGTGTGTGTGTGTGTGTGTGTGTGTGTGTGTAACCACAATTATGTATACAGGTCGGTGACCTCATATTGAAATAGTTCTGAGTTCTCTCCCTGTCTCTCTTCGTATCTCTCTCAGTCTCTGTCTCCGTGTCTCCGTCTCTCTCTCTGTCTGTCTGTCTGCCTCTGTCTGTCTGACTGTCTGTCTGTCTCTCCCCTCACCTGTAGGCGAACCTAATGTAGTGCAGACTGGTGATCAGCTGCTCCAGCTCCTCACTGCTGACCCTCAGGTTCCCGTTCATGGCCAGAGGGCGCCGCGTGGCCAGGTCAAAGATGGCCGCCTTCTGGATGTGGCACGAGCCCAGCAGGAAGTGCGTCACGAATTCCTCCCACACCTTGTCCACGTATTCCTCGCGCACTGTCAGCTGGCCCTCGCTCACTGCTTCGTCTGATGAACGAATGTGTGTTAGGTAAGGAAAGGTAAGGCAAGGTAAGGTCAGGTAAGTTAAAATGAAAATAGATAAAACAAAATATAAAAGAAGAACACAAAATATAATGAATGGATCTCTCTCTGTCTCTGTATATATATATATATATATATATATATATATATATATAATCTGGACGAAGCAAAAATCGATAAATGAGCTCACCGATCGACAGTGTGTATGTGCACAAACTTAAAGATAATGTCCTTTTTTGTTTGAAACCGTTGGAGCAACGTAAAATGTATAATTTATTCATACATCTCTCTCTCTATCTGTCTATCTATCTTTACACACACACACACACACACACACACACACACACACACACACACACATATATATATATATATATATATATACACATACATACATACATATACATAATACATATAAATAAACAAGACAATGTTGCAGACTGTCCTCGAGCCGTCTAGTGATAAGTAAAAGAAAAAGTAAAATATTCTAATCAAATATGAATGGTTGCACAGGTATGCGGATCTGGGCTGTCTATGGCGCTTTCAATTGTAATACTGAACACGGGAACTGGGACTATGATCACGTGCCACAGGTCAACCTTATCGTCGTGAAACAACATGAAACGCTTCGAAATTGATAAAACGAACGACATTTCAAATTTACATAAATATGCACAAAATCAACATATGAATAGATAACTGGTTGAATGTAGAGCGGCGGCCTAGTGGTAATGCGCCCGACTGGGGAGCGACTGTCCCCGGGTTCGATTCTGATTTCCCATATACGGGCCGGGACTTCTACTTCCCTCTCCACTAGACCTTGAGTGGTGATCTGGGTGCTAGTTATTCGGGCGAGACGATAAATCGAGGTCCCGCGTGCGGCATGCACTTAGCGCACGTAAAAGAAGCAGCGGCAACAAAAATGGTTGTCCCTTGCAAAATTCTGTAGAAAAAAAAAACGCCACTCTGATTGTCTAGCAAATACATTTCCAAGCAGGAAAAAAAGGTGGCGCTGCACTGTGGCTAAGCGCTCTCCCCAGGGAGAACAGCCCGAATTTCACACAGCGAAATCGGTTGTGACAAAAGGTAATATAAAACAATAAATAATAATAATAATAAAAATGTAGGCTTATATAGC
>NC_134878.1:17600763-17633263 GCF_041734735.1 Babylonia areolata | reverse complement strand
TTGCTGATTTCCTCCCTTTTTTTTCCCTCTCTCCCGCTAAAAACACACTTCTGTGAAGAAAAAAAAATTAGGTGCGTGAAAACCACCCTTCGATCAATGCTGGAGTTGCATTACTAAATGATTTTTTTGTTAGCATTCCTCTTCATTTCCAGTACACAGAGAGAGACAGACAGACAGACAGATAGACAGAGAGAGGGACAGAGAGACAGAGACAGACAGACAGACACAGAGAGAGACACACACACACACACACAGAACGCAGGAACGCAGGACGTTTTCTGCAAAGGCCACCAGCCTGTCCACATGAGAACTCGTACACGTAAAGATAACAATTTGAAAAACCGCTAAGGAAAAGCCAGATTCAACAGAACTGAAAGAAATTAGAAAACAAGAAAACAGACAGACAGACAGACAGACGGTTTTATTTTAACATTTTAGATTAAATTTTACATCAGTTCCTCTCTGGAACTGAAGAGAAAGAGAGAGAGGGGTGGGGGGAGACAGAGAGAGAGAGGCAGAGAGACAGAAACGGTGGGGGGGGGGGGGGTAGTAAAATGGAAAGGCGGGGCGGGTGGAACAAATCTGACATGGGGGCAACTTTTTTTCTATACCGTACACCGTAACTCAGCTGCTGTGTAAGTCTTTCACACGCTTATAGATTAGCGAGTGAGAAACCTGTAGCAAGGGGTTGATCAACACGACCTGTGCCACCTCTCTCTGTGTGTCTGTGTGTGCACGCGCCCGAGGGTGCGTGTGTCTGTACTATGCATGCTTGTGTGTGTGTGTGTGTGTGTGTGTGTGTGTGTGTGTGTGTGTGTGTGTGTGTGTGTGTGTGTGTATGCCGCGTGCGTGTGTGCTTGCTTGCGCGTTTACAAATTGCATTCACCGGCTGGGGAAAAATTGTTTTAATTGACCAAAGTCCACCCCATTGCGTCCGGACAAACTTTTGTATTACACCACCTCCCTCCACACACACACACACAAAGAAAAAAAAACAAGAACCCCCCCAAAAAAAAACAAACAAACAAAACAAAACAAAAAAACTCGAAAACAAAAATGACAAATAGTGATAGACTCTTACAAAAATTTCGTTCAAAATAATAATTGTACCTAGATCCTTAAAAAGAAAATATCCTCTAATCACCAGCCGCACACACTGACATGGTTCACATCATTACGTACAGAGCTGCATGTTTGCTATAAAATGGAGTTTTTCAGTATGGTTAGACTACTGTCTTTTTTCTGTTCTTTTCCCCACTTTTCTTTTCTTTTTTTTTTTAAAGCGCTCTCTCTAAGCCAATTTGCTCGTCGCTGTTGCGAATAGAAAACGCCGATACGTCAACGCACGGACCATTTTTACGTGCAAAATCATTCTGTTTGCGCGTATTTTGTCAATGAGACATAAGAACACTACGTTCACTCACATCTATAGACAGGGAAATGGCTGGTACCAGTTCGCTCGCTACATTATAATTATGTAATCATATGTTTCTTAATCAGCCCGCCTTGGGTATATTTTCTACAGCTCAGTCCGTTTGCTGTGTTTTTCACACACAATGTCTGATCATGAAAAACTGACTAAGGTGGGTGGTAGGTAGTGGTGGTGGGGGTGAAGGGGGAGGGGCGTCAGGAAAGAAGAGACTGGGTGGCAGGAGACAAGGCCGGGTGGGGGTAGGGGTTGGGGGTGGAGAACAGATAAGCGGTTGGAGTGAGGATAGTGAAACAGCACACACCAGTACACTGTTATAGACATGCACAAGCATATGAGCATGTGCAAATGAACGCACACACACGCGCACGCACTGACGCACACACACACACACACGTCTGTGCCCCCCCCCCCCTCTCCCCCCGCCCCGCCCCCTTCTTCCACACACACACGCCCATGCGCTATGGGTACATTATAAAGACCACACATCTGCTAGCGGAATATAATTTTGAATACAAATTACGGACAGAACTAGAAAGACAGAAAATAATAAGCAAGAGAGAAAGTAATTATATTGAGAGAGAGAGCGAGAGAGAGAGACAGACAGACTGGCAGACAGACAAACTGACTGACTGACTGACTGACCGACACAGATAGAAAATAAACATAGAAACAGAATAAGATATAGGGAGAGCAACAACAAAGAGAGAATCACCTGTATAAAAGGACAACAGACGATCATGTAACCTGTTCGTGATCAGAAACAAACAAGCCAAAACAAGAGCAACAGCAAATAAACGTGTTAGACATTCACTCAGGGGGTTGAAAATAGGTGTGTGTGTGTGTGTGTGTGTGTGTGTGTGGAGGGGGGTGGGGGGAGGGAGGAGGAGAGAGGGTACACGAGACCTTCTCAGTCCCACGAAGGAGAACGAAATCCACACCACGGCAATTTTGCCCGCCACCCAGCGAGAACATTTTGCAACTCCAGCCAGCACGCATGATCTGCCATCGACTGTCATAATTACCCCCCTTGTCAGTGGTAGTTTTCACGGCCACTCTTGTCTATCGATCACAGACAGAGGGCAATAAAATGATCATAATAATAATAATAGTAATAATAATAATGATGATAACGATAACAATAATAATAATGAGGAGAAGAAGAAGAAGAAGAAAGTGCCACCACATTTCCCAGTTTTTTTTATCTGTGTCCAAGGGACGGGAGAACACTGTCAAACTGTCTTTTTCTCAGTTTTTCATTCTCTTCTTACGAGTCATGTCCGCGAATGAATAGCCACCAGTCTAATAATGATGAAGAAATGGAGTTCGGGAAGATCCAAAGGCAAAAATAAGATGGTGAATGGCGACCAGTCCTCCAGAAAGCAGACACAGGAAGAAGAGGAACAACAACAGCAAAAAGAAGACGAGAGAGAACACCCATTTCTCTCACACATGCAGGCACGACACACACACGCGCGCGCGCACACACACATACTTATGCATGCGCAACATACAGTTGTTTCACTCTAAATTATAATGTAATAGTATCTTACACTCATGTTTTTCTTTTTACATAGTAATTGATGTGTGCAGGGTGATCAGTGAAAGATGTGTCAATAGTTGTTTGTTTGTTGTTGTTTTTTATTTGCTGACGGTTATTTTAAATCAGCCGAAAGAGAATTTTCTATTTTGGTTGAAGCAGACATTAAAGTATTTTGAACTGAACTGCACTGAATGGGGAGAAGATGATGATAGTGATGATAAACAATACAATGCTATACGAAACGATACTGTATGATACGGTTCTATACTAAACGATCACACGATAAATACCACATAAAGTGACGGTATCAAAGAGAAAAACAAAGCCAAAGCAATATCAAACCACATAGCAAAAGAAGATGGGATACAATAACGCACGACAAAATCTTGTTTCCCTTTTTGGTGACGTTTCTGGAAAATGTGACCTTTATACAGTGAGTTAGGCGACAAAGTAATGACACAAAAGAACACAACACAAAACAACACAATGCATACATGCAAATCACTGCTTCTTTATTCCCCAGTCAAAGAACAGACCATTGTTTGATGGACATTTCGCCACCTCCTCCAAAAAATATATATTTGCAATCTGTATTGTAACCCACAACCTTGTCATAAATGTACAGTGAAATAAACCAATAATGTGTGTGGTAATTATCAGATAGGAAGGGTGAAAGGAAATACCCTCATAGAAATATTGATATAGAAAGAAAGTCAGGGCGAACGGGAACAAACAACACCTGAAACAACTTTCTGACATGTGTTTTTCTTTTTGTTGTTGTCCTCGTTGTTTCTTTGCTTTGTACGGAAAGAAAGGACGTAATGATAGAAGAGAACTGAAAAAGAATGTAAACCCACTACTGTCACACACACACACACACACACACACACACACACACACACACACACACACAAACGGATCCGTATATTGAACACGGACGACAAACACACACGTTCTGCTGTCTCAGCAAGTTGTTCGACGTGAAGGTTTCGATTTGTTTTTGTGTTGATTTTGATGTAATATTGATAATTCTTTTGGAATACAATGCAAGGTGCTGGTCGACCTCTTTTGCTTCAGTGATAAAACCTGACACTACGAACAGGCGCACATGTTGTCCCGAAATAAATTAGGAAGTGCAGTCACTACGTTCGATATAAGACCATCTCGTTCCCCCGATACATAACAATAAAGCTTTGTGCTACACATCTGCTGGAACACAGGTGAATGAAAGACATAGATGTAAAAAAAAACAACCCCGTGTTCTAGCATCTAATCAAAAAATATGAGAACGCATGTAAGTTAGAAAATACTACAAATATCCCACATCTTAAGAAAAAAAAAGTTTCTGCAGCAAGGTGTTTTTTTTCATGGGACAGGAGGACTGCAAGAGTAGCATCTATATCTAGCAACAATCACATAATCAATAACAGTCACAAAAAATAACCACCTCAGAATCCAGGCACGATCCAGAAACTTACCAAAACAAAAACAAAAACAAACAAACAAGAAAAAACCCCCACCCCAAACAGCAACAAAGAACCAACAAACAATCAATCAAAGAAACAAACAAAGTGTATCCCATGTGTGACGTTTTGGCAAACGAATGAGCGTGAACACCAATCATTTCAAAGAGAACGATGCACATGCTACATGATATAGTTTGATAAAAGAGCAGTAAGCGTCGCGCGACTTCGAGTAAAAAAACAACAACAAAAACAAAAACCAACAACAACAGAAGATATAATAGAAATGTTAAAGCGGCTACTGACTCCTTTGATGTTGTTCAAACACGTTCATATATCGGATCGAGAATATGTACCACTTGTGCACTTCAAACAGAAGGCAGATAAGATAATTTATGCAGAGGCATGTGACCACTTGATTGTAACCTCAGAAGCACCCATTCGGTCATAACTACTTGCTTCGAACAAAAAGAAACTAAAACGAGACATGTGTGAAAGACTGATTTGATATGTACCTTTGAAGTCTCCGTTTATCAGAGAGTGTGTATCACATAACATGAAGCTTAAAAAGTAGACATTACAGGATACGTAGTGGCGAACCACTGCTTTGATTCTGTCATGGGGTACGTGTCACATTTCTTCAAGTAAAAGGCATAAAAAAAAGAGGATTTGTTCAGGCGGATTTCATGTCACCGATTTCATATTGTCTAAAAAGCGTTGGTTCAGTGGCAAGGTAGAAAAAAACATACCGGTAAGTTACTTTGAATCATTTCCAAGGGATACATATCAAAATGCAAATGCAAAATATTACGACAGGAACCTGTAGGACTCAAATGTCACCACAATGACACAAACACCCTTCTATCGTCAACACCCCCAACAACCCACTGGCTCATTCGTCCAGTTCTTTGATGGTCAGCGGAGGGATCTCATACACCCTCACTTTACTCCCATCATTCACCACAACCACCGACTGCGGCTCCCCCTCCTCCCCACCCCCACCCCCATCCCGTGGAACCACGTAATGGACGCTGGGCTCCGGACCCAGACCCAGACCCAGACTCAGACCCGCCATGTTGGACACAGCGCCACCTGTAGCGCGGGTACCCGGATGCTGGCCATTGCTGTACAAGTCACTCCAGGAGTCCCGGGGGACGTCGTCAGCCACATCGCCGGCAGCAAAGTCCGAGGGAGAGTTGTTGGGAGGGACGGCACTGCCGGGCACGATGTAGATAGGGGGGTTGGTGTCCGAGGTGGGGAAGCAGCGTCTGGTGGGGGGATTGGCGCCGTAGGCCATGTACCGGCCCCTGTCCACGTTGACGGCGCTGGCCGGCCCGAACTGGGACATCTCGGCGATGCGGTCCTCCTCGCGGGTTCGCTCCCACCATGTCGGCGGCTTCCGTCGTTTGAAGGACTGCTTTCTGCACAGACAGCCCGGGCAGGAGTGGGGGGTGGGGGTGGGGGGGTAGAGTGGCGTGGTTTTAGCCAGTGTTCAAGGAAGTGGGTGGGTGACACAGTAGCACAAGTAGAAGTATTTGCCATATTTATCATTGTTGTGTCGTTATCGTTATTGTTGTTATTGTTGTCATAATGACAGATTAGAAGACTAGGCGATGCCTGAAATGTTGAGTAATGAAGTTTTTAAGTCTTGAAAAGACCCTATGTATTTGGGTTACTCAGTGGTATAAGGAAGAGGAAGAAGTGGTATGTTAATCCTAGTAATGCCAGCCGTGACCAGCAATGAACGGTTGGAAATGTTGGTGATGTTTGTCTGTTTTGTTTTAACGAAGGACAGGATGGACAGAAAGGCGGGAGTGACAGAATGAATAATGGATTATTGAAATACATAAATGATGTGTGTCCATCTGTCAATAACGTGAACATCTCTCTCTCTTCTTCTTCTTATTATTATCCGCTTTTTCCAGGTCATTCGCTGGATATCGACCTTGATAAAATAAAACTACAAACAAACATACAAAATACGAAAGCAGTTACAGAATCATCTGCTGCGGACTGACAATAATCTGCCTCAAACAGAGCGTCATGATACGAGTCATTCTAGGGTAAAAAAAAAAAAAAAAAATAAAAAAAAAAGTCCTCTGTGCAAGTGACAAGACATTCAGTTGATTTAAATAATTTTAATTCAACATTTCAGCCCAGACATTAGAACCTTACTCGACGCTAAAAAAAAAAAAAAAAAAAAAAGAAAGAAGACCGGTATTGTACAACCAAACTGATGGTAATGATACCAGTAACAGAACTAATACCAAACTGACAGGAATCAGACCACAATGGACAGGAATGGTACCGAAGTAATGGACACTATCCACGACTGTGTTCTGATCGAGTTTGTCTCGAAAACGGAGAGAACGCGGCGTTGTAAAACAACACGCCCATTTTCTTCTTCTTTAAATATGTGCGTGTGTGTGTGTGTGTGTGTGTGTGTGTGTGTGTGTGCGGTCACGCCTTCCGTGCCAAGGAGACACGAGACACACTTTCCCCGTTTGGCGTGCGTCAGCGGGCATGGTAAATCTTAAGGCCTGAAACACACGTACCGTCGTTTGCTGACGAAGTAAAAGCAGATGAAACTGATGACGACGAGGAGAACCAGCCCGGCCACAGTCCCTCCTATCACGGCGGGAATGGAGACGGAGGAGGAGTCTGTGTATCAAAAAACAACAACAGAAATACAGAGGATACAGAACATTACATAACATTACAGAACATTATCGTTAATTCTTGATTCAAATCACAAATTTATTCACAGGGACGTTTGTTCAATCACAGTACATAGCAGCTCGAATAGAAAAAAAGGAGAAAAAAAAGAAAAGAATATGAACATAATGAATAGGGCACAGCTTCTCGAACTATTTAATAATTGAATAAAATAAAAGAATAGCAAAACACAATGTACTAATACGATGACGATGACGATGAACAAACAATTAAACCAGCATAGGCTACATACCAGACCAAACACGTCGACAAGAAAAACAACGAAGTTAAAACTCTTTTATCTGTGTACTGCAAGTGAGACGATTTAAAAACCTGAATACGGATAGGGGAGCGTAGAGTTTGGCTGGGTTTGGTAGGGGGTGTGTGTGTGTGTGTGTGTGTGTGTGTGTGTGTGTGTGTGTGTGTGTGTGTGCTGACGTGTACGAACGCGGGCGTTTATACATGAACGCTAGTAGCCGTAACTCCGTCCAGGTCACACAGGTTCAACATAGAGAGAGAGAGCGGAGAGGGGTGGGGTCATCAGGAACAATAATCAATGCTTCAACCATGATTTTGTAACATGCAGTTACTTCCCTTGCATAATTCTCTCTCTCTCTCTCTCTCTCTCTCTCTCTCAGACACATTAACTGCTTATAGCTTCAGCTGAAGATATGCACAAGTGCTCACATTCAGAAATAAAAAGAAAATAGAATTGTAAATTGACTGAACCTATAACCGCTTAAAATGTAAAATATAAGAACAATTTAAACGGAAACGTCAAACAAAAACTTCACTGAAACCGGCAAGCAAGAAAAATAAAGTCACAGGGACAGAGAAACATATCACTGCTCGGCATAATGTCTGCTGTGGATGCATAGTTGGTGGTGATGTTATATCGGGAAACCCCGAAAAATAATAATTATCACTGATACATGATAAGGAAGAAAAAAAAAATCAACTCACCACTTGTGCTTATCGGTTTTTGAGTTTGTGGGGATTCTCGAGCTGAAAAACAAAAAAGATCATAGATCATCCTATTTATTCATTTACTGACTCTTCATTTCTGCCCGTCTTTCTTTCTCAAATTTTCTGAAAGTCGTGCTGTTTATAGAGAGAGAGACGTTGTTCGTTTTTTAGTACTTATTCTTCTTACTGATTTATTGTCTATGCACTTCAAGGTGATTTTGACACGTACACATTCACCTGTGTCAGCACACACACACACACACTCTCACACACACACACTCGCACACATACACACAAAGTGAAGTTTTTAACATGTAGGCTTTGGATGTATCAGTTGATGTTCGGATCCTTCAATGGGAAGAGCTATATCGACGTTGCGATCTATCAACAAGTAGAGATATATCGACGTTCAGATCTGTCGACGTGGTTTCTGTCGACGTGGAGATCTATCGATGTTGAGATGTATCGCCGCGGGGATCTATCGGCAAGGAGATCTATCGATGTTGAGATGGGATGTACCGATGCGGGGATCAATCGGCAAGGAGATTTATCGAGAGGAACCGAGAGGAACCGCAGTGCTGCTTCGAGCCGTCTGAACGTGGAGCGCTGAAAGTGGTATCGGGCAAAGCTGTCTATCTGTGGCAGTCACGTCACGCAGTTATATGAGCAGCTGTGTGACAACGCCCGACAGCTGATCAGATGACACCGGCCTGCAAGCCATGTGTCTCAGTGTTGATGCAAGTGATAGAATAGTCAGGTCTTGACTGTGATCACTTTACGGAAGGAAGAATGGATGATGTTGTGCAAGGGGGGAACTGCCTTCAGCCGTGCATGGTATCATAATCATCTCCATTCTTTTTGGTGACGAATCAGCAAACCATATCTGTTGCTAACGCCGGAGGAAGGGACATCATTATGTAGTCATCCAGACGTATTGTGGTGTTAACAGTCATGCCTCTTATCTAAAAACAAAATTGCTGAAAAAATACATGATCTCGCTCTTCCCAGAAGGCACCAGACAAAGAAATCCATTTGATGGCTTCTGCTTTGTTTTTCATTTGTTTTTGTGATCTAAAACTGGATTGTTTTTCATTCAAATCATCGTCTCTTTATTTCTTTCGTTCTCGGTTCGTTTTTCCATATCTTTCACTGTTTATCTAAATAACAGCGCCCTGTGAACTGCAAATATCTGAAGTTAACAATATCTACCACAGTTGCACGTGAGCCAAACCAAATCTAATCAACAAATTTTATTATCCCTTCAAGCGGTGGACCGTCACTCTTTAATTTCACTCTCACTGTTCGTGATGTCTGTTCCCTGTTCTCCAGAAATAGAAACTGAGGCCCTTTCTTTTGCCTGCTTTCTGGAAGACCAGTCCCCTCGCCCATGTTCCCGTCAAATTCACCAAGGTAAGGGACAAATCCCTCATCTCACCATATTCCCAGTCAGTATTAGTAGGCATCAAAATTAAGCATTTTCTCCCACTTGTCGTAACAACGTCCAGCCAGTTGATATACTGGTTTCTCGCCAATTCTGTCACAACTCATACGGCTTTACCAGTCAGCCTTCTATGTGCAGGACGTCAAACATGCAGTTCACCAATGGCGGACTCCTGCAGTGGAAACACAGCTGCTGTCAGTGGACAGACCAAGCATGGCGGACTCAACCTCACCAGCTTGGAGCACCTGTTCAATATCCTCCAGGTGGCCAACCGTGGTGCCCTCCCGACTGGCAGCCATCATGCACAGCCCTTCTGTGTGGACTGACGTCACTGTTTATTTGGTTATGTGTAGCAGAAACTGTTACCAATATCTAAGAATCGGGCGCAATAGCCGAGTGGTTAAAGCGTTGGGCTTTCAATCTGATGGTCCTGGGTTCGAATCTCAGTAACGGCGCCTGGTGGATAAAGGGTGGAGATTTTTCCGATCTCCAGAGTCAACATATGTGCAGGCCTGAACACCCTTCGTGTGTATACGCACGCAGAAGATCAAATACGCACGTTAATAATCCTGTAATCCAATGTCAGCGTTCGGTGGGTTATGGAAACAAGAACATACCCAGAATGCACACACCTGAAAACGGAGTATGGCTGCTTACATGGTGGGATAAATAAACAAAACGATCATACACGTAAAATATTACATATCTGTCTGAGTGTGTGTGCGTGCCTGATATCTGAATAGCACAGGAAATGAATGATGAGCGCACAATGGCAGCCGTCAGTCGGTTTTAGCCATGTAGGCATCCTGTTGTGTAAATGACCCCGTGCTTGTAAAGCGCTCAGAGCTTGGTTTCCGACCGAGAATAGGCGTTATATTATTTGTATTTGTAATTCTTTTTATCACAACAGATTTCTCCGTCTGAGATTCGGGCTGCTCTCCCCAGGGAGAGCGCGTCGCTAAACTACAGCCACCCATTTTTTTGTTTTTTATTTCCTGCGTGCAGTTTAATTTGTTTTTCCTATCGAAGTGGATTTTTCTACAGAACTTTGCCAGGAACAACCCTTTGTTGCCGTGGGTTCTTTTACGTGCGCTTAGTGCATGCTGCACACGGGACCTCGGTTTATCGTCTCATCCGAATGACTAAAACATCCGCTCTTTGCAGATAAAATCATAATATGTAAATATGTTCCGGTACTTCCAGAGGATAAGAGTCATTACTAAGTGTGCCTTTACGGAACGTAAAGGTTTTGATGTAATGTGTTTTGAGACGGGTACTCAATACACTATGACTGTTCATGGAATGGTGTATCTCAAAGACATAAGATCATGTCCCGAACAGCACAATGGGCTGAGAGCCTCTATCACGTTTGGCAGATTTGATACGAATGTTGAATCCAGACACACACATGTTTATAAAAGCGCCTTCGGAACCAAAGGTAATGTCTTGAACAAATAATCAGTGATAACTCTCTCCGTTCCAAAGATACACGACCTCAAGCTAATGCAACTATTACTGTCGCCTCAGTTAGCACACATGTAAATGGCAAAGTACCCCAGAACAACCCCCAAAATTTCCACGAAATGAACCCCCCGGCTTGTCCATATTCCATGACATGTGCACACAGCAGCGATGACAGAAGAAATGTGCAAACACAACTCAGCTTTTTTTCAAGACTGGCAAAGCCTTTTGATCCCAGATAAGCTAAACAGAATATACGAACAATACAGAATAAACACACGGTTGCCTCGATAGTTTTTTGACTGGAATGAAAAACAATGAGGCCAGGGGAACAAATGATTAACAAATAGTAAAGAGTGGTAACTCTCTCCATTCACAAGGTACACAACTTCAGGTCAATGCTGCTAATGCTACCTGCACAGATTCACAGAGCTGCTGCCTGGCCGCCATTACCCGTCGTCCCCCCCCGAGAGAGAGAGAGAGAGAGAGGGACGCACTCATATCTAGACACACATGCAAGGAGACAGCGTCAGAGAGACAGAGACATTACAATGTAACATCTTGTTACAGTTCTATAATACATTGGTGATTAAAAGTCACCTACCTACCAGAAAATAATCTGGTCGCGTGCTGTAGGTATAACTCGCATGCATAACATGCGTTCGGTGACCTGCTGTCAGTTACACGTAGACACTTCACTGTCTGTCCGAAACGGTGTTAGTGGCAAGCTTAAATAGACGGCGGGGTCCTCTCGTTCTGAGCTTTCAATTGTGAAATTCTTGTTTCTGTAAAAAAAATATTGGCTTGAAATAAAATGTCTTCTAACTTGATTTTATTTATTTATTTTTGTTTGTTTGTTTGTTTGTTCATTTCTCAGGTCAGTATCATTTTGCAAGCATCATTCAATTGCTGCTGTCATTTGCCTAATCCTTTTGAAAACAAGAGGGTGGTATGCTACTAGTATATAATGTGATTATTGTGCCCAGAATTATTTTCGACGCCAGTCTTTTACTGCTTTCATCCTAATCTGTCGGAGTGTTTTCTCGGAGGCAGATTGGTTTGTATATACTTTACACACACACACACACACATCTGTATAATTATATATGTGTATCTGATGCGGTCTGATTTTCACCATGAAAGGGCGGCGCACATAACAGCAGTCATTTAATGAAGTACAATAAAAACTATACTTGACACACGTGAATGTATGAATTTACATCATTGCTGTCTTCTCATAAGCTGTTGTGTTCGTTCAATGCCAAATATCCGTCGGTCTCTCTATCTCAACTACGCGTGAATACGAGTTAGCCTGCTACTCTTTCTCTCTCTCTCTCTCTGGGAGTACTCATACACACACGCGCGCGCGCGCGCCCGCGCACACACAAATGCATAGAGACACACACATGGAGGTCGACCATTTTTGTCCCTGATGCAACATTACCACTGAGCATGTTCACGCTGAAGACAAGCACTGCCACAATCTACGGCACAGTCGTCAAAGAACTCGCACACACCCTGAAATCCCTCTAAATTGAAAGACATCGTTTTTCTTGACGGCCACTGCTTATATCGGCCGCTCCCATGATTCAAGACTCCAACAACATAGAATGTTTCTAACACTTTCTATCCTGGGAGCCTTCAGAGGCGATACATTTCCTCGTCACATGGAGAAACTGCAAAATGAAAGCACACACAGTTCTGCGGTGGGTTCCAGCCAACTGTGGAGTCCAAGAAAACGAGAGAGGCTAATGAGTTCATCACACGTAAAACAAGACAACGGACAAACAACTACGCTTGCTTCATTGAGATAAAAAAAAATAATAAAAAGTAAAAATTCGCTGACCAATTGAGTCCTCCATCCAGAGATTCATAAAAATGACCGCCATTTTTAGCAGAGATACGCGCGCGCAGGTTACAGTGAAGAAACCGTGTCCCGAACAGGACGGACACCACACACATAATGTTGAGGAAGAGACTGATGGGGCAGCATCACCATCCTGTAAAGTGACTGGTCTTGATACCACACTTCAGGCTACATCTTCAACGTTGTCCTCCTCTTCAGAGACTGTCTTGTCGGGCTGTGTGGACGACAGCTGCATCTCTCCATGCTTTGCTGTGTGACGAACAAAAGCTGGGGTGAACGGCTTCGTTGAGCAAGCAGTCTGCTCTGATGGCGAACGTCGGCATTTCCTTCGGTATTTGATACGCTCAGTTTGATACAACTTCGCCAATACAAGTGAAGACTGTGGAAAAGACCTGATCGTCTGTGGAAATCTGAATGCGCCGTGTCAGATAACAGTGCCGACTGGATTTTCAGAGGGATCAGAAGTGCATCCCTAACCCTCAACTCTTTTTATTGCTTTGAACAAAGAAAAACTTGATAAAGACAGGCAGAGAGTGAGACAAAGATCAGACAGGCAGAAGCTGAGACCGAGACAGACAGATATAGAGCATGCACAGACACAGATCTAGAGAGAGAGAGAGAGAGAGTCAGAAATACAATTAGAAAGTCAATCAAACGGAACTGAAGCAATCAGTTTTGCGAAATTAACTAGTTATAAGGATTCACAAGATAACTCACACACGTTCTCCCCAGCGTTAAAGCAGGTCAAAGTCAAATCGTGGGATTCCAGACCTGCAAAAAACAAGGGTGTTCTCAACGAAACCAAAACAGGAACGCGCCAGCTGTTTCATGATTTTCAACTTCGGTGATTAGAGTATGCATTGATTTAATGGTATACAATGTAAAGTGTGTGTGTGTGTGTGTGTGTGTGTGTGTGTGTGTGTGTGTGTGTGTGTGTGTGTGTGATGAGGGAGATGGTGAGAAAAGTGAATATTCATACAGTCTGACACATATTTTGAAATCTTAGTCATAGTATATCTTTTCAAATGTTTTTACTGTCTGTTGCGAGTCACGAGTTTTGCAATATCGATGTTTTGCATGTTTGTGCAGTATCCTAATTTAACTATCATGTGTGCAAATCGATATTCATAATTTTGTAATGCCCAGTTTGTGGTATGGTTTCTTATTCAGGAATCTTATTTTAATGTACCAGTTACCTTAGAACCTTTGTCTTTTACCGCACGATGCATTTCTTTAAATACTATACCTGCCGTTATAATGATTTTATAGAAGCATTTATTCTGAAATTGTGTTTCTTAACACTCATGTTATTTTACAAAGTGTGTGTGTTTGTGTGTGTGTGTGTGTGTGTGTGTGTGTGTGTGTGTGTGTGTGTAGAGGGTAAGTGGACTTTGGTGTGTGTGTCAGATATGTACCCGCTGTGTTGTACTGCTTGTTTGTGTGTTTTAGCTTTATGTGTTGCTTTTTTTTCTTTTGTCCAACCTTTGTCATGTTGCGAGTGTGTTGGACTTGGCTGTGGGCTGAGATATTGTGTAGGGTGACGCCTGTGGATACACAATTTAATTTCCATTTGGATGAATAAAGATGTATTGTATATAAAACGATTCGCGAATAGAAAAACTCCGGGGAAACACAGACAAAAGAACACATAGAGAGTGGCTTACCCTGGAATCCTATCCAGACAACAGCTGGCGCTCTCTCACGATCTAGCGACAAGATGACGTCAACGGGTGGTCTTGATTGCGTCTGCTGTGACGTCTCACCAAACAAGATGGTCGTTTCGCTAAGGCAGGTGGTGTTCAGGCGGGTTGTGACGCTGTCAGTGATGGTGACGTACGAACACCGTCCTGCATCGTCACTCGCGGGAATTCTGACGTCAAGAGCTCTGACGAAGACACCCGCGTCTGCAGTGACGCTACATTGACATGACGTCACATTGACGTCATTTAGGTAGCGGTGTGTGTCTGACGGGGTCCAGAACGTGTACAGGAGATTCCCTCTCCTCTGTGATGCTTCGCAGAACGGCACCACGTCTGATTCTGTGGGATGTAAGTCAATAAATCAATAGATAATGAACACACACACACACACACATATATATATATATATATATATATATATATATATATATGCCTAAAGGCAGTGACTACCCCCCTCCCCGCCATCCCTGTCCCATCATCTACACCGTTTCAGTGGTATTACTCTCAAGCCGCTCATTCCGAGTATCCCACACACAGCCAAACCCGGGTTCGTCTGTCGTAATCCCAATGTCGGCAGTCCACAATGTATCCAAGGACAAGAAAGAGACACCATACATGATACATCAAATGATTTGCAGCATAAATGAATTTCGCCGCTGTCCCCAAACACACCGCAGACAGTGGGAGAGAGTGAGTGAGAAAGAGAGAGCGAAAGACAGATGAAGGTAGAGATCGAGTGAGAGAGACAGGCAGACAGACCGTGACACAAATGGATTCGAGAGTCTTCTTCTTCTCCCTCTTCTTCTTATCATTACCACCACTATTACTATTACTACTGCTGCTACTATCGACGACTGAACACACAGTGCGAGGAGCTCAACATGAAGATCAGCATCAGCAAAACCGAGACGATGAAGGTCAGCAGAACACCTGGCAACCTAAACATCAAGGTCAACGGAATTCCGCTGAAACAAGTCAGCGAGTTCAAGTATCTCGGCAGTATTTTCTCGGAAGATGGACGTCTCAACAGAGAGATTGAGACGAGAGTACAGAAGGCTAACAGCGTCAGCTACCAGCTTGCCCCACTCCTCAAACATCCCAACATCCCCATTGAGACCAAAGCCAAACTCATTACCTCCATCTTCATCCCCACCTTGACCTACCAGTGCCAGACATGGACCCTGACAAAAAGTCTGGAACGCAAAATAACCACTTGCGAGATGCGATGTCTGAGGAGAGCCGTCAACAAGACCAGACGGGACATGATCAGAAACACCAGGATCAGAGAAATGGTGGGAACAACACCTGTCCTCCACCATATCCAAAGGCAAACGATCAGATGGTTTGGACATCTAACACGTATGGCACCTCACCAGATGGCCAGTAAAGCGTACAACAAAAGGATATCAGGATACAAGGCAAGAGGAAGACCAAGGAAGACCTGGATTGACGGTGTGAAAGAAACCCTGAAGACCCACAACATTCCACCCAACGAGGCCTTCCAGCTTGCCAGGGCCCGTCAGCTCTTTCTCCCCTCGACGCCCTAGATGGTACAAGAGGACGGATAAAGAAGAAGAAGAAACTATCGACTGATTTATATATTTATCTTTCTTTTTCTTCTTCTTTTTACTCACATTTAAAAACCTTCTATTGTTTTTTTGTTTTGTTTTTTCGTATATCCACGTTATGAAACATCCCGATCATTATTTCTATATATCTTCATCAAGTGATTTTTTTTTCTCTTGTTGATGTTGTTGTTGTCAACATGACTGCCAAAAACAACACCAACAACACCACTGTCACCTTCAATGCAGGCGTAGTCCACGAGGGAATAACTGGAGCGGCTGTGGTAGGCAGACAGCTGGCTGCACTTCCCTTTCGAAAGCTGAGGGTCGGCAGGCAGGTCCAGAACACAGGTTACGTTGTCGCCAGTGTCATCACGACCAGCAGAACCCGACACCTGGGCGGAGCAGTTGGAGGACGCTTCCGCCACGACAACTGAAGAATAATCTTCGCGACACACCAAAGGGGCTTTCAGATCAGGGCGGCAGCAGTTCTCAGGAATCGCCGAGCAGTTCTGCACGCTGGACGGGCACTGATCGAAATGGGAGGTGACGTTCAGATGGTAGCCCCGGCTCACGTGCAGAACAGCCAATCGCTGGCCAGCGTCGCACGTGAGTCGTGCGCGTCCGCAGTCCAAGGAGCTGTGGCATACTGATTCTTTCTTTTGGGTGAAGGGGCTGGAGGCTGAAGAAAGAAGTGAAATTCAGTGTATAAATAGCATATATATATATATATATATATATATCTGTAAAAGTGCGAACATTCGTTTTGACATCTCTCTGAGTGTGTATGTTGTGCATGTATTGTATGCATGCATGATGTGTGTGAGTGCATGATGTATGTATGTATGATAATTGACATTTATGCAGCGCGTTTCTCCAGAAATACGTACTGTTCAAAGCGCTTTAAATTTCGTGTGTATGCATGTGTGTGTTTGTGTGTGGGGGGGTGGGGGGGAGTGGGGGGGGGGGGGGGCGTGTGTGCGTGTGAGCGCGCGCGCGCGCAGGCATACATGCCTGCTATGTGTGAATGTGTGTGTGTGTGTGTGTGTGTGCGCGCGCGCACGCATCTATTGCGTATGTGTGTGTGTGTTTGTGTAAAACGACAATGTGCACTGTATCCCATAGGCCCTACTGACTTACATGGGAAGATAAGAAGCAGGCAGAAGACAAGATCAGCTGCTCCTGAAGAAGTGTCCCCTGGCATACTTCAGTCGTCACATCTATAGTGCATTGGTACGAATAATGACATTGCTTCTTGCATGTAAACAGCTTGTGTCAAAGTACAAATACATTCTTTTTCTTATCATAAACTATACTGTTGTGAATTTGTATGACTGAATAGTATTTGAGATTTTGAATTGTGCTTGTGCTTGTGTGTGTGTGTGTGTGTGTGTGTGTGTTTGTGCGTGTGTGTCTGCTTCTGTGAGTCTGTACCTGTGTCCGTGTAGCTCTAGTACTCCCCCTCCTAACTCACCCTGTCTCTCTGAAAGGTTCCATTTAAAACTACCCAGGTAAGCCTTTTTGAGAAACTACACATAAAATGTCATTCCGAAGACCTAGCAGTGGCGTTATTCTGATGTGTCCTATCTGTTCACGAATGACTCGTTCATTTTGTAGATGTCCGTACACCCCACTAAACAAAATGTCAACGCGGTATACCAGTTTAGTTATAAATGAATGAAAAAACAGATAAACGAAAAAGCAACCATCATGATCAATGACTTGGATGTATTTGTCATAAAACTCATACTCTCCATTTTCGTCACTAAACCCACCACACAACAATTGAAGCTGTTTCGCTGTCTCAGTCACGGCAATAAAAAAAACGATGTTTCACATATTCCACCAACAAAAACAGCGAATGAATCGGCTGTTTGGTCAAAATACGAACATTAGTTTCACTGATTTAGTTCTAAACGAACGCAAACTTGTAATCTTCGTCCATTGATTACAAATATAGCCTGTGCACAGACAAATACACGCCGCTGTAGTTACTTTAAAGTTGAACATGGAGGGAACACCCAATTTTATCATTAAACTCACAAATCAACACTCACTGACTTTGAACCGACACAGTCAGCAGTCATATATGACCGACAGATGTTAAGTTAGAAAGTAAGACAGAAACTGTGATCGTATGCCAAAAACCTCTTACGAAAATCTCTTTAAATCTTCACACACATCACACATACACACACACGCACACACACAGATCAACACAATTCTCAGACTGTGCTATAAATAAGCACGGTGTGACATGTCTTCCTGAATTGGTACGTGCATGTAAAATGTAAAATGTCGGGTGTGGCGTGAAGTGTGTTCTTTCTCTTTTCTTTTCGCTTCAATTGCTGCTTCGCGTATCTGCTGGAACAGCTTGCTCGACCGCCTGTACACGTTTCTTTGTGCAGTGACGCTGAGTTGTAGATCGGGTGTTCAAAGGGTGTGTCTACGGGCTTGGTTGAATGGGGAAAGGGTCATGTGCTCCAGTTCTCACAATTTATTTCCCCCTCCGTGTTCTCTCTGTGTGTGTGTGTGTGTGTGTGTGTGTGTGTGAAAATAGAATCGGGAAAAAATAGAATAGAATAGAATACGTCTTTATTACCAAGTGTACCGGGGTCACAAGGAATACTGGGGCTTCGTTTTCAGCCCCACAATGTTGATAATTTTTTTTAATGCATGAATAAATAAGTAAATTAATTAGAATATAAATAGACAGATAAATAAATCATATATACATAGATAGACAGATTGATAGATAGACACAGACACACACACAGACACAGACACAGACACACACACGAGTTTGGCAACGGGAAGGTTGTATTCTTTCCTTGTCATTTTTTTCTCTCCCATATCCGTTCCGGATTGTTCTCCAGTGAATATATGTTTTTCTTTCGGTTTGTCTGTTTTCATTTCTTTTGTTTATTTATTTGTATGTTTCATAACAGCTCTCTTTTTTCTGTCAGTCAGGGTTTTTTTTTTCACTCTTTCATTTTACTCTTTCTTGTTTGTTTTTTTTCCTGGATGCCTCTCTCTCTCATCAGATCTTACTGGACTTTCAAGTGATCATCATCCTGTGTCAACGGATGGACAAAGATAAAGCGAGTCCAACGTCACTGGCTGGAAGTGTTCACTGGACACAGGGGACTTACAGTCACACACAGTCAAGATACGCATCAGTTTCCCCTCAGAACCCTTGGTTTAAATCGGGGGGAAAAAAACATGCTCCGGGCATATCATTATCATCTTGATCACATTTGTCTGCGGTTTACTGCGTCTCTGTCTCTGCCTCTCAATACAAAAACACTGTTGGGTTTACTGAATGAGGGCCATTGGAAACATTGATCAATCAAGAGAGAGAGAGAGAGTGTGTGTGTGTGTGTGTGTGTGCGAGTCTCACCTTTGTCAGGGACCCTGTCGAGGCATTTATCATTTATTTCCCCCCGCTGGGAGAGAGAGAGAGAGAGAGAGAGAGAGAGAGAGAGAGTTTGCCCCCTCCCCCTTCTCCCGACAGCATCAGTCCGGTGGGGAAGATCCGAAATCAGATATGCTGTCTGTCACGCTTCACTGCTGGTGGGGCATACCCTGTGGTGCGTACAAAAGGACCGGTGGACACACAACAGGCAGGTTTTTGAGCGGGCTGCGAAGTCCGTCAGATCATCTGCAGAAAATCTTCCTAGATGTCAGATTTTCCACAGTGAATTTTAGCGGACCATGTTTAAATTTTAAGAACGGTGTCGCGACAACTGATGATGATTTGTGAAAGACAGAGGATATACTGGATAGAGATCGCCAGGAGTGTCGGTTTTTGTTGCTGTTTTTTCAGGTGAGTGTTTGCAAATCATTTTCTCGGATTTTCTTCTTGGAGCATAGTATACCCATGTCTTGAAGGTCTGGAAACCTGATGACTTTCTGATCGTCTTTTGACAGTATCGTTTCTTTTGGTTCCGTTTATTTCATGTAGAACATGGTCGAAATATTGAGTTATCCATTATCCTTCGCTTCAGTTATCGTTGTTAAGCTTCACATGTAGTTACACGAATGGTTTTGTTGAAGGTTATACATAGATTTACCTTGCAAATGAATGTGATATCGAATAACGGGAGCTTTAACGCAGAGAGACAGAGAGAAAGAGAGAGAGAGAGAGAGAGAGAGAGAGAGAGAGAGAGAGAGAGAGAGAGAGAGAGAGTTCGATCCTAATTACATATTAGTGAATGATTCCAGACAAATTAGACCAGTACATATTGAACTGTAAAATACATGTTATATTCGCCGGTTTCTGTCTGACATTGTGGCAACCAATATTGAAAACAATCTGCCGACATACGTATCATTCGTTTCCACGATGGTCCCTATTACTAATAGTAAAACCCAGAGTCATGCATAGGTTTTGATGATTAAAATGATAGATGATCCACACCTGGAATTTTCTTAGTCTACCCATCAAATTGATAACTTTCCATTGCCCTGATCACCTCTTCACAAGATAGCCTCCCTCCCCTGCCTCTTCCTCGTCTTCAGTTTCTTCAGAGTTATGCAAGCGTGTGAATGACTGGTGTGAAAGCGCTTAGATTTGTCTCTGCACAAGATTCAGCGCTATATAAATACTATCATTATTATCATTATTGTTGGAGTGGAGCCGTACAACTATCGAATGTAGTCTTATGTCTTGCAAAACACGCTAGACCTCAGTTAACAGTTCGGCATGGGACTGTGATGTCCATAGCATGTGACTACATACTCCTGTTTGATGCCGAGCCAAATATCAACAGTTACATTCAACAGTACTAGGTGACTGAGAAGGCCTCCATTCTGAACCGCAGTACATGGTATTGTCTTGCACGTAGGGGTTCACAATTAACACTATTCCCTCCAGTCGAGTAAATGGCACTTTCAACAAACGCCGTCATTGTACAATGTCGCTAAAATCGTTTCGGACTAAACTGTCTAGAAGCATATAAAATAGAGGCTACTTTTGCGTGCGTTCGTGAGTGTGTGTGTGTGTGTCCATAGTGCACGATCTCTATTTCCCATCCCTACTCTCGGTCTTTCAATTTCCCTATCGCGTACATCCATTGTAGGTTCTGTGCAAACGCATGTAATTTTTCATGGGATTTTACGAATGATGAATCGAAAAAGCTACTTTTTGATGTTATGTAATTACTTGTAGATATAATTTGAGAGGCTAGCTCTTAATATATTCTGAGACGACAAATTGCCACTCATTCATCAGACGTGCGCATGTGTGATAGGTGCGGACAACACGAAAGGATGTGATTTGTTTGAAGTACATTTTATGTCTATTTCAGTTCAGTATTGTGTGCACAATTCAGAGGGGGCTTCGGCCTGCACTGAACAAACTTTCGTTTCTGGTGAACAATGCATGTACTATTGAGAAGCACAGCATACATGCAGACAGGTAGGGCTGAGGACGAAATAAAGAACTCTAGAACCAACTTCAGCTCAAGTTAGAACGAGGAAGAAATAATGAACTCTGTTTGAAGGACATTTCAACCTTTTTGTGGGGAACAGCACGATGTACACACACACACACACACACACACACGCTTGTGCGCGAAGGCGGAGTAAAATACATGACGCATGAAGCAATAAACAATGAATATGAAAGATAGCGAGCAAAGCAAAAAAAAAACAATGGCTCAGTTCCATTGTATGTGTAATCTCGCGCTTCCATTCGCACTTTTATACGTCTTGCAAACTATTAATTGACAGCACTTTATGTTATGTGTCATAGATTAATACATACATTCCAAACACTCGTTCTTGTTTTAATATCCTTAAATTAACTCACCGACCTTCTTGAAGGCAAATTTCGTGCATAGCGATATTACCTCGGTGTAGTGGCCATCGTCTCCTCCAGCTCGCTTTTTTTTTTTTTTCCTAACTGGGGCGTTTGACATAATTATGATCAATTATGCTAGCACTGTCATTAATTTTCTGTCTGAACCAAATTCCGGCTTTAGCCCTGACGTTACGTTTGTCCACACCGAAAACAACTGCAGCAGACGACAGTAATGACGTCATGACCCCGTTAAAAAACAAAAAAAAAACCAAAAAAACTATAGTCTATTCTAATAAACGGAAAGAGAGCCCGGGACAAATCCCAGATCTTATTAACTCGCGAGTGTCGGCAGAAGTGTGAGCGCTACATGAACGAATACTTAGGTTTTCATGGTGTTACGTGCGTATGTGTCACACACACACACACACACACACACACACACACACACACACACACACACACACACACACACACACACACACTTCTGTTGTTGTTGTTTTTATATACATATTTATAAGTTATGTTTATTTCTTCCAGTGTGCTGTATGTATTGCACAATATTTCTCTCTTATTTCCCCCGTTTTCTATGTGATTGATTTTATATGTTGTTATAATGAAAATATAATCTGGACATTTAAAATACTGTGCAAAGAAATTCATGCAGAGTCTGGAATTACCAACTTGGGTGGACGGACTATAAGTAGATTTTAAGCAGCCACTATCTGTGTGTGCCTTTCCCACAGACGTTTTTAGGTGGGCCGCTTGTATATTTCTGTGGCCTTGCCGTGCAGTGCAGTTGTCGTAGAGGTGTTAGGCATGTGTGCCCTAGCGAGCAGGTATCAAAGCATCTCGGATTCCATCAGTTTCATTATGATCATCATCACCACCACCCCCACTATTACTATCATCACCATCATCATCGTTGTCGTCGTTTTCTCGGTCTTCTTGAAAACTACCATCGCCATCATCATCATCATCATCATCATCTTCACCATCATCTTTCTGATCTCCTTAATCATTATCTTTCCATCATCATCATCATCATCATCATCATCATTTTCGTCATCAAGAAAACCTTTCTTTTTTCTTTCCTTTTTGATTAAACATCACTCTCATCCATTCTTTATGTCATCATCACCATTATCTTCCTATTCTTCTTCTTGATCATCGTCTTTTATTTTCAGCCCTGAAATGAGCCTCAGCGATCGGCTGACCTGAAAACAACAAGACATGAGCCTCCTCTTTCTCTTACCTCCACTCTTCCTCCCCGTCCAAATCTTTCGGTTCTCACACTCATGGACAGACACCGACCGAGAATTATTTCACTTGACTAAAGCAGTTTCGGTGGACCTTTCTTTCAGACCTTACCCATATTGGGAGTCATGAACCTCCTAAGTCAGAACGACCTGTGTGATTGTGCATATTTATGATCGGGAAGAGAATCTGACTTGCATATGAGAGGTGATGAATCGTGTCCCCAGCTATAAAAGATCGATTCATATCAATGGTCGTTTTGTGCTCGGATGGGTTATAAGCAACATTATTTGATTTGATTTTAAACACACATACATGCAGTGTGTGTGTGTGTGTGTGTGTGTGTGTGTGTGTGTGTGTGTGTGTGTGACGGTGTGTGTAAAAGAGACAGACAGGCAGCCCATACCATCCGCAGCGGGCGTGCACCGGTCGAGTTTTCACTGCAGCCAGTTAACAGTTACACACACACACACACACACACACACACACAGCGGAGTGTGCAATGAGATACGACACACTTCTTTTCTTTTTTTCTTTCTTTCTTTTTTCTTTTTTTTTTTTTAAATTAAATGCAAGTAGCCCTGACTCGCTGAGACTGCGAAGCTCGAGTAAAACAATATAACAGAGAGAGACAGACATGACACACTGAAAGAGAGACACACTGAGCGGCAGAGAAGTGTCAGTGGACTGAAGACGAGGTGTGAGGATTGACATGAGTCCGGTTTGTTGTCAACTCAAGGCTGACGGTGTGATATTCCTGGTCCTAAGCAACCACGCCACAACGTTTAAACCGAACTGTAAAAAAAACAAACAAACAAACAAACGAAAACCAGCCACACAGCCACTGAGTTCAGTTTGGGACCAGCACTTGTGTGTCGTCAGTATGTGTTCGTCGTGGTGGTGGCTTGGTGGTGGTGGTGGTGTATGTGTGTGTGTGTGTGTGTGTGTGTGTGTGCGGAGGTGCGTGTGTTGCCGGAGGAAGTCTTCAGTTTTTGCCGTGTTGTGCACGAATCTCTTTTGCGCTGACAACTGATACAATGGCGGCTTCTTTTGCAGACGGGTCATCATAGTCAAGTGTGTGTGTGTGTGTGTGTGTGTGTGTTTTAAAGCGAAGGTGAGTTTTTTGGCTGACATGTGTATTTGTTATCGAAGCAATATCCACAATTTGTTTCTCCTCCAGACGGAATGAGTAGTGTTCACAACAAGGCGCGGTCGTTCACTCCGCCAGTCACACAGAGTTGAAGGGGAAAACGTGAATGTGGGAACATCGCCGTTATTTAACTGTGTGCTGTGTTTTACCGCTGGCACGCGTGTGCCAGGCATACTTCTTATACCTACAAATTAAGAACTATGCACGCAGAGAGGCATGTGATATACTTTACATTTGCGTTGCTAACACGCGCTCACACGCGCGCATATGCACATACACACATACACACACACACTCACCCACCCATCCAGACACCCCACCCCCACCCCACCCCTCCCACGACCCCGACTCCCACCCCCACCCCCAAAACCACACACACGCACACACACACACACACACACACACACACACACGCACACACACACAGCACCTGAAATAAAGCCCTCCTTGTACTGGAAACAAAAAAAATCGTCTCGACCTTTTACAAACAGGATGTCCTAATTTCTTTTAACACGTTTGTTGTTGTTGTTGTGTTTGTGTGTGTGTTTTCGTGGTTTTTTTTGGGGGGGTGGGGGGGGGACAGCCGGGGGGAGGGAGGGTATTTGTTTTTTTTGTTTTTTTTAAAGAGAGAGATTAAACACGGGTTTTACCTTTGACATTATAGCTTGATGGACTGAGTATAAACTACATTACTTTTCAATAAGTTTAGCGTTGATTTTGAAGAAAGCGTTGTTTCTGTTTCATTTGTGATTACCAGGATATGTAAGACGTGCCTATTGTCCCGGTTAATGGTAATACCAACATAAATATACACGCTTTAACACAGGCGCGCGCGCGCACGTGCGAATGACAACATTTCCGCTCTGGAACGATCGAGTCGGTTTTGAAATTGTCATTTGGTTATCTTTTCCGAAACACACGTTTCCGTTTTTCAGCAGGCTATTATGCAGTAAACACAGTGTGTGTGTGTGTGTGTGTGTGTGTGTGTGTGTGTGTGTGTGTGTGTGTGTGTACACATACTCCACTGAAGGTCCTGATTACTCTGCCCCTTCCCACATCCGAGTCTTCCCCCCTCTCTCATTCTCCCCACCAAAACTAACTAAATAAAATGAAGCGAACTTATATATATATATATATATATATATATATATATATATATATATATACTTTTTTCAGCATACACAAAAATTCCTCTCACCAGTCAACTCAGCAGACCTACACCGACCCACAGTTACCTTCTACAGCATCCCTCATCAGGGCTTGCCACAGCCATTGGCATCACTGTTTGCAACATCCGTCACCACTTTGCAACATTTGTCATCACTAAATGCAACACCCGTCATCAGCAGATGCAACGTCCGTCATCAGAATGTCTATTGTTCATCATTGTTGTTCGCAACATCTGTCGTTACACTTCGCAACATCCATCATCACCGTTTGCTGCATCCGTCATCACAATTAATGCGTATATAGCATCTGTTGTCACAGTTTGTAACATGCATTGTCATCGTTTTCAACATCTGTTTACGACACCCGTCACTTTTTTTTGTTTGTTTGTTTGTTTGTTTGTTTGCAGCATCCATCACCTTTTGCAACAATCGTGTGCAACAGCCGACACAAAAACCGTTATCACCATCCGTCATATCATCACCAACTTCCAGTACCGGACAGTCACAGATTGCAGTATTCTTCACCACCATTTTCAACATCCGTTTGCAACAACATCCGTCGTTATCATTAATTTTTTTTTTTTTTTTGTGTGTGTGCAACATCCGGTGTCCGTCGTCACTTGGCAACACCATCCGTCCTTCAGTCCTCGTCAAGGGATCAAACAAGTGGGAGGGAGGGGGGAGGGGAGGAGTGAAACACAGTGCATGCCGGTCAATAACAGAAAGCGAAGAACGGCATGTGTGTGCATCATGTGTGTTGCGGTGCCACTGACACTCACACTGTCCCCACGGCAGTCCGCACGGCAAACACACTCATCCCTAACCGCCAAGGATCGATCGTCCTGTCCCGTGCACTGACACAACGCCTGCGTGTCGGTACCTGCACTATTTTTCCTCTGTGTGTGTGTGTGTGTGTGTTGGGTTGGGTCGGTGTGTTGTGTGTGGGTGTTTGCGTGCGTTCATCGTGTGTATTGTTTGTAGTACCAGTGCCAGATCGTCGGACAAATCGAGCTGCAAGGTGGGACGGTGTATTTTATTCTGGGATTTATTTGGGCGAGGAGCTGGTATATCATTAACTGTGCTGGTTCAGTTCCGTTTGATGAGGTAAGAAGGTGGATTTTTTTTTTTTTTTTAAATCGTGTTTTGAGATGGACTTCAGAATGTGTTCGTTCTTTAGATTGAATCGCATTTTACTACCAGAAGCTGCGATACGTAGCTTAGGAATGAGTGTGTGGAGGAGGGGCGGGGGTGGGGGTGTGGGGTGTGGTGGTGCAGTGTAATTTGGGAGATTGTGTGTGTGTGTGTGTGTGTGTGTGTGTGTGTGTGTGTGTGTGTGTGTGTGTGTGTGTGTGTGTGTGTGTGTGTGTGTGTGTGTGTGTGTGTGTGTGTGTCTCGGGGCACGTGTACGTTTATGTGTATTTGTGCGTTCATATCTGTGAAACTGCATGTTTGTTGCATATCTGTTATGCATGTTTGTGTGTGTGTGTGTGTGTGTGTGTGTGTGTGTGTGTGTGTGTGTGTGAGTTGGTGAAATAAAGGGATTTGTTCGTAGACGTCGTTCAAGACTTACTGACTGCCGTTGACAAAAATGGTCATATATTCAAGATGCAAGTTAGTTTGACACACTCTTCTCGTAGTGATTTATAATATGTGAGCATGTATAAACATCCAAAATTGATTATGACAAGGATTAGATTTGGAATTCCTGACCTGTTTGTGCATCCTTTTCGCTGTAGACAACATAGTGATTACCTTCTTTGTCCCATGTATGAAAGTGCGAAAGAGAATGAAGCCCATTTTGTATTTGCTGTCCTGTTTAAAATGAATTTTAAAGATCGGTTAATTCGTCCGAACTATTATACTGGGCAGCCAGCCCTCTGTGTTCAGATTATGTGATAATGTATCTGTTAATATCATCCACTAAGTAAGTCTGTTATCAAGCAATTAGCAGTTACTAAAACAACGCTTTCAAAATTAGAAGAGAATTATGTAGTTGAGTTATTTCGTGTGTTTCTTTTTTGCATTTAAAATGTAATTTCTTCTTGTTGTTGTATATAAAGTATACGTATGTAATGCGAGTTTACATCACCCTTTCATGAGGGGCCATGGATTGTATTGAATAAAACATCCGTATCCGTATCCCCCCCCCCCTCTCTCTCTCTCTTCTCTCTCCGTTATCTTTTTTTTTTCTTTCCCTCATTTCGTATGTATGTAATGTGGCCCGTACATGCATTTTCATGTAGACATGATCATGCCCAGAAGACTGAATGTATAAGAAGAAAGAAAAGGGAATGCATGATGTTTATTTCACTGTCCTCATGGAATGATAATCGTTTCTGTTCGTTTCCTTCCCCGCCTCCACTCTCTGTCTGTCTGTCTGTCTCTGTCTCGCTCTCTATCTATTCACCCCCCCCTCTCTCTCTCTCTGTGCCTTCTTCTGTCTTTCTCTGTGTGTCTCTCTCTGTCTCTCTCTCTCTGTCTCCCTCCCTCTCTTTTTCTCCGTCTTTCTTTGTGTGTGTCTCTCTCCCTCTATCTTCACCCTCTCTCTCTCTCTCTCTCTCTCTCTCTCTCTCTCTCTCTCTCTCTCCCCCTCTCTTTTTGCATTTAAAATGTTGTACTTTCTTCTTGTTGTTGTACATGAAGTATACGTATGTAATGCGAGTTTACATCACCCTTTCATGAGGGGCCATGGACTGTTTTGAATAAAACATCCGTATCCGTATTCCACCCCCACACCCCACACCCCCACCCCCCACCCCCACCCTCTCTCTCTCTTCTCTCTCCGTTATCTTTTTTTTTCTTTCCCTCATTTCGTATGTATGTAATCTGGCCCGTACATGCATTTTCATGTAGACATGATCATGCCCAGAAGACTGAATGTATAAAAAGAAAGAAAAAGGAATCCACTGTGCTTAGTTCACTGTCCTCATGGAATGATAATCGTTTCGGTTCGTTTCCTTCCCCGCTCCACTCTCTGTCTGTCTGTCTGTCTCTCTCTGTGTCTCGCTCTCTATCTATCCCGCCCCCCCCTCTCTCTCTCTCTGTGCCTCCTTCTGTCTTTCTCTGTCTGTCTCTCTGTGTCTCGCTCTCTATCTATCCCGCCCCCCCCCCTCTCTCTCTCTCTGTGCCTCCTTCTGTCTTTCTCTGTCTGTCTCTCTGTGTCTCGCTCTCTATCTATCCCGTCCCCCCCCTCTCTCTCTCTGTGCCTCCTTCTGTCTTTCTCTGTCTGTCTCTCTGTGTCTCGCTCTCTATCTATCCCGTCCTCCCCCTCTCTCTCTCTCTGTGCCTCCTTCTGTCTTTCTTTGTCTGTCTCTCTCTGTGTCTCGCTCTCTATCTATCCCCCCCCTCTCTCTCTCTGTGCCTCCTTCTGTCTTTCTCTGTCTGTCTCTCTCTGTGTCTCGCTCTCTATCTACCCCCCCCCTCTCTCTCTGTGCCTTCTTCTGTCTTTCTCTGTCTGTCTCTCTCTGTGTCTCGCTCTCTATCTACCCCCCCCCCTCTCTCTCTGTGCCTTCTTCTGTCTTTCTCTGTCTGTCTCTCTCTGTGTCTCGCTCTCTATCTATCCCCCCCCCTCTCTCTCTCTCTCTCTGTGCCTCCTTCTGTCTTTCTCTGTCTGTCTCTCTGTGTCTCCCTCCCTCTCTTTTTCTCTGTCTCTCTGTCTTTCTTTGTGTATCTCTCTCTGTCTCTCTACCTCTATCTTCACCCTCTCTCTCCCTATCTCCCACTCTCTCTCTCTTCTCCCCTCTCTCTCTCTTTCCCCCTCTTTCTCTTTCCCTCTCTCTCCTCCCCCTCTCTCTTCCCCCCCTCTTCCCCCCCTCTCTCTCCCCATCTGCCTCTCTCTCTTCTCCCACTAACCCCACGTCTCCCCTGCTGGGATGATTTGGTTTTCACTTTTCTTTTTGACACTTATTTCCTTTGCCCGGATGTCCGCATGTAAAAAAAAAAAAATACTTTGCTGGTTTGTTTACTCTCTTAAATTGAAAATGCGTTTCGTTTCAAGGGGGGGCATTTCTCTGCTGTTTTTTTTAATTTATTTATTTATTATCTTACCCCACCCTTTTTCAATGAAAAAAATAAATGAATAATAACAAGTCAGGAAGCACGAATTCTGTTACATTGACGAAGGCTTCCTAGTATCTGTCTGACGTCTATATGATGGACATTTTCTTGCCGTACTTAGTCTTCAGCGTTTGTGATGGTATGTCAGTGTTTTTAAATGACTTAGTGTATTTGTGTAAATGTGTGTAGTAATGACATTTACATAAATGCATTTACGTACCACATAAAGCAAACAGTCAATGAGTGTTATGTTCACATTATGTAAGGTTCAACAGTGGTGTTGTAAACGCTTGCCGCATATCTTGTGTTTTCAGGACTGCCACAGGACCTTCCACCACTGACAGTGACACCACACCACGGCACGAGCAACAACACAGAATGATGCACACCTCCACGCGCCCGTTGTCAGCATCATCTCTACAATAACATAAAGGCCTCCAGTCGACACTGCCACGTTCTCCACGACTCCACATCGAAGGACTTCACAACACCAAGACCGAGAAAAAGACCCATTGAACACCTTGACCTTCAGAGAGAGCAAGCTTACGAGTTTAGACTTCGATGCTGCCTCGTCCTTGTGAGAGGCAGTCACGGCACTCACAGAGTGGTGTCACCCCTTCGTCTGTCGACAAGTCTGAGGTCTCCACCCCCACTGTTTGCCGTCAGGAGGTTGTAGATTAAACTCGCCTTCACCTGTTGGTTCTCTGCACGCTCCCACTCCCTCATCCATCCCAGGGAAAAAGAAGAAGAGGAACTAGGTGAAAGTATTCCTTTCACTCGGCCCTGGTGGTACTGCATTCAGTCTAGTGCCGCCAGTAGCTGATTCTACCCTGTGAAGAGGGCGCCATCTCAGAACTGACGATTGAGTGAGTGTGTGTGCCGAGCCGGCTACTGGGCCGTCAGTCAGTTCGTGTGTGGCTTGTCTGGTGACCGGTCAGTGACTTCACGGCTGGCGTCAGTCATTGTGTTGAGGACAGTTTTTGATCACTTTGTGTTCTTCGTTTTGACGAGTCGTCACGAGCTGTATGTAGGGGTGTTTTGTAATGCGTTCTGTCGTCTTGGGGATGTACGGAGTTATGACTGCTTGATTTCCGCGCGCTGCTGTCAGTGGAAAAAAAAAGGAAGGAGCGGCTTCTAACAAAAAAAACAACAACTGGTGAATGAAAAATAATTAGCAGGAGCAGTAAGACGAAGAACAAGAAACACACACACACACACACACACACACACACACACACACACACACACACACACACACAATGACGACCAGAATGAAAGATGACGTGGAGGTGGGAGGTGAAAGACCCACGGGGCTGATTCCCCTGGAGGAGGACACATCTGTGGTCAGGAGCCAGCCCGTGTACCCTGTGTTTCACCGCCTGCTGTCCGCCTTGTTTTACGCCCTCTGCTCCACCCTCATCGTTCTCGTCAACAAGCTGGTGCTCACGTCCTATCGGTGAGTACACACACAGCACAAATTAATGCGCACACGCATACGCACACACACACACACACACACACACACACAAACTGTCTCAATGTTGCGTTTTTTTTCCCTTTGAATTTGAAAGAGAATGTTAGCTAGTCGAGCAGCATTGCATACACAAATATTGTGTGTGACCATCACCAAGTGTATCGTGTCAGTATATGTGCAGTTGTATGGTTTCATCCAATATACTCCGAGGACAGACCGATTGTGTGCATTTGTGGGGTCACACTAAGACATGGTGTCTTTCTGACTGTTCCACAATAGGCACTTAAAGCACATGAATGTCTGTAAAATTTTTATCCTCTCATTTGACCATTTCGATGACAGAATAAATATATTTTGCGAGGAAAATAATCAATCTGCAGTCACTGAAAAAAAAAAGGCATGAAAAAAAACGTTATTGGAAAAGTTGTAGAATTTTTAACTTGTAAACCTGTATGGACCCTACCAGCATGTAAAAGCTATGCCAGAGATTGACAGAAGTTTATAGTTGAGCCAAATGCAAAGTGAGAGCTGTATTATCAACGGTTTCTCCACTGCAATGGGAAATCATTTAAAACCCAGTCTTGTGAAGGACTGTGACTCTCAAGCTTGGAGGGAAGAGTACACTGGGTCTTTGTGCTGCAGCCTTTGGAGCTAGTTGGCCCTTGGAAACCATCCCCAACGCCGACTGTCCTTAACTCACTCAGTACGGCCAGTCCTCTCTTCTCCTCTACACAGACCCCTCGGATGTCCAGTGGGTGTCTGAATGATCCAACCTTTAGCTTCCGTCGTCAGAATTGTAGTATTCTTTGTCAACATTCACCTCTTCAGTATAAGAGCCTTCCGCTTCCAATATTTTGATGATGGTAATTGGGCTGAAACGCTGTTAACGTCGTCTCTTTCGCCATTCGTATGGAGAGAGTTAAACTCTCTTGGCCGAGAGGGTGGGGACATATATGACTTGGGAAAGACACTTTCCACTATAATCAAATTCGAGTTCAAACAGTCGGGACAGCAGTTGCCTCCTTTGATCTCCTGGTTTTAGTCGGACACGACTGACTGTCATACATACATGGCTGGCGTAGCTCTCAAGGTCTAGTCGTGCTGAGCCACAGAACACCAGGTTTCTGTGCCAGTTGACGCAAGGAATGATATCCCCATCATTTCACGTGGGCAGCGTGTATAGCAGTGTGTGTGTGTGTGTGTGTGCGCGCGCGCGCGTGCGTGTATAGGTCTGTGTGGGTCCGTCTGTGTGCAGTTGCATAAAATAATTAAAAAAAATAAGAGTACTTGTAAATACCAGTACCACTGTAACTTTGATGACAATATCTGATTTAATCTTAGGTGTCTGTGTCTGTGTTTATCAACTTTGTTTGTTTATGGTGTTTGTGAATGTGTGTGTGTGTGTGTGTGTGTGTGTGTGTGTGTGTGTGTGTGTGTGTGTGTT
>NC_134878.1:17473263-17595763 GCF_041734735.1 Babylonia areolata | reverse complement strand
ACACACATACTCATGTTAAGACAATAGGGTATTGCACAACAATATTAACAAATGAAAACATCCAACAAAAAAAGGGTATAGATTACTAAAAATGACATGCGCGCACACACACACACACACACACACACACACACACACATACACACACACACACACACACGCACGCACACACACACATTAAGACCATAAGGTATTGTACAACAATACATAAATAAAAACATCAAGGGAATAAATCGTATATATAAGTAAAATGCACACACACACACACATACGTATACGTAACATGTGGTTGTGTCTGTGGTCATTTATTTCCAAAGTGTCTGTTAGGGTTAATGGAAATACTGGTACCAGCATAACATTGTGAATACAAACAGCCTTGTTGAAGAACAGTCTGTTGTGTAACGATGACCACTCATAATTTTTAGTTAGGTTTTTTTATTATTTTTTTTTTTTATCCATCGTGGGCAGGGAGCTCAACTTAAACTGTACTATTGTACATGTGTTTTTATACATGCTGTGAATAAATTTTTATGCGCTTCAGTTGTCGCATATGCATCAACAGCACTCAATCGATTCACTGGCATGTGCACAGGAAATAAAAGCTGGTGTGTGTGTGTGTGTGTGTGTGTGTGTGTGTGTGTGTGTGTGTGGCGTGAGGGTGGGGGTGCGTACGCATGTGTGTGTGTGTGTGTGTGTGTTGGTTTATTCGATGTTGGTAACAGATTTATTGTCTATACACTGATATGTGTGTGTGTGTGTGTGTGTGTGTGTGTGTGTGTGTGTGTACGTGCGCGCGCGCGCGCGTGTGTATGCATGTATGTGTATTTGTGTGTGCGCTGGCATGTGTGTTTGTTGGTTGGTAGGTAATTGATTTAACGTCTGTTCATTTTAGTGTGTGTATGTTTGTGTTCGTTCTTTAGTTTAACGTCTTTTCACTGTAAGTGATATTAGACGAGGGTAGGGAAAAAATGTTTTGTGTGTGCGTGTCTTTTTTTTTCTTTTGTGTGTGTGTGTGTGTGTGTGTGTGTGTGTGTGTCTGTGTCTGTGTCTGTGTGTGTGTCTGTGTTTGTGTGTGTATGTCTGTGTGTATAAGTGTCAGGTGTATGTGCGCGTGCACGCGCCCTGCGCTGACAACAACTGAATAAACTTACATGATGATGGTGATGATGATGATGATGATGATGATGACGATAATGATGATGATGATGATGGTGATGACGATGATGATGATCGACGACGATGATGATGATGATGACGACTACGACGACGACGACGACAATGACGATGATAACGATGATGATGATGATAACCCTATAACCACAGAAGTGCAGAAGACAACAGCTGATTTCATGATGACAGGTGTGGCCTCTCCCCTTGCTGTTTCTCGCCAGCATCATGTTCAGCCTGGGTAGTACCAAAAAACTGAGGTTAGTGACGTCTTTTTTGTCTCTCTCTCTCTCTCTGATAACGATATGTAATAATCTACTTTGTTTCTTTGTTTGTTTGTTGGTTTGCTTCTTTCACTCTTGCCCCTCTCCAGTCTTTGTCTATCGGTCTGTGTCTCTGTCGATCTGTCTTTATTCATTTATCGATTTATTTCATTCATTTATTCCTTCCTTTCTTCATTCATTCATTCGTTCGTTCGTTCGTTCGTTCATTCGTTCGTTCATTCATTCATTCGTTCGTTCGTTTGTTCGTTCGTTCATTCATTCATTCATTCGTTCGTTCGTTCATTCGTTCGTTCGTTCGTTCGTTCGTTCGTTCGTTCGTTCGTTCATTCATTCGTTCGTTCGTTCGTTCATTCATTCATTCATCCGTTCGTTCGTTCGTTCGTTCATTCATTCATTCGTTCGTTCGTTCGTTCGTTCGTTCGTTCGTTCATTCATTCATTCATCCGTTCGTTCGTTTGTTCGTTCATTCATTCATTTGTTCGTTCGTTCATTCTTTCGTTCACTCATTCGTTCGTTCGTTCGTTCATTCATTTATTCACTCATTCATTCATTCGTTCGTTTGTTCGTTCATTCATTCATTTGTTCGTTCGTTCATTCTTTCGTTCATTCATTCGTTCGTTCGTTCATTCATTTATTCATTCATTCGTTCGTTCGTTCATTCATTCATTCATTCATTCATTCGTTCGTTTGTTCGTTCATTCATTCATTTGTTCGTTCGTTCATTCTTTCGTTCATTCATTCGTTCGTTCGTTCATTCATTCATTCATTCATTCGTTCGTTCATTCATTCATTCGTTCGTTCATTCGTTCGTTCATTCATTCATTCATACATATATTTATTTATTTATTTATTTATTTATTCGTTTGTTGGCTTGTTCCACCCTAACCTCACCCATCGCCAGCTTTCTTGTGTCTCCAAAGTTTCCGACGATGGCATCTTTTTTTTCTTTCTTCTTTTTTCCGTCCACGGATACGGACACGGATGTTTTATATTCAATACAGGCCATGCCCCCCCCCCCCCCGCCCCCCCTCCCCCCGCCTCCCCCCCAAAGGGCTGGTGTAAACAAACATTACAGATACAACAAATATACATGTGCTGAATGATACAAATGAAAACAGACAAATACGAACAGCAATCCTCAACTGCAGTTTGTATTTCTACTGTATAGAATGACAAAAGGGGAAAACGACGATAGCATCTTTGTGGGCGTCAATCGTGTTTGGAGCACGTGCATGCGTGTGTGTTTGTGTGTGTGTGTGTGTGTGTGTGTGTGTGTGTGTGTGTGTGTGTGTGTGTGTTTGTAGTGTGTGTGTGTGTGTGTGTGTGTGTGTGTTGTGTGTGTGTGGTGTAGTGTGTGTGTGTGTGTGTGTGTGTGTGTGTGTGTGTGAGAGAGAGAGAGAGAGAGAGAGAGAGTTGAATATTTTATCGTGAAAAAGGTACCTGTCAATACTCAGATGCTGTGAACATTGAGAGCAGAAGAGACAGACACACAGACAGACAAACCGACAGACAGATGGGTAGACAGACAGAAAGACTGACAGATGGTTATTGTAGCTGGTAGCTCTTTACTACTTTCTTTGCCGTATGATAACTTGATGTGCTGGTATCCTGATTAACCCCCCCCCCCCCCCCCCCCCCCCCCAAAAAAAAAAAAAAAAAAAACCTACAAAAAACAAAAAAACAACAACAATAAAAACAAGTATATCTCAGAAAAACAAAACAAAACAAGTATATCTCAGAAAAACAAAACAAAACAAGTATATCTCAGGAAAACAAAACAAAACAAAACCAAAAAAATAGGGGTTGGGGGTGGGGGGGCTATGGGGATGTGCATGGGGGTGTGTGGGTTTATGGGCTTGTGTGGGTGTGTGTTTGTGTGTGTTATTGTTAATAATTCATTTGCATATGTACTGCAAACAACCTGCCCCGTTCACAGCGTGTGTATGTTGCAGTCTGCCAATGTACGTGGTGTTACGTCGCTTTGCTAACGTCTTCATCATGGCAGCAGAATATTTCATTTTGGGGTGAGTTTCGCTGCTAATGCTCTCTCCCTCCCTCCCTCAATGTGTGTGTGTGTGTGTGTGTGTGTGTGTGTGTGTGTGTGTGTGTGTGTGTTTCTCTGTCTGTCTTCGTCTCTCCGTCTGTTTGTCTGTGTGTGTGTGTGTGTGTGTGTGTGTGTGTGTGTGTGTGTGTGTGTGTTTCTCTTTCTCTCAGTCTGTCTGTTTGTCTATTTGTCTCTGCCTCTGCTTCTGCCTCTGTCTCCCTCCCTCCCTCCCTCCCTCTCTCTCTCTCTCTCTCTCTCTCTGTGTGTGTGTGTGTGTGCCATTGCCTGTCTATAACCATTTCTTAGCACACAACATAAGACGTTCTCGTACACGTGTCACACTGTTATTGTCAGCATCTTAACAGATAAGGCCTTTTGTGTACTGGATAAAAGCTACACATATACCTTTCTTTCCCTTTCCTTGTGGCTGACTCTTGTGCATTATCGCTAACAAAGTGACAATAATTTTTTTTTTATTTTTATGATCAACAGGTTGAGTAGGCCTATCCTGATCTAAACCCCGCTTGGTCTTTTACCAAACTTCCCCGTTGTATTCAACCCCCTCACCCCCCCCCCCCCCCCCCCCCCCCCCCCCCCCCCCCCCCTTACCCACCTCCCCAGCCCCGCGCGACCCGCCCTCCAGAAAATTGTTCAAGATACACGCGAGAACCTTTCTTACTATACTAACCAAGGATACACATTTGTAATCTTCAGGTACATCTCTATTTGTTTTTTTCTTTCTTCACACACACACACACACACGCACACACACACACACACACACACACACACACACACACACACACACACACACACACACACACACACTGTGGTACCGCTATTGCAGACTGTGTGACCAGATTGAGTGAAAGAGACAGCTGGAGAGACAGAGACACAGAGAGAGAGAGAGAGAGAGAGAGAAAGGGGGTTTGCGTTTCACATAAAATATTATGTACATAGTCACCATCAGTTGCAATATATATTGTAGCAGTCTTGCACTTTTTTTTTTTTTTATTTTTTTTTTTTTACATTGTTGTGTTTGTTACAGACAGACGGCCTCTCTGTACGTTCAGATGACAGTGTACCTCATGATACTGGGAGCTTTCCTCGCTGCCGTGTGAGTTCACGACTACTGATGTGTGTGTCGTGATTGTGTTTGTATTTGTATTTCGTTTCATCACAACAGATTTCTCTGTGTGAAATTCGGGCTGCTCTTCCCCAGGGAGAGCGCGTCACTACACTACAGCGCCACCCCTTTTTTTTTTCTTTTTTTTTTTTTTCCTGCGTGCAGCTTTATATGTTTTTCCTATCGAAGTGGATTTTTCTACAAGATTTCGCCAGGAACAACCCTTTTATTGCCGTGGGTTCTTTTACGTGCGCTAAGTGCATGCTGCACACGGGACCTCGGATTATCGTCTCATCCGAATGACTAGCGTCCAGACCGCCACTCAAGGTCTAGTGGAGGGGGGGAGAAAATATCGGCGGCTGAGCCGTGATTCGAACCAGCGCACTCAGATTCTCTCGCATCCTAGACGGACGCGTTACCTCTAGGCCATCACTCCACATTTATGTGTGTGGGTTGGGGTTATTATTTACTTGTTTATTATTTATTTACGTATTCATTTAATTATTCATTTATGTGTGGGGTGGATTTATTATAGTTATTTGATTAATCAATACAAGTTATTATATGGTTTGTTTATGCATTTTTTATGCATTTATAAATTCGTTAATCATTTATTATTCTAGTTTCACTCAACTGAGGCCTGACTAAAATACGTTGGGTTTATATACTGCTGGTCAGGCATCTGCCTAGCTCAGTGATGCGGTGTAGCGTGTGTATACTAGGTTATGGATATGTCTGAGCACAGTGACGCTTCATTGAGCAACGCGAAGTGAACTCAACTCACCTGGGCTGTGAAGTGAACTGGGTATTGGGGGTCGGTGCATCCCGATCACCATCTTGATTCAAGGTTTACCTTGTCATTTCTGTGTTCTGTGTCACAGCAATGCCATTAACTCATTCAGCTCCCTGACCCCCGTCTGAGTAATGCTCTGGCGACGTAGTTTGTTTCAATGAAACGGTTTCCACGTTCATGTATTATGCATAAACTACAAGCAACGGGTACATACACTTCCGTGCAATATTTCCTTCCTGCTGACGTGTAAATTTCGAGGAAAAAATCAGTTGATTTCAATACAATGCCTGTGTTTTTTTTCCCCCCATCAGTGCTAATGAGGCTGTAAAACTCTCAGTGTGGAATGGGTTAATAAGCCTCTTCCTCAGTAACGGCTTCGCACCCACCCACCCCAACCCCTACCTCGCGATTCTCTCCCCCGCGAACCATTAACATGTATACCTATAAACATCTCAGTGCATTTCAACGAATCCTCTCTCGACAACCCCCACACCCTTCCTGTTAAAAAAAAAAAATATATATATATATATATATATATATATATATATATACAGAGGGGGAGACAGACAGACAGACAGACAGACAGAGATTGAGATTGAGATGGTTTATTCATATAGGCCACAGCCCCTTTGAAGGGGGATATACAGTAAAATGCTGAAGTCATACATTCAAAACTCTTCATGATGTAACATATACACTTCTCCTTTTGAGTGCTTTATACAGATATAGAGCGAACTCCTTGACAGATGAAGTTCACTTTGTGCTGTGTTGCCCAGTATGAAGAGATCTTAGAGAACAATTGATTCCAGTTAAATACTGTCAATACCCTTGCTTGTTTAGACTTATCATGTTAATGTCATCAACAAATGAAAAGACTGACAGAGAGAGAGAGAGAGAGAGAGAGAGAGACGCAAACCCCCCAAGACATTTTCAGTTTCTAAAAGAGGCGTCACTGCGTTCGGACCAATCTTTACTATACTGTGGCTCCACACCGTATCTGCAAGGCAGATGACATGACCAGCAGTTTAACCCAGCGCGTTTTGTCAGGCCTTGAGCGCACTGAAGCATAATTCTAAATATTTGTGTACCTGTAAGAGGGGATATCTTCTTAGAAAAAACAAAACAAAACAACTGTCCAAATTGTTGCTGTTGGTTCTTTTTCAGTGCGCCAAGTGCGTGCTCAGTGCACACGGGACCTCGGGCAAGTTTATCGTTTCGTCCGAATGACAGTAAAAGACGCTCAGTTTGATTAGAAATAAAATTTTAAAAAACTTGGGAGAAAGGGCGAGAGCAGGAATGGAACCCACACCCTAACGGACACGACTGGCACAGGAACAATTCTGTTACCTTCCTCAGTCCTCAACACACACACACACACACACACACACACACACACACACGCACACACAGAGTGTCACACACACACACACACACACACACAAACACAGAGTGTCACACACACACACACATACACAGAGTGTCACACACACACACACACACACACACACACACACACACACACACACACACACACAGAGTGTCACACACACACACGCACATACACAGAGTGTCACACACACACACACACACACAGAGTGTCACACACACACATACACAGAGTGTCACACACACACACACAGAGTGTCACACACACACACACATTGTCACACACACACACACACACATTGTCACACACACACACACACAGAGTGTCACACACACACATACACAGAGTGTCACACACACACACAGAGTGTCACACACACACACACATTGTCACACACACACACACACACACACACACGCACACATTGTCACACACACACACAAAGAGTGTCACACACACACACACACACACACACACACACACACAGAGTGTCACACACACACACAGAGAGTGTCACACACACACACACACACAGAGTGTCACACACACACACAGAGAGTGTCACACACACACACACACAGAGTGTCACACACACACACACACACACAGTGTCACACACACACACACACACACACACACACACACGCACACATTGTCACACACACACACAAAGAGTGTCACACACACACACACACACACACACACACACAGAGTGTCACACACACACACACACACACATTGTCACACACACACACACACACACACACACACACACACGCACACATTGTCACACACACACACAAAGAGTGTCACACACACACACACATACACACACACACACACACACACACAGAGTGTCACACACACACACACACACACACACACAGTGTCACACACACACACACACACACACACACACACACAGAGTGTCACACACACACACAGAGTGTCACACACACACACACAGTGTCACACACACACACAGAGTGTCACACACACACACACAGTGTCACACACACACACACACACACACACAGAGTGTCACACACACACACACACACACACACACACACACAGAGTGTCACACACACACACACACACACACACAGTGTCACACACACACACACACACACACACACACACACACACACAGTGTCACACACACACACACACACACTGAAAGAGAGAGAGACACACAGAGAGACAGAGAGAGAGAGAGAATACATGATTTTTTTTTTAAGGAAAGAAAAGACAAACAACGTCTGTTGCCGTTTCCAGAATGAAGGGAGAGCATTTGGTTTTTTGACCCCTTCCCATAGCTCCCCATGCATTTCGTTTTATTGGTTGATTTATTCATTTCGTGAGAGGGTTTAAAAAAAAAAAAAATTTTAATATATTTTTTTTAAGCACCCAGTACACCATTCTCGTCGTGTTTCCCATTTTCGTTAATTGAACGCTCACTTACAGATTGTGGAATCTTTAACTTGTGGTTTAAAAACAAATCATATATGTACACAGGAAGGAGGTGCAAGTACTTTTAAAGTACCTCAGTGGAATGTGTGTGTGTGTCGGGGGGGGCGCTGTCGCATCTTTGATTGTTCTGTTAATGATCTGTATGTGTCACAGACCAAATCGGACACACACACACACACACACACACATAAGCAAGCATACACACACATGCAGATGCTCAAATCCTCTGCTTTCGTGATTAAGAAGAAACACTGGGACCATTGTTCAAACACCTTCACGTGAACGTGTGACTGACTGACATCTTCATGTTGCAGTGATGATCTGACCTTCGATGTTGAGGGATATGTCTTCGTTTTTGTCACCAATATTTGCGCTGCGCTCAGTGGGGTGTTCACCAAAAAGAAACTCAACAACAATGTAAGACATGTTATATATATATATATATATATAGAGAGAGAGAGAGAGAGAGAGAGAGAGAGAAAATATGTGTAGTTGATTTCATTCATTCATTCATCTGTGTGTGCATGCGCGCGCGCGCGCGTGCGTGTGTGTGTGTTTCAGGTGGCTTGAATATATTGAATTTGCCTGACTCTGTGTGTGTGTGTGTGTGTGTGTGTGTGTTACAGGTAGTTGGAATATATTGAACTTGCCTGACCGAATTGTAAGACATGTTTATATATATATATATATATATATATATATAGAGAGAGAGAGAGAGAGAGAGAGAGAGAGAGATAAAATATGTGTGGTTGATTTCATTCATTCATTCATCTGTGTGTGCATGCGCGCGCGCGCGTGTGTGTGTGTGGTGTTTCAGGTGGTTTGAATATATTGAATTTGCCTGACTCTGTGTGTGTGTGTGTGTGTGTGTGTGTGTGTGTGTGTGTGTGTGTGTGTGTGTGTGTGTTACAGGTAGTTGGAATATATTGAACTTGCCTGACCGAATTGGGATATTTTACAGAACGCGTTTAAGTGATATTTACAATAATTGCTCTCGAAAAATCGCTCAAATCATTGGCCTATACACAGCAATTTGAAAGAGAAAATAGAATGTCACCGTCACAGCGATTCTGCTTGCCGTTCCATCTTCCGAACATACACTGCAGTGGCGGTAATTCTTCCATCAAGGATTTCAATGATATAAGTAGTAAGTCAATTTCACCCAGATCGCAGAATCTAATACTGAACATCTAAGACAATGTATTTCGCCTGCTGGAATGGTGAAAAAAAAAAGTGGTGTTAAGTTGTTCAGAAATAGTTTGTAACAGACTTGTATAACGGAGCCTCATAAAACAGGTGTTTTTTTTTTTTTTTTCCTTTTCAGACAGTGGGAACATACGGTCTGATGTTCTACAACAGTCTCTTCATGGTGTTACCTGCCATGTTTATAACCTACCTCAGTGGGGATATTCATAAGGTATCATGATTATTTCTGGTTTGGTTGACTGGTAAGTTGATTTGTTAGTTGGTGCGATATTTAGCTGGCTTCAGAGATAGTTAATTATTAATCGCCTGACATTCATTTGAGTCTGTTATGATGATACAAAATTAAATTATTTACGTGCTTGCATATGCAGGTGGGTTAGCGGGTATATGTGGCAGCACTGTTGCATCTTTACAAGCATGCGTGTGTGTGTGTGTGTGTGTGTGTGTGACATCAAGAACTGGAACATAGCTTGCAAGTCATCACACAATTGCAGTATCATCAATAATCGTCACTTTGCCTTTTCATGCGGCTTACAGTATGGACTTGCCTGTAAGAAAAGATTTTTTGGCGTTTATTTTATTTTATTTTTAAGTTGGACTGTTTGTGGGATCACCAAATCTTTTCCATTCACTACCTTCACTGCCTGGGCCTACTTTTCTCTGTGCAGGGCGGGGCCAACACTAACACGATTCTTCAGCGTTCATACGCTGAAACTTTCACATTCACTCTTACAATACTAGTGGACTTTTTGGCGTAGAACCATTTTTACCCCATCATGTTGGCAACAATACTCTGTTTTCTGGCGGTAAACAGTTTTTTGTTTTTTTTGTCTGAGTTTGTCCGGCAGGCGATGGAGTATGGGCGGTGGGGGTTGGGGGGGGGGACCTGTTCCAGGTGATCCTGCTGGCCTGTGTGACAGACTTTCTGTGTATGACCATTATTTACCCCGCCGTGTAGGCAGCCATACTCCATTTTCCGGTGGTAAACAGTCTTTTTTTTCTGTGTTTCTGACTGCCAGGCGATGGAATATGGGCACTCGGGGGACTCTGGGTTCCAGGTGTTGTTCCTGCTGGCCTGTGTGATGGGCTTCCTGGTGGCCCTGTCCAGCATGCTGTGCACCAAGTTCAATTCTGCACTCACCACCAGCATCGTCGGTGTGCTCAAAGTCAGTCTTAAATACTTGTATTGTGTCGTGCTGTGTTTGCCCTGCAAATCCCGTGCACACATCCATGTATCAAACACACACGCGCGCACACTATCACAAACGCAGGCACACACACGTATGCACAAGCGTGCATGCACGCACATACCTCTGCATGCTCACACACATGCGTACACACACACACACACACACAGAGTTGTTTCACTCTATAATGTAATATTACCTTACCCACATGTTTTTATTTTTACATAGAACCTGATGTGTGCAGGGTGATAGTGAAACGTATGTCAGTTATTCGTTTTTCTCTTGGATATTTGCTAACGGGCATACTAAGTGAGCCAAAAGAGAATTTTCTGTTTTGGTTGAAGCAGACAAAGTATTTTACATTTTAATTTGAACTGCTATCATTGTACAGATGCCATGTATGTTTTGTTTCAGAACGTGTTTGTAATTTATTCTGGGATGATCATCGGTGGGGATTATGTGTACTCTGTAGTCAACTTCTTGGGTATCAATTTGAGGTAAGTTCTGAGGCAGCGAGTGTGTGTGTGTGTGTGTGTGCTTGCGTGCGTGCGTGACATTTTGCATGGGTATGCATAACTTTTCTGTGTAAAGAAAACAAGACAAGAAGAGAAACAAGCAGTATGATTACCTTTCTGTCAGTATATACACTGTCAGAATGAGATGACAAAACAGAGGTAAACAAACTGTATTATTATTTTTAACTGTATTGCCACAAATGCATGTCCCAACATACACCATTTACATTTTCTTTTATCAGAAAACTGATGATTTACTTGCTTTCATAACTTTTATTTAACTGATGGTTTTCATCCAATACCGTGGTATTCCTCTGTGTGTGTGTGTGTGTGTGTGTGTGTGACGCACTAGTGTGCATGCATGTGAATGAAATCAAAATCAGTCCAGCATTTTCAAACAGCAACACTAACAAGCTGTGTTTGATATCAGAATGTTTTTGGCACTTACCAACATAAACACACATATAAACTTACATGGGAGACAAAAAGAAATCCAAAACCAAACAATACTGTCTAATAAAAATCTGGTCTTTTTTCCAGCGTGGTCACTGGTCTGATGTACTCTTATGCAACATTTACAACCAAGTCGCAGTCCTCTTCAAGCAGTGGAACAGTCAAGGTATAGCTTGTACCAAAGACCCTGGCTGTTCCGCTCTATGCAAAGGTGTCGTCTTTCGTCTGGTCTGGTGTACAGTTTCACATTAAAAAAAAACAAGTCAGTAAAAAAAATAATAAAAAAATCCTTCTGGTGGAATTTCAGAGGTACTCTTTCACTGCCAGGTACAGTGTTATTTCAAAGCATGTGGAATGAAGTCATTGTCATTGCGTGATTTTCAAAGGCATCAATTGACTATGACGTGCACATTTCACCTTCAGCTGTCAACTATGATGGAAAGATCTTTGGGTTTGTGAAGAATTTCAAGCAGATTGTTATTATATATTGTAACTATTTTTACTGTTATTATATATTGTAACTATTTTTATATGTTGAGATGCCAACTGGGTTGGGGACAAGCACAATGTTACAACTTTTTTTTTTTTTTTTTATACATTTTTAATACGCCTTTTGCCCCTCCTTTTTATGTTTATGTATGTAAATATTTTGGGTAAAATTAGCATTCCAAAAATACCAAATAAAAATAACATAAATAATATTGAAATTGCATGCATTTGTGGGCCAATGATTACTAAGGGATTTGACAATATTGTATCAGGTTACATTGACTGTGAGAAATATTTCATATTATCCATTTCATATGCAAGAAGTGCACTTCTGCAGGCTGTGTTTGAGAGGGATTTGATTGTGTACAAATAGTGACTGTGAAAAATGTTTCAGATTGTAATTTAAAGCTTTCTAAATACAAGATGATGATGGTATGGATACTTGTAATTGTATAGCGCCTATCCTTGGTCAGAGACCAAACTGTAAGTGCTTTACAAACACGGAGCCATTTGCACAACAGGCTGCCTACCTGGGTAGAGCCGACTGACAGTTGCCACTGGGCGCTCATCATTCATCTCCGGAGTCATTCAATCAAATCTAAATCAAGCACACACACAACACACTCACACAGACATGTAATATTTTATGTGTATGAGTTTTGTTTATTTACCCTGCCTTGTTGGCAGTCATAATACTTGCTTTTCTGGGGAAAGTGACACAAAATATGAAGGGAGATGAACAATTTCTGCCTGTGTGTGTGTGTGTGTGTGTGTGCGTGTGTTAACGTGTGAGAAGATAAGACTTCATTTGCAGTGACAATTTTTGCTGTAATTGAGTGATTGTAAATTTTATTTGTTGGGGAAATTAAAATTGCTACAATGTTGCTCAGTTTTTTCATTCATTATAATTTATATGACTGAGTGTCCAAAGTCGGTGTTTCTGACTAGAGGAAGTCAGAGTAGTGTGTGTGCGTGCGTGCGTGCGTGCGTGCGTGTGTGTGTGTGTGTGTGTGTGCAGTTGATCGTTTCAAACCACCCACTCAAGTATTTCTTTGTACAAGTATATGTAATGTAGTACATGCATTTTCACAGGGCTTCTAGCAGGCACATGTTATAAACATAACATGAGCCACCATTTTCACTCATCAAATATCAAAAAGGTTCATGGGCCTGTACAATTTTTAACACAAAATAAATGAAAACCAGAAGAAGTCCCCCAAACACACACACACAGTCAGTAGAACATTTTATCATCATGTCAGGTCTGGTTCAGCTATGAAAAAATAAAATTAACCACTTTGCATTCTCCCCCCTCTCTCCCCAGTCATTCACCCCTCATGGATATATTCATGTTATCAAAATCAAGTATGAATATAATACCAGACAAGGCAAAACCATTACACTGACAAGTTCTTGTGTTCACTGGGATCAGTTACCAATCACTCCTGATAATTAGTGATACCAAAACATCAGACCCTTAGTTCTTAAGCTGCTCTTCAAACTGAAGGTGAGGTGGAGGGGATTAATTCCAGTCTTTATATAATATATATTGGTTCACACTAACAGTGAGACTTTATTTATTCTTTAATTTTCTGAATGGACATTGCCCTGCAGTCACTGCCCTGCAGTCATGCATTATCATTCACGCAATAAGTTTCCTACAGTATGCCATATTAACTAAAAAAACAACAAAAATTACCCACACAACACACCCAATTAATGCCTGTGGTTTAGAAAGTCTTGTATATCTGCCACTGAGTCTGCAGCCAAGATTTTGACAATTATCTGCTCACAGCTCTGGTTTCCTACCATGATACTGCATACACACCCACCATTGGTTCTCTGGGGGATATGTTTTGTTTTTTAAATCAATTTATACCCCTCCCCCCCAACCTCCCTCAAACACACAAAAGTAACGGTAAATGGAAAAAAGAAATGAAGATGTGTATCTATACAAATGTCTTGCTACCTGTCATCCCCCGCCAGATGCTGTCCTGCCTCTCGGCCACTGTTGATAGTGATCAGTGGTGACTGTTGTCATTTACCATAGCAAGATAATCACACATTATGCTTCGCCCAATCCCCCCCAACCCCCACCCCAGTTCCTCTCTGCCACTGACAGTAGTCGCTTAATTGCATAGTTAAAACCCCCTACAGATGACTCACTGAAGTGACCAATCATCCTTAGTAAAGCCTGCCACCATGTCCCTCCACTGACAGTTCCCTGAACGTACCTGCTCTGACGAGTTTGACACAAACACAGTACATGTACTGAAAAGAAGTAGAAATGAAAACTCCAGGTCAGTAAGACAGCAGGATATTAAGGAACACAGACACTGAAATAAACAAAAGAAAATCATGACCGGAAAACTTAATTTTAAAGAGAAATCAGGGAGATGACGATGCTTTGGAGATTCATCACAGACCATCTGTCAGAAGTTCTGTTTCCCTTTATATGTTCTGGTGTCAATCAGACTTTTCTGTTTCCCTTCATAACTATGTTCTGGTGCCAATCGAACTTCTCTGCTTCCTTTTATATGATCTGGAGTCAATCTGACTTCAATGTTTCCCTCTGTTATATGTTCTGGTGCCAATCGAACTTCTCTGTTTCTCTTTATAAGAGCTGGAGTCAATCCAACCTTACAAACAGACACAGAGCAACATTGTTTAGGGAACTTGAGAGCAACACTCTCCAAGATGCATCACTGAATTGGTTAACACGTGGCTGGTAATGTCCAAGAATTTGTTGCTGACAGAACATGATTCCAGCTTCTCAACAGCCTCAAGATTCATGCACACAGTAAACCTTATGGTGGGTGCAAACTCTCCATGCTGCCTGATAAACGTTCTATCGTCAAAGCTACTCATGAGGGGCACACCTGACAAACAGGACAAAGGACTCACCTACCAACACCCCTCCACTATGTGCACACAATAAACAACTTCCTTAGTTCTTACCTGACTCAGGTATAAAAATGGACAGCAAATGCAACCACTTTTGGGAATTTATTATCTTTTTTTTTTTAAAGGAAAATATACAATAAAATAAAAATCAAGAAATCTGTACTGGGGCCTAACTGCTGATGTCACTGGTAACTGTATGTACTTTCCTTTCAGAAAGACCCAAGTTTCAGTTCAAACACACGACAGTGACAGTACTTTCATGTTATTCTTAACCCAACATACTGGCAGAGTGGGGTAGGGGGATGTGATGCCATTCAGGACTCAGACTGACAGTTCATTTTCACAGCACACTCAGTGAAAAAATAGAATGCTGCTACGTTTCCAACAAATTCAACATTGATGACTATTTCCAAGATGATTATAAATGGAGGAAACAACATAAAAGTGTATGTGGAGATCATAGTGCTTTGGAGACACACACACACACAAAGGACAAAATGCAGTGTTGCTAAGTGCACAAGTTAAGAATCAACATCTTTATAAATTGCCTCTGTACACCAACACACACACATTCAATATGTTTCCAGTTCTTTGCTATAAAATGGACAAACAAGTCAGAATAACATAAATCTTTTAGAAAAAACCCCCAACAACTTTCAAGACTAAAAGCAAAAACATGTGCAATGTTTGCTTTATGCAGTCATTATAGCATGTGTGCAAGTATTCAACTCCGACCTGTTCCATCAAAGATATTGCTGTATGTGAGTGTATTGTGAGTTTGCAAAAGCATAGGCCAAGGTCTCCGCTCCAATCCAAGGAGCGTGCCTTATGAACCTTTCAGTATTTAACATCAAAAACTGAGTACTGGAATTTACACCAAACATTAATGTTTTAATGCTGACCAAAATGAAGATGCTCCCCCCCCCCCCCCCCCAAGGTCCCATAATAATTCTTTTTCATCTTAATTCTATTATCAGATAAGAATTTTCTGATATGCAAAATACTGCACTAGAAAACTGGTCTTGGCCTGTCATCTCAGGGCCTTCCTGAAAAATCAACCCAAGAAATGTGTCACCAATGTTAGTGATTCAGTCATGTTTCTTTACAATTCTTAGCTGCCACAAAAATTGAAATGGCAAAGTTAAATTTTACAACACACACAACTGAATCCTAGTGAACTGTGTTACTTTGGTAACACACACAAGTAAAAAAAAACAAACAAAACAAACAAAAACATTTTATCTGATGTATTCAGATGTTGCTTTTGTGAGTGTGTGTGTTGCAAAAACACTGGCAAAGGGTTCCAATCCATGTTGTTTGTCTCTGCATCTAACAATAGCTGCTGCATCTATCATATCATGTAACACAACTGCAACATTTGTAACAAAACTGGCATACCAGTTTCCAGCCACAGAATAACCATCCTGAAAAGGTGCTGTTGTAAACATCAAGTTCTATGATTGAGAAAATTGGTAGACCTCTACTGCCACCTCTGAAAACACTCATCAGTGGCGGTAATAAAACTTCACTTTCTGAGCCATACATGGAATACAGCTGGCAAGCAAACTTCTTTAGCACAGGTCTACATGGCTGTATTCAGATTAAGAAGGGGGCTTCATGTAGAAAAGCACATCAAAGGTCCTTACTTCTCCTCTCCTGCTTGCTTGAAAACGACTGATGGCACAGCAATGATGTTGAAAATGGGCTGAGCACCTTCATGTACCCACATCCATCAGTGCACTTTGCTGCCTATGGGTTCCAAGCTGACAAGAAAAATGACTAGCCGAAGCTTCAGAGTGAGAGAGATCTTCATACTGGTCTATGTCGACAGTCAAGATGGTCACAGACAGCTGGAGGCCAGGAGCTCTATACTTGAAACAGTACTACAAGTATAGCTGACATTTTAACAATAACAGGCTACAGACTCTCAACCTGCCTCCCTCAACCCTCTTTACCAAGGACAGCTGTGCTCCCATTTCACATGACCTTGCACCCCCAAAAAGAATGTCAGTGCCTGTCTCAGCACAGGGCAGTTCAGAGAGTAACTGGAAAGTGTAGAGAGAAACAGATGGAACAGTCTGAACTCCTTTCCAAGCTGAAGTCATAAGGGAAAAACCCACTGCAACTTGCTCCTGTGAAGGTCCACTTGTGAACACACAACTTCTCCACAAATTCCCAAACCACCTCCTTATGCATTATTTTTAGTGTCAGCTATTAAACCTCAATCTTGCAGTTTGCATGAATCCATGAAGATCATGCATATTTTTTCTAAAGGGAAATGGCATGTATGATTGGAAGATTGAGGAAAAATATACCATACAATAACAAAGAGGTAAACAGGTGACAGAACAGACCAACAGACCAACCTGAAAAAGAAACACAACAGACAAAAAAAAAAAAAAAAAAAAAAAGAAGTTCTCAACATGTCCGAGAAGGAGGAAACAACAATCCCAACGAAGACAGACTGACATCCCTGAGATTTTACAATCCAACAGACAAAAAAAAGGAGATGAAAAACGATTTATCAGAACAGAATACACAGTCGCATTGTCCCAGAACTGTAACTAGAATTTAAAAAAATATCTTCATTACTGGTAATACCAGCACAGACAAATCTCAGCCTTGTTGCCAAATCATGTCAAATTCCTGCTGCCAGTCTGTCAATCTCTCTTACCTTTCAAGATTTACTCACTTCCACAGCAAACATACTGGTTCATGTTGTAAGCATCTGTAGTACTTTTTGTGATTTCCTGTAAATCCTATATTAAAAATTACAAATAACAGAATAAAATGTTGTATAGCCAGACACACATGTAACATAATCTTGAGCCTTACATGTTTCTGTGGTTCATGCTGTAACGGGCTGCAAGTAAGATCTCCTTGAACAGAAAGTTCTATTTTTATCCTTATTCTTCTTCGATTTGTGCGGTTGAAGCGCAATGCAAAATGTACACTTAGTCAAGCATAAAAAAGGAAATTTTCTATCTAAAATTACGTTTAAATAACATACTTACCGTGACCCAACTAGTACAGACTCCGGCAGGGGTCTGACATTCCTGTCCTGTGCAAACTACTATCCGCCTATGCGGAGAAAACGAAACTACGGCCGATAACCTCCCGGAAGTAGGTAACATACATTTTGATCCCCCCACTCCCCTCCAATGGCAAATTCAGTAAAGTGGTATATTTTTGTATAAAAAAAATCCAAAAATGTATGGTTTAATGATAAAAACTTGAAAACAAACGGAAATTTTGGGGAACACATTTTTGTCCCACCTCTGGCCTTCATCCTAAACAAGCTCTGGACTGGCATCTCTCATCCCTCATGGGAAAGGGAACAAGGGCAGCACAGAAACAGTTCCATGAACATGCCCCAACCCACAGACCTCACCTTGGTGACTGCAAAGACAACAGGACACACAGACAGCTGTGAAGGATGTGCGTTCTATACACAGCAACAAGTAGGACTGGGGAGGAGGCTGCAGCTCTTTGTAAAAGGAAATTTTCTATTTAAAATTACGTTTAAGTAACATACTTACCGTGACCCAACTAGTGCAGACTCCGGCAGGGGTCTGACATTCCTGTCCTGTGCAAACTACTATCCGCCTATGCGGAGAAAACGAAACTACGGCCAATAACCTCCCGGAAGTAGGTAACCTCCCCTTTGTCCCACTGGCTAGCGCCCTCTTTTTCCGGCAGCCATCATGACTCCTGTTCCTGTGCTCTTCATATGGCTAAGTTGTTTTTTTTTGTATTTTCTGCCTGTCTGTCGATTCTCTGGCGTTGCAGCTCTTTGTAAACATGTATTTCTACATCTCCAAGGACCTCAAGGCTCAGCCTTCTCAGAACTGTCACTCTCTATAATCTACGACACAACCTTTACTTGTGACCATGAAACTATAGGCTGAACCTTTCCACTCCCAGTTACCTTTCCAATCCTAATGCCACACTTTTAAAACTCAAATCCAAACAAGAAACCAGTTTTATAAACTTAACAGTGGAAGCAGTAGTGTTACTGTATCAGTGTTAGTTACCGAAAGTTAAGTTAAAAGTTAGTGTTGCCAGCGAAGCACTGGGGCAAGCATGCAACAACATTCTGCCAGGCTTTTTCCAAACTGCTATGATACAATTCACCATAACTGACAGTACGAAGTAGAGCGCACCCATGAACATTCCCAACACAGCAGAAACTAAGTTGGCTCATGTGCTATTCTTTATATATTATAGGATGGGAAGAGGGGAGTGTGTACCAGTATGTATGTGTATATGAGTGTGTGTGTGTGTGTGTGTGTGTGTGTGTGTGTAAGAGGTATTAAATATTCATTATTTCATGCACAATTAATTGCCTTCTGTTGCTTCACTTCTTAATCACACCTGTAAATGAGCTGACCTGACTGAAGCAAACTATGCCCTGAAAATAAAGAAACTTAATACTTTAAACAACAACAAAACATGTACCTATATAACTAAACATACACAAACAAATCAACATTCCCAATTTCACACTTGGTTTTTCACATGACACAGAAAGCCACCTCAAGAAATCATTATGACCCACAAATGGTTTGAGCACAATACTTTCCATACAGTCCATCAAAGTCAAACCAAACTTCTTACACATTTTCACATCTTTTGTTCTTATTGCAAAGCTCTGAATCTCCAAGTCAGACAAAAAACATACATCAAACAGAAGTCATAATCATTTCTGATATAAGAAAACATCAACGACAATATCATTTTTCTTTTTTTTCCCTTTAAGTTTAATCATTGCAAATGACAAAACAGATCAAATACAGAAAATGAGGATACAGCTCTACAATACACAAGTAACAAAAGAAATAAACGACAAATTTGTACACAAACCTTTACGGATAAATATATAAAACAATTTCATTATTCAATATTATCCGGTTCTAATCTTAAAATGTGGCTGGGGATTCATACACAGGCAACAGAAGACGATGTACTGAACACAAAATATAAATTAAAACAGGACAAGAGCTTGGTCCTCTCACACCGCTTCAGTACTTCGTCTTCCACTTAACCACATTCTGCCATGCCTACCATTCCAACTACACTAGTTTCATTTGTCATTAGCTGATTTAGAACAAATAATTTTTCTTTAAGCTTTACCAATCTTTTTTTAATTTATTTTTAAACTCTCTAAACTTTTAAAATTATGTGTTATCTTGCGTAGAAAATAAAGAAAGTGCACTTATTAAACTCAGCCATGGAGAGAACAATTCAGTCCAACATTGCATTTGAGGAAAGGATGTTTAACAACACATGGCACACGTAATCAAAACATATCCACATCTTTCAATGTTGTGTGTGTGTGTGCACGTTCGTACGCATGCATGCGCGTGCGAGTGTGTGCATTATCAATGATAGGTCTGTCTCCTTGTTCATCTTAACCTGAGCCGAGTAACTAAATATCTGCGTTAACAACATACCAGCACAATTCATATTAATATTTACCAACAAATATTCATAAGCAAAAACGAGAACATAGATTTCTTTTTGTTATATCCCTATCATTAAATGGACATAGGAATGTTCACAGATGCCAAACATACCCATTTCCATAAGAACAAAGACATAACCATTTCCACAAGAACAAAGACATGAAATAATGAACAGAAAAAAGTCAAAACTGTAACCTGGTAATTTGCTGTGTCCATTCCATCTTCTTTCTCTGAATTGGAAACTGAAGAAAGTAAAAACAACAATAAATACAAACTACCACTTTTTCAAACCAAACAAAGTCTAAACAACCAATAAGTAGAAACTACCACTTGTAACTTCAGGGGGCACAGTGCAGGGGTTGGGATGGAATAAAGAATCAAATTTACAAAATATTTCAACACATGAACACATGCACACTAGAACATAGAGAAGTAAAATCAAATGCACATATTCTGGGGAAAAAAAGAAGAAAAAAGAGGGATTACACCAGTGCTACATGAACCCAACACTGTAATTTTTTTCTCTCAACACAAACACACAGCCCTGATTTAATCAACTATTAATACTCCTTATTTACGCACGCTTTAACAAGCACACACACAAATGCTCAGCATCCTGTAATGCATAAATTCCCTGTGTGTGTTTGTGTGTGTGTGTGTGTGTGTTAGAAACATCAAATTTGCCATCAAACGTCCTGAAGATCCCAGGCATCAGAACACCAAAGAGCAACAAGCAGAAAACTGCTACATTTTCACAATCTGCTTTGTTGTAAGATGTACCGCCGTATGTGAAGAACATTCTGTGAAGGAAAGGCTCCAGCTCAGCTTCTGTACCTTTTAAACAAGGTGCATGCACACAGGTGTCAAGCGTCCAAAATGGAAGCAAAGCGGTCTTTCCCCATCATTTCGGATACCCTTCACATCAGGGATTCCCCCCTCCGTCAGTCTCCCCACTCCTTCCCTCCAAAACTGAAGGAAGAGAATAATAAGACAATGCTGATGCCTCAGATCACCACCAGAAAAGATGGCTCATCACACTAATTGCACTCTTGGTTTTCTGTGAACTTGTTAACATTCTTAAGAAAAACAAAACATTCCCTAAATTTGGGTTTCCACAAACCCGCCAAGTATTTCATTCCAACATAAACCATTCAACTGCAAAGGCTTCTTCAACATATAGTAAAGTCTGTCAGTGTCAGTTGTCGGTTTCTAAATTAATGTATCATTCAACTTCAACAGAAATATGACTTCTCATGTATTTCAGTGTGTGGACTGGTGCGTGCATGTGTGTAACATAATGTACAATTTGAACTGTGTTCCAAAAAAAAAGTCTGCAGAGGTCAACTCTTGCATGCTGCCAAAGAGAAAACATTCAACTTGTATACACTTCTAGTGATTCAGAAAATAAATGATCCAGTGTTATGATTTAGTGAAAATGATGAAAGAAAAACGTATGCGCATGTGCGTGAGAGAGAGAATAAAAAAAAACCCAACTGACAGGACAGAGACAGAATTTTTAACTAAACCCAGAGAGAGAGAGAGAGAGAGAGAGAGAGAGAGAGAGAGAGAGATTAAAAAAAACCCCAACTGACAGGACAGAGACAGAGAATTTTTAACTAAACCCATTATATATCAATGTATGTTACTCTCACAATAAGCCATCTGTGATGTTATAATGTAGCTAAAAAAAAAAAAAAAAAAAAAAAAAAAGAGAGAGAGAGAGAGAGAGAAAGGAAAAAAAAAAAAGTGGGGTGGAGTTGGGGGTGTTGGGGGGTGGTAGGCTAAGATAAAACAGATAATAACACAGCTCAAAACTAGATTATATATAAACTAGATTATGTCAGGAGTTGTCTTCTTAAAACTAAAAATCTGTCAAATAAATGGGAAACGTGGGTCTCAGGAGCAATGCTGAACAGCAAAGTAAAAGAAAAGAAAAACAGCAGAGCAGAGAGACAGTGAGAGCGAGAAAGACTGAGAGAAAGAGATGGGAGTTAACTCTCATAAAATTACTGAGTCATGTCATGGACTTCAGTTTGTATGACTCAGAAGTATGACCTAAAAAAAAAAAAAAAAAAAAAAAAGTCGAACATTTAATTTTTTTTCTCTATTTAAAAAAAAAAAAAAAAAAGGAAGAAAAAAAAGAGTTAAAATGCTCAGACAGCACAGACTCTTGTTATCACATGCCTACAGACTCGGCTGCTGACTGACCCCACCCCTCCACCGATGCAGACAGTTCTGAGCTTTTCAGCACTGACCCAACACTACTGTCAAGGCCGGCCACATTGGAAGCAGCAAAAGAAGAATCCGACGGCCTGCTGGTGGAAGAAGGTAGTAGGGATGATGACGACGATGATGACGAACTGTCCGCCTGCTGTTCTGAGCCCACATTGCTCTCTGTGCTGTCCATCTTCACCTTTTTGCAGGCGGGCTCTGACACCTCAGAGTCTTCGTTGTTCCCATTCAAGTCACTGCCTCGCAGGCCCACGCTCCCCGATCTGTCCAGGGAGGCGTCAGTACCCAGCACGGCCTTGCTGCCATGCACCATGATGCAGGTGGAGGCGGCGCTGCTGCCCACCTCGCAGCCGCTGGAATGGATGGGGTGCAGGTCCCCAGAGGCCCCGGCAGCGTGCAGGGTGGTGGTGGTGGCCGTGCTGTAGGAGGCCAGGTCCGGGGAGCCCGCCGTGGTGGAGGACACCTCGTTCAGGTCCTGCCGCAGGTGGGGCACCGAGCGCTTGTGGTCGCCGTAGATCAGTGAGTTCATGGGGCTGGCCGAGCGGTCTCGGCCCGGCAGCGTTCCAGGAAGCGCACCGCTCTCCTGCTCATCCAGGAACCGGTCCATATAGTCCCTGTAAAAAGCAGCAGTATCTTGTTTAGTAATAATGCTGTATAGGTTTTACAGCAAGCTGAAATGGCAAAACCGCTAACGCAAACTGGGATTTCTCTCACCGATCCCACCTCCCACTTTCTCCATGAAAATGATAATAAATGATGCGAAATAATAAAAGAAACTAAGTGCAAGTGTATTCTAGACAATATTTTCAATCTGAGTGAGAAAGGAAGGAAATTTTCTTCCTAAAATTACGTTTAAGTAACATACTTACCGTGACCCACTAGTGCAGACTCCGACAGGGGTCTGACATTCCTGTCCTGCACAAACTACTATCCGCCTATGCGGAGAAAACGAAAGTAGCTACGGCCGATAACCTCCCGGAAGTAGGTAACCTCCCCTTGGCCCCCCTGACTAGCGCCCTCTTTTTATGGCAGCCATCTTGACTCCTGTTCCTGTGCTCTTCATACGGCTGTTTTTTGGGGTTTTTTTTTTCTGCATTTTCTGTCTGTCTAAAGGATTTTAAACTAAAAAACTGATGATTTACAGCCACAAGCACACTGAATAAACCTAACATGACCCTAATATGCTGAGGTTCACAGCTGACTTATTTTTTCACCTGCACTGTTAGTAGACATATGGTGTAGGAAATACTGAAGAAAGAGAGTGTGCATTTGGTTTTATCTATTGTTCACAATAATGTAAGCATAATTAATACAACAATACTTACGTGACGCCTGGATGCAGGTGATACTTTCTTTTCTCTAACCGGTTCTTGCTGGCAAAATGGTCGTGCCGTTCTGACTTCTTCCACATGTAGTAAAACTGCACCAGTTCTCCTACACTGCGGGTTCTAACCTTGGTCTGCTGAATCTGGTGAAAGTTCTTCCCATGCACTCTCAGGCCCATCTCAAAATTCTGACACTCCTCCTCCGACCACAAACTCATGGGGTCTGAGGGGAGGATGTTCTGCATCTTGCGGCGACGCAAGGCTTCTTCCACATTGTGGTCACATTGGTGGAGGAGATAGAGGGCCTGCTCGTCATCCCCTATATGGCTGCCTGTCGGGATGGACGCCACCCCTGCTGCATTGGCCTGACTCTGGTTCTTCACCTCACGAAGGTAGGCTTCCACTGAAAAATGACAACAAAAGACATTCAAATAGTAATACAAGAGAAAAGGACATAGACTCTACAAAACAAATCGTCTTGAGCATTTAATAGTATTTTGATACAAATACTTCAAATTACGCTTTCCATACTAACGAATACTACCACAGAAACACAGCGCAAAAGTTTTTGAAACACAGTAACCAGGAAATCGGTAAGTGAACTCACTGCAACTGTTTGGTTTGTCACTTCTGGAACACACACCATCAGCTTAGAACACATTACATCACCACTAAGTTCCCTCACATACTCAGCAAAGTTAAATGTGCGCGTGCATGCGCATGTCTGTGTGTGTATGAGTGTGTGTTCCCTGTTAAAACTAGGTTTAGTGTGAAAAACATGTATTGACACACTGGGCCACGGGAACATTGTAATGCTCTCCAGGACAGGAGTAAATCATTTTTGTCTGTTGCTTTTAATTCAAAGCGCATTTCTTTAATTCAAGGTGTGCTAGATGTCATCAAAACAACCCAGAATTGGCTCTCAGCCGGATCTAAATAAGGCATAATGTTTGGCACAAGAGTTGTTTCCAACAACACAAAACAGATTAGAAAAAGGCAATTCATTATTGGGACAGATGAAAATAGTGCAGCATAGGTGTTTTTTTTCTGATTTATCGTCAAATACATCAGCTGTAGCATCGCAACAGCTGTTGATGGCAGCATCGTACCTAAGTCCTGCTCCCTTCCATCTCCACCATTTTCTTTCTGGATTTGCACACATCTCAGGAAAGGCACGCCCAACTGACTGACGTTTTTTTTTTTTTTTTTGGTTGTTTAAAAAAAAAATAAAAAATTATTAATGAACTGAAGGATCGTGTTTCTGTGTAGGTCTCACACCCCTGTACATTAACAAGAATATCAAAATCCGCAACAGGCATAGTAAAAACCCACTGAAGCCAAACACAAAGGAGGACAAGGACAGTCATCAGATCAAGATCAAGATACAAGAGAAAAAAAACACCACCAGACAATTTTAAAACATTACATTTCTCTGGGTTGATTTTGGATGGGTTCCACAGAAGGCGATCTTCATTCTCGTAAGCTGGCGCATCCCCGTAGTGGTTGAATCCTTCAGGTACAGTGGCCTGGTAGTCATGACCCACCTGGATCACCTTTTTGCTCTCCCTGTCCTCCTCAGGCATGTAGTCAATGTCAGCTTCTGAGTCCGACGTTGCTTCACTACCTGGCTGACTGTTGGCTGGACAAGAGAGGAGAACACTCACTGAATCTGAGCATCACCACCTGTAGCTGTTTGTCTAGAATATTACTCCCTGGTTTGTGGTCTGGACTTAGTTACAATATGTCTAACTTCTGTTATCATACACTCCAAACTACCAGTCACCCCCACACACCCCCAAAGCTACAAGCAACTGTTAATTCCTTATAACTTTACACTTTCAGACAGTGGTCAACACATGTTCAGCTGACTCAAAGGCAAGGATATGAGACATGCTTCATTCAATCTGTTCATGATTCACAAACACACACACATACACATTGAAAGAGCAGGATGGTTATCTTTTTTTTTTTTGGGGGGGGGGGGGGGGGGGTTAAAAAAAAAGAAAGAAAAGGAAAAAAGGCAAACAAATGTTATAAAATTGTGCTTCCTGGTATACTCTATCAGTCTATGATTCATTATATAAATCAAACCCATAACATGAATGTCTCAGTTACTGTCCAGATCCGTTTATACAAAATAAGCAATAAGTCAAGCATACATATTCATAATCACAACAATAACTTATTTTTCTGTGTGTAAAAGGCATAGGAAAAAACCAACACAACTTACACCTCAACAAACGTGAAGTGTTCGAAGATGAGACAGTGTGCAACAAATCATTGATGGAGGTCTCTCGATCATCTGCAGGGTTGTTGTTGCTCAGGAGGTCCCGGGCAATCTCATCCTTGTCCAACGTCAAGTCCTGGTTCTCCAGGATCTCTGACTCGCTGCTGGAGCGAGCGCTGTCCTGGTCTTCATTGTCCCCTGAATCGGCACTCATCACTGAGCGGTCTCCGTCCTCATCTCCCGCTGCTGCCTGGGAGGTTTCACCAGAGTTCTCACCACCACTGGCGGAGGTTCCCTGGTTGTGCCCATACATAGCCAGTAAAGCCTCCAGAGGCATATTGCCCTCCTGGTCACACAGTGCACAGGCACATCAACTCTTTCTGTCCGCTATAATTTAGTCACAATTTCATCCTACGGTTAAAAAAAACAAACACACCTAAACATTAACAAACAATTTTAAGTTGAATTATTGGTCAATAATCCATAATGATCTAACTATCAAAACATTAACAAACAATTTTAAGTTGAATTATTGGTCAATAATTCATAATGATCTATCAAATGTACAATATACTGAAAAAAGTGAAATACAGATATTGTACATTGTGATAAATGATTACCTCCCATCAATCTATCGAAAGTACTTCATATACTGATAGTGTTACAAGTCATCTTTGTAAAATGACCCTGGCAATCTAACACCAGCTATTTTTTGTCCTTATATACGTACATTACATATAATATAAATCAACAAGCTGCGGGCTATCCATGGAAATGTCAAGTATCTAGCAAGTAGTGATCTTTCCTAGTGGCTGCCAAAGATAAAGAGTTGTGGAAGATGGCTTAGAGCATACATGGACAATCAGCTGGTTAAAAAAAAAAAAAAAAAAAAAAAAAAAAAAAAAAAATCCTAGCTCTGGGCACTGGCACCAAAACCTCCATGACAACACTAAATTCATTTAGCATGATGAATGAAACCATTCCTTACCTTTTCCAAGTCATCCAGTTCATTACTACAGCTGTTGTCACTGAGATTCTCTTCTTCCTCCATTGTTCGCTCATCATCATAAGCATTTACCAGCATCTCTGCTGTGGGGTCAAAGTCACGATCTGTGTCTGAAACAAGGAAACAATATTCAATAATTTCTGTATTTATCAACATAAATATAATGAGAGATGCTCATACACAAAGTCAAATGCTAATACTTATGTTATCATGCTAAATACCACTATTTCCTATTTCCGGGTAAAAAAAGAGACATCTGTCACTGCCCCCAATAGAATTATAAACTTCACTGTCACTTGCTTTCTCTCAGGCATCCTCTATGCTGGTTTTAATTTGTCAAGAAAATGACAAGCTTAAACACAATTCAAGCAAACTCACTTGACCCCAAAAAGCAAATAACTAAAATTCTACACTGTCACTTATAAGACTGGGTATCTGCTGTCTATGACTACATTAGTTTATAAATGATAAACAATTCAACAGGGGGAGTTTGTATCATATTCCCTGTTTGGTTAAATTTATTATTTACCATGTCAAACTAATGCAAGATGACAAGATCTGGCACCCACCCTCTTAGGCATGGCTGGTCCTACGGTCCAGGTTATCTATGCCAACAGTGTGGTGGGAAGGGGATACTTGGCCGGTACCTTACCAACCTTTGGATTGGCCCACTCTTCCTCCCACTTGACCTCTTCCCATTATGGACTGGTGGGCCAATCCAAAGGCTGGCAAGGTGCCAGCCGATTATCCCCTTCCTGCCTACAGTGATCATAGATAACCAGGACCATAGGACCAGCTACATGTAAGAGGCTGGGTGCCAGACCTTGTCACTTTGCTTCAGTTTGACATGGTACAGTATATGACACCAAATGATAAATTAAATGAAACAAAACGTAAGCGAAGTTCTTTACTTCTTACACATGGCTTAATTTTACTTTAATCTCGCACCATGAAAACTCCTGTAGCCATGATCATTTAGTTTTCTTTTTCTTGACTTCTTTTTGGTGGCACCAAAGTCTTGCATGTCAGACTTCCTCTTCATGACTATGTAGTTGCACTTGCAGTGTCTGGTTTTGATTGCTGCTTACTTCGATTGTTTCCTGAGAATGCTCCCCATCTATGTTTCATTTCTTGCTTCTTCAAGAACATTTGCAGCTTGAAGATGTTTGGGTTTAGGGGCCTGAAAGCCACTTCAACAAAGATATTCTGACTCCTATTTCACTACTTTGAATAAAGTGGAAGATCAAAAGTTATCTGACGGAAGCACAACAAACGAGGGACTCAACTCCAAACACTTGGTTTTGTCTGTTCTGCAGTAATAGCGTTACTGTCAAGTCAGTGACCTTGAAGATCGACCAAGAAATTATAACTTGTCGGAAAAACTGTATGTGTCCTTGGGACACACTGTACTGAAAACTGGGGGTCCTTTTCAGATTTTTGTACGTAAAGGATGCACTATAGTGTGTTATGGGAAACACTGAAAAAGGGACCAGTTCTTGACATGGAGAGCCCACTGATATGTTCAAGGGGTGGAGCTGTAAGGACATCAGGAAGACTGCATTTCTTCTAGTCAGGACTATGTTCCAAGTGGAATGTTGGGCAAAGGCCCAAGTGAAGGCCATAGCAGGCACTGACTCCAGATCTTGATCAGTTGATGGACCTTAAATCTCTTGCCAGCAAAATGGTTGGTGGAGGAGTCCCAAAGAACCTCACTAGGGCTCCTCTATAGGCACAAAACCATCACTAAGACAGATTGTGATCTACCCCATGGACAGCCTCTTGAAGAACATATCCTCTTTGAGGAAGGATAACATTTCCAGTTTGACATTTCCAATTTCCGAGGGCCCCACAAAAGTCTTGACAACTAGCCTTACTGGCATATGAGATGTGGCACTGAAGCTCCAGATCTGCATCTGGACCAATCTGACACCACACGAGACTTCTTCAGCCTTCCGTCCTACAGCTGACTGCCCCTAGTTGGCCAGTGTGGATGTCAAGCCACTGAACAACAGAAGCTGCTGATTAGAGAACAGATGACTTTAAAGGGGTAATCACTTATCAAGTGTTGTGAAGAAGTCTAAAAGAATGTCTGTGGGCCTCATGGTGCCCCTGTAAGGCATGAGACTTGAGAGAGACCAGATCGTGGCTGATGATGAGAACTGGTCAGCGTGACCCGTGTCCTGCCACAGCTGGCTTAGTTATACTAATACTTGAATTGAAAGAATTATATGCCATATTATCAAATTTTCTTCAAACGTGAGGCTTTGTTTTAATGCCAATCAACGAAGAAAAAAAAGTGTGTGTATGTACACTGTGGTACTGTATGTCACTGTGATGAATTCAAAGTTAGTAACTGAAAAACATTAGTCATCATATCTTGTAAAACCTATTCAATCCTATGTTTGACTGCAACAGTCTAAGTTATGTATCAGCAAAACTGCAATTACTTGATAAATCGAGTGAAACCTAAGTAACTGCGTTTTAATTAAGAGTAAACATGCGCCAAACTATTTCATGTCAAATTTCATGTCCAACAAAAACTTCAAAAGTGCATCTTCTTCAGGCACTGACTTTTCTCCATCACACGCATTTTTTCTTCTTCTCTTAACATTAAGGTAAAGATCATCGCTGAAATAAAATTTGACAAACACTTGTTTTCTATATCACGCTGAACGGCGAACAACATTTGACAAACTCTTTAACTGTGCCAGCGTTTGTCATTGAATGGGCCCATCACAAACTGATGTGAGTGTACCCTGCGGCCAATCAAAATCAGGCTCACTGCTACAATCCCTTCCAACATGACCTCATTTACAATTTATTGAAAATAATAAATAAAATGTACCTGGACTGCTGGATTCGCTGCCCGCGTGCTGCAAAAGAAACCAACAGCAGATCAAAATGCATTCAATGGTATACTTCTATTCAATTTAAGGTCATTAAATTATGCAAAAATTATCCGGTCCTATCAATAATGGCGCGCATCGAGCAAAGCCTGGGAAACCCAAAGAATTATTTTACAAATATATCGACAATATTTTCATTCCTTCCTGGACTTCCACACCTAGCAGAAACATGCAGAAGTTGATTATCTGCTTACAGATTGCCCATCGAAAACTTCAAGCACAGATACAAAGCAAACACGAAAATAAATTGCAAGCAATTTTTATCCCAATCGGTTTCCCTACCTCCATCTTGAATGGAATATTGAGGTTCATTCGCATTCTTCAAAACGAGGCCTGAAGAAATCCTGACCTACAATGTCTTGAATGTGAACGTGCACGTGATTGGCTGATGTGGTTCTCTGCAGCACTGGGGTGTTTTGCACGCTAAAAAAGGGTAGAAAACTTGAGTTTATGGTTTGATCTGATAACATGTTTCAAGTGCGAACTGACTCTGTTTTCATGAAGTTGAAGAATACACTAGTTGAATGCAACACCACCCCAAACAACAAATATAATGCCACCGTGTCTTCCGAGAGTTGACCAATCGGCGTGGACTTGTCAAGCCCATGTTGGAATTCCCTTGACAACGCATTCAGAGGAGATAACTGCGGTTCATGTGTGTGCGGACACCTTGTTGAAACGATCTGAACCTTTGAAATAAGATGTCAACTTCAAAGCAGATGAAATCATTTTTAGGCGCAAAGTAAGCTTTATTAGAACAAGAATCTGTAATATAGTTTTGTTTGAATTAGCTTATTTTCAGTTGTTTCCATTTTGTTTACAATATAGTTTGGTTTTTTTATGAACACGACCAGCATTGGTTCACCAAAAACTTTCGTGTTTGGTGTATGGATTTTGAATCGATTTTTGTTGTTGTAATGTGGAAACGACAATTACATTGTGTTAACAGCTGCGTGTAAAAAATGAGTTGTTAAGTGTTATCAGTTTATGCTGGGCTTGCTTTTTTTTTTTTTTTTTAATGATAAATTCTTGCAAAACCATGAAAGCTGTCTAGCTCATTCCTTCCTCGGTCACCATTAGTGTTCATACTGTTTTATAAATATTTTCTTTATTATTACTTTCTTGTCGTTGCATATTTCTTTGCATGGAATTCAGCTGCAGCCCCTGGAAGAGTGTGTCCCAGCAGTGCAACACACGTTTCCCTGCCTGTATATGGGTATATGTTTGCTTCCCTGTCAATGTGGATTTTTATTTAGAATTTTAACTGGAACAATTATTGTATTGCCATGGCTTCTTTTACATAACTTTGAAGTGCATGCTACTCATGGTACTTCAGTTAACTGTCTCATCTGAAAGGCTGGCACACTGACCACCGTTGAATTTAGCTTGTGTGTGGGGAGAGTGAAAATCATTGTTTTTGCATGAATGGAAACCAGGATTCCTGTTCCCTAATCATATATGCTCTATTCACAAGGCCACAACTCCATATTTTTTATCTGCAGCATGATATGAAAATTTATCTTCCTGCACTATTTTCTTCAGCTGAAAGCCAACAAGTATTTCTATTTCTATTTCTATCTTGCTTTCAGTGTCACATCCTTGTATTATAATATATTGAAATGATTGACATACTGATGGGTGGGGTTGGGGTGGATATATTGATATCTCAGTCAGATAGGGGCTGTAGCTGTTAAAATATTGAGGTCTACTGGTATTCAAACCAAAATCTTGGCAGCGCATGATGGATCCAGGCTGAACTTACAAAAAGAAAAAGAAAAATATATCACAAGTAAAAAGACAAGCAGATTTGCCAGTACCTGCTTGAACTTCTTCAGTCTTCTTTGTCACACCATCTGTGTAGATGTGTGAGTGGCTTTGGGTTTGTGCAACCTTCACTTTCATCCCATGACCTAGCATGTGCCATCCACAGCATCATCAGCAAATTCATGTTGTTGTGTTATGGAAAGGAGAAGGTCAGCAGGCAAGCTAATTCCCCCTTGGAGAAATCTCTGGGAAACTGGCATCCAAAATGAGGTGTCCTGCCCATGCCAGGAAGTTGGTACTGCATGCTCAGGGTGTATGTGCTCAGGGTATCAACCTGTGAATCAATGCTAGGTGTGGACTGTGTCAGATCAGCAGTCAGAGGATCAGTGTAGGAATTTAAGTGATAGAGTTTACTTTTCTTCCTTCTCATTCCTATTAATTTTCCAGGATTGAAGGCCAGTGCAATTGATCATAATAACACACTTTCAGTTTTTGCCTGCAACCGCAAACAAACAAAAAAAACAACAACAAAAAAACAAAAAAAAAATGCTTCTTATATTTTAAATAGCATATATTTTTTAAATTCCATTCACACAAAAATGAAGACATGTTCAATACTTGCTCTGTGGCAATGTTTGTTTATTATAGTACCTTTAAAGGGAGAGAATAGGACACTACTTGACATTTTCCTTTTTTCCTTTAAAAGATGAACAGAAGAGATGTTTTGGGAATATTATGAAGTAAAATCTTTGTTTGCCTGCATTATAGGTATGAAATTTTGCGTCCATTATGTTGGCCAATATTCCACTTTATTCATGACATTTTGTGTAGATACCTCCTTAGCAAACAGGATGGTGACCTTGAAGTAATTTATTTCTGAGTTCTGAATCCTCTCTCCCACTGGCAGATTTTCTCCCTGTTTCTGTCCATGGCTTTGCCTCTCAGTCTGTCTCTTCTTTCAAAAGAAACTCTCAGAGTTCATATGATTACAAATTTCATCAAATCTCATCTTTGCTGATTGCTATTTAAAGTCCTGTATGCTGCTAAAATTCAGTCATGCTGTGCACCTGCTCAGCTGTACACTTACTGTCTGAGGATTGCAGAAACAGTGAAACAGGACCGGAGAACTAAGCTCTTTGACAATCTAATATTATGTGCAGTGAAACTGTCATGCTAAAAAAAAAAAGTAGTGAATCAAATGGAATCAGCTGATGTCTAGCTGATATTAAGAAAAAAGAACTTCCAGGGAATTTTACTTATCATGAAGGGGCATTAAGATATCAGCATGCATGTCTTTCTGTCTGAGTCACAGCCATAGATGATAATATTCTGAAAAGACTTGTAATTATCACAAGTGGCATTATGCATGCAATCTCCTTATCTTCTGAAAGATAGGAATTAGCACTGTCCGCAAGACAGAATGAGAAATTAACACCATCAGTGACTTCAGTTCTTCTCTGTTGAATGCAACTTCTCTGTCACCAGAAGCATGGTATGGTCAAGATGTCTGTCACAAAGAGTTTGATTTTGAAGAACAAAGAATGAATTTGAAAGGGTCAGAAATTGTGTTTGATTAGTAGAGGATGGTGTAATTGGTAGAGCACCATTCTTGGAAGTGACAGACCCAAGATTCAATTTATTTTCACTCTTCTCAACAAGGCATTGGTGCCAGTCTTTTTGTATGTGACAGTGGTCTCTGTGCCACATACTCCGCACATACAAAAGATCCAACAGCAAACAGAATTGTTCTGTTTGAAAAAAAAAAAAAAAAAATATATATATATATATATTGAAAAGTTCATTTAGATAAACAAAGAATGAGGAAAGAATAAAATGCATGTAGACAAATAGGAAAATAGATGGTATTTCACTGTGGCTGTACACACTTCTCGGTGAGAATGGTGATTTTTCTTTTCTTTTTGCTGCCATGTCAGCTGTGCTGTTTCAATGGTATTTAACCCCCACATTGTAAAAACAAAACAAAAACCAAAAAACCCATATTGTTGTCCTGAGTCTCCCATACACAGTCACAGCAGCATTTGTCTACCCCACTCAGCACCAGCAGCCCACAGGGAGTCTACCAACGGTAGATGGCCAGGAGGCCACACACCAGAGGAGACCACGATGAAGATTTCATTATAATGTGCATATTCTGATTTTTTTGTGTGCTTGCAGCCAGAGCATGATGAACCAGTCCAAGCGAGGCGGGGGGATGTCCAAGAGCAAGCACGGGACTCGACCCCCAGGTATGAGCACCCGCAGCAACCTCGTCTCCTCAGCCAGTAGAAAGAGCGCCGCCGGAGGTCTGGCACCCAGTGACAAGTCCAGTTCCCTTAGGACCCCAGTGCAGGTTAGACAATCGACAGTTTGATAACATGTTGACAATACCTTCTTGCAGCTGTTATGCCAAGGGTTTGCAATTTCTGGTAATTCAGTACAGGGTTCACAAACAGTTAAGGACCTCTTGGGAACTTGCACACTTTCCTTCTTGGGTATCACGGTGAAATGATGTTGAATTTTCAGCAAAAATATTTGTGTTTGCTGCCAGTGTCATGAGCATCACTCATAATCTGAAGTGCTTCTTGCAATTAATTTTTAGAATGAAAATCCACTGCTACTGGGTTTTTTTTTCACTGATAACTGTCAATTTCTGACTGAAGCATTGATTTCTTAAATGCATATTTCAAGCTTTTCATGATGCACATGTGCCATGCAACGTTTTTGTGAAGTCTGTAAATTGAACAGACTGTAAACAGAGAATGAATTGATAAAGAATCACACACTATACAACATCCACATTGTGTCTGCTGTCGCAAGAAAGGAATATGAATACAAGAGAAAATACAAGAGAATAAATACAAGAATAGATACAAGAGTAAAGCAAAACACTGCATGGGAAGCAAAGCAATAGAGTTTGAGAAAACAGCTTCTGAAAATTACTGTTCACATTTGTGCAGGATAGGGGAAGAGGGAGAGATGGTGAAATTGAGAGAGAAGTGTGTACTTTGAAGACAGAGAGAGAAAGAGAGACAGAGAAGGGGGTGGGTTGAGTGAGAGAAAGAGAAAGAGATTAAAACAGATCAGATTATATATTATATTCTTTTTCCTTTCTCTGATTTGTTTGGTCTCTCACTCACCGTTACAGAGCTCTTGGTGAATTGAGAGAACGAGAGTAGGAGGGAGAGAAGAACAGGTAAATGGAGAGGGGGGAGGGGGGGGGAGAGGAGAGAGAGAGATCTAGTGTTTGTGTGTTGTGTGTCAGCATGAAGGTGTGAGTGTGTGTGTGTGTGTGTTGTGCATATGTGAATAAAGGAGAGAAAGAAACTTCTGTATACTTGTACCATTGCGTCTGTCCTGATATTGTCAATACAACATGTTGCAGAGAAACACAGCAGAATATTACGTCAACAACAGTTTCAGAAGAGCTGGCTGGGATTTCTGGCAATGCTGACAGAGAAACTACATGTTTTGTGTTGTGTGTTTTCCCTGGGTAGATATTTGACGAGGCTGGCAACGATGTGACTCCGCTCCCCCTCTTGACCCCTGACCCCAACCAGATGCGTATGCAGCAGGGCAACATCCTTGGTGATAGCTCTGTTGGCACGGTAAACACTTGTTGAGTTTTCAGGAGAGAAAACCGTCCTGTGTTTGGTTGTTGTTTACAGCTAGCTGTTGCTGGTGCTGTAGATAATGTTGCTATGTTCTGGGGTGGGGGTGGGGTGGGGGGTTGTTTGGTTTGGTTTTTTCTTCTGCATTGGAACTGTCATCACCATCATCACCACCGCAGTCACCACCACAACTATCACCAACCCTGCTGTCGTCATCATCATCATCATCATAATCATCATCATTTTCTTTTTTTCTTTTTATTCTTCTTTTTCCTCACCCTCCCTTTACTGTTCAACTTCCTCCTCTTGTCTTTTCTCCTTATTTTTCTTTCTTGTCCTTTCCTCTCCTCTCTCACTCTGTCAGGTGTGAGCATTTTCAGGCTCAAGGAAGCTGAGTTTTAACAATGTATGCTCAAGCAGTACTGCAGTCTGTACTTGTATGTCAATTATTTGTATTTTTCATGCTGGATTCCTCCGTTTCATGTATTTATTCATGGATTGATAAAATTTCTGAATGGTTGATTGAATTTTTGATTGCCGTATGGCACACACAAACATGCACACACGCACACACATACACAAACACACACACACACCCATGCACACACATGCACAATGTGATTGTTTTCTGCTGATGAGAAGCTTGTGTGCTAAGGAGATGGTGAATGTTCTTTCCTCAGCCAACAGACATCATGTCGCAAATGTCCGCATCGTTCATGACAGCAAGTGCTTTTGGTGGTGGTCCTTTCACAAGGTCAGTGTACTTGTGTGTGTGTGTGTGTGTGTGTGTGTGTGTGTGTGTGTGTGTGTGTGAGAGAGAGAGAGAGAGAGAGAGATGGAAAGAGAGAGGGAGTGTATGTGTGAGAGCATATGTGCTTTTCTGTGCATGTGAGTGTGTGTGTGTGTGTGTGTGTGTGTGTGTGAGAGAGGAAAATAGAGAGGGACTGAAAGTGTGTGAGAGCATATATTTCTCTGTGCATGTGTGTTTGTATGTGTTTGTGAAAGTAAGAGAGAGGGGGTGAATGTGTGAGAGTATTTATACTTGTGTGTGTGTGTGTGTGTGAAGAAGAGAGAGTGAAGAGAAAAAGCATGTAAATGTCTATGTTATTTTCTTGAGAACCAGTATACTTCAGAGCGTATTCAGTGCATGTTCAGTCAGTCCTTCGTTGAATATAAGTCACTCTGTGCTTGTGTGCATCCGTGTGTGTATGGGCATGTATGTTTGTACATGTGTGTGTGTGTGTGTGTATGACCAGGTGTCTGTATGCACACACATGTGTGAGTATGTGTGATGAAAACGATTCTGCAGCATTGCACAGATGTTTTGATGTGTAGGTCAGTGTTCAGTCAGTCCTACGACACCTCAGGGTCAGTGGCTGATGAGACGGACACAGGGGCTGACATTTCAGCATGGGCAGGTAAGCGGCATGCCCTCCACCAGGGGAGCAAACACTTTCAGCATGGAGTTCTCTTCCTTGCTGGCTTCTTTTTCTTTGGAAATGTGTATGTGTGTGGTGCATGCATACATTTTTATATTAAATTTTGTGTGCATGCATGGGCATGCACAAATTTGTGTGTGGTGCAGTTGTGTGATAGACCAGTGATAGACCAGTGGTTGATATTATCATTACACAAGAACACAAAAACGGGTTCAAGTTTTGCATTACTTTACTTACTTTTACTTTTTCCTCCACTTGTACCGGTGGGCGTCACGGGGAGATACAGTTGTCTGTCTGCAGCAAGGCGAGTGGCCTGGAGGAGGGACATCTTGTGGGCTCTGAGGGTGTCTGCCACTGAGTCGCTCCAGCGCCGTCTTGCATAGTTTGCTAAAAAGAAAAGAAACTGCCATCAAATCATGAACTGACTGTCACCATGACCCTGGTCACAACAGCAACAAAACCTTTGTCAAAATTCCATGACATTAAATCACTCAAAATTCCAAAACAAAATTTGAATAAAAATTCCTTGACTTAAAATGTACCCTGTCATCCGAGAGACAGACCACCAACCACCCACAGACTCTGGTACCACCAACATAACCATCTCCCCCCCCTTGCATTGCACGGCGCAGAGATCCGGCAGCGGCGAGCGGAGGTGAAGGAGGTGGTGAGGGAGGAGGACCTGGACAAGTTGGTGGACCTGACCCTGGAGGAGACGGACACCATCTGGATGCTGGACATCCCCACCGTCTGTGTGGCCGGGGACAGCGAGGAGGCCCCCGCTATCAGGGAGATCAACCAGAAATATGCTGAGGTGAGCGGTTATTAGAGGGAAAAGGGGGCGAGTGGTTTGTTTGTCTCTGTGTCTGTGTGTTGTGAGTGTTCTTGTGGAGTTGTGCACAGTTAAAAGGGGGGCTAGCGGTTTGTTTGTCTCTTGTCTCTATGTCTGTGTGTTGTGTGTTGTGTGTGTTCTTGTGGAGTTGTGCACAGTTAAAAGGGGGGCTAGCAGTTTGTTCGTCTCTCTGTCTCAGTCTGTGTCTTGTGTGTTGTGTGTGTTCTTGTGGAGTTGTGCACAGTTAAAGCGGGGCAGCGGTTTGTTCGTCTCTCTGTCTCAGTCTGTGTCTTGTGTGTTGTATGTGTTCTTGTGGAGTTGTGCACAGTTAAAGCGGGGCAGTGGTTTGTTCGTCTCTTGCCTCTGTCTCCTGAGTCTGTGTCTCTGTGTTGTGTGTGTTCTTGTGGAGCTGTGCACGGCAGGAGAGGAGTGTGTGGTGTTTATTTACTCATGCATGACAGGACCGAAGTGTGTGTGGTAGCGCATGCCAGGACAGAAGTGTGTGGTTACACATGATAGAATTGTGTTGTTACACATGACAGGACAGAAGTGTGTGGTTACGCATGACAGGACAGAAGTGTGTGGTTACACATGACAGGACAGAAGTGTGTGGTTCCATATGACAGGACAGAAGTGTGTGGTTACACATGACAGAAGTGTAATGACAGGACAGAGGTGTGTGGTTACACATGACAGAAGTGTGTGGTTACACATGATAAAATTGTGTTGTTACACATGACAGGACAGAAGTGTGTGGTTACGTATGATAGAATTGTGTTGTTACACATGACAGGACAGAAGTGTGTGGTTACGTATGATAGAATTGTGTTGTTACACATGACAGGACAGAAGTGTGTGGTTACACATGACAGAAGTGTAATGACAGGACAGAGGTGTGTGGTTACACATGACAGGACAGAAGTGTGTGGTTACACATGACAGAAGTGTAGTGACAGGACAGAGGTGTGTGGTTACACATGACAGAAGTGTAATGACAGGACAGAAGTGTGTGGTTACACATGACAGAAGTGTAATGACAGGACAGAGGTGTGTGGTTACACATGACAGAAGTGTAATGACGGGACAGAGGTGTGTGGTTACACATGACAGAAGTGTAATGACGGGACAGAGGTGTGTGGTTACACATGACAGAAGTGTAATGACAGGACAGAGGTGTGTGGTTACACATGACAGAAGTGTAATGACAGGACAGAGGTGTGTGGTTACACATGACAGAAGTGTAATGACGGGACAGAAGTGTGTGGTTACACATGACAGAAGTGTAATGACGGGACAGAGGTGTGTGGTTACACATGACAGAGGTGTGTGGTTACACATGACAGAAGTGTAATGACATGACAGAAGTGTGTGGTTACACATGACATGAGAGAAGTGTGTGGTTACACATGACATGACAGAAGTGTGTGGTTACACATGACAGAAGTGCAATGACAGGACAGAGGTGTGTTGTTACACATGACAGAAGTGTGTGGTTACACATGACAGGACAGAAGTGTGTGGTTACACATGACAGGACAGAAGTGTGTGGTTGGTAGGAGGGGGGGGAGTGGCCTGGATTAGTTCTAGGGGCTGTCTTAAAGTGATAATTTGTGGTCAGCTGACCCTAAACTAAAGTGGTCACAGTAATTTTTCTTTCTTTTTCTCTTTTTTTTCTTCTTCTCTCTTTCTTCCTTAGGTTAACAGTGTACCCCCAATACACATCCTCCCAATCCCATCCCTTTGCCCCTTTCTCCCCTTCCTCAGCCCCCCCCTCACACTCTGTGCCATCCGTTCCTCACCCCATACTTAATGCTAGCGTGCACACGCACACACACACACACACACACACACACACACACACACACACACGCACACACACCCATCCCTCCCCAACACACACACACACACACATACACAAAAAAGAGATGAATTTACTCTGCCATTTTTCTCTCACCAGCTGTGCAAGTCGCGTGCTGGCAATGACCTGTACGCCGACAGAGGAATGAACACGTTCAATGAGCCGCCCAAGCTGAAGGCCATCCAGACCAACAAGATTGGCTATGCTGTGAGTGCACCTACCCTCTGCTGTGTTGTTCGTGCATCTGCATCATGTCTTTCGGTGTGTTCATATGTCTGTATCATGTCCTCTGTGTGCTTGTATGTGTGCGTCATCTCTTCTGTTCGTATGTAGCATCTGTGTGTGTATGTATCATCTCTGTGTGTATGCATGTCTGTGTGCATGTTTGTCTGCATCATGTCTTCTGTATGTTTGTATGTCTGCATCATCTCTGTGTGTATATATCATCTCTGTGGGTATGTATGTCTGTGTGTTTGTGTGTCTGCATCATGTCCTCTGTGTGTTTGTATGTCTGTATCATTGCAGTGTGTTTGTATGTCTGTATCACCATCTCTGTGCGTTTGTATGTTTGTATCATCTCTGTGTGTTTGTATGTCTGCATCATCTCTTCTCTGTGTGTGTATGTATGTATCATCTCTGTGTGTTTGTATGTCTGCATCATCTCTGTGTGTTTGTACGACTGTATCATCTCTTTTGTGTGTTTGTATGTCTGCATCATGTCTGTGTATTTGTATGTTAGTATCATTGCTGTGTATTTATTTGTCTGTATCATCACCTCTGTGTATTTGTATGTCTGTATCATCACCTCTGTGTATTTGTATGTTTGTATCATTGCTGCATGTTTGTATGTCTGTATCATCTATGTGTATGTGTATTCCTGTATCATTGCTGTGTGTTTGTATGTTTGTATCATCTCCTCTGTGTGTTTGTATGTCTGCATCATCTCAACTGTGTGTTTGTATGTTTGTATCATTGCTGTGTATTTGTATGTCTGTATCATTGCTGTGTGTTTGTATGTCTGTGTCATCACCTCTGTGTGTTTGTATGTCTGTATCATTGCTGTGTGTTTGTATTTCTGTATCATCACCTCTGTGTGTTTGTATGTCTGTATCATCTCAGTGTATTTGTATGTCTGTATCATCACCTCCGTGTATTTGTATGTTTGTATCATGATCTCCATGTATTTGTATGTTTGTATCATCTCCTCTGTGTGTTTGTATGTTTGTATCATCTCCTCTGTGTGTTTGTATGTCTGCATCATCTCCTCTGTGTGTTTGTATGTTTGTATCATTGCTGTGTATTTGTATGTCTGTATCATGTCTTCTGGATGTTTGTTTCTGTGAGGGTGGTGGAGTTGTTGCTGCCCCTGTGTGGGTGGGTTTGGCTGATGTTCCAAGGGTGGGGGTGGGAGGGGGGAGACTCCTGGCTGTCTGCAGGTCAAATTAATCAAATCAAATTATGGTTCTTAGAGGTTTGCCGACCGCTAAGGTCATCTCAAGGCTATCACCATGTTAGTACCTACTTCGAGTCAAGGGTAAACAAGTACAATACAAACTAATCACAGCTACGCTTCAAGCTTTTCACACACAAAAAAGTTTTAAAATCTTCCGGAGTTTTAAAACATTCAAATATGATTAAACATGTTCACTTCTTTCAAGAAGTCCACCAGCACTCATGGAGGGACATCATGAAACAAAGTCTTCAGAGAATCTGCCGTGTAATGAACTGTGTCTTATGTCATGCTGATCCCAGCAGTCAACGAGCACATGTTTCACAGGGCTGTCTGCAGAGTAGTGAAGTTCTGGTATATTCCATACTGTATTATGCTCTGCTGTACTGTTCTGTGCTGTGCTGTACACACCACATTGCACATCAAACTATTAAAAGATACAGTATTATTATCGTTATTGTTGATACTTATATAGCACCTGTCATGTTCAGAGACTCAGAATGCTTTATAAACACAGTCATTAGCACAACAGGTTGCGTCGCCTACTTGGGTAAATCCGGCTGACAGCTGCCTTCAGGTGCACATCATTTATTTCCCTGTGTCCTTTAGTCAGGCTTCAGTCACTCACATGCACACACATATACATGTCAATGTTTCCCTTTTCAGAAATTAGAATACACATGTGAAAGAACAAGAATACCTGGAGTCTGGCTGATATGACTTTCAGTCTTCTTCTTCCTCGTTCGCCTCCCGTTAGATGAGCAGCCCGGTGTCCTCGATGAAGGTTGCCGTCTGTCGCAGCTCCTCCAGGGTGCCGTACAGCTTGGCTTCCACTGCTGTCGGTGTTGGCCAGTACTTCCTCCTGGATGCTGCATGCGTCGTATGGTCTTGAAGGATGTGGTCGGTTGTCATTGGTCCCTCACCACAAGGGCACTCTCCACTCTGTCCAATGCCAAATTTTGTGTGCATGTGGTGGAGCAGGCAGTTGTGTCCAGTCCTCAGGCGGAAGATCTTGACCTGTTCCCATCGTTCCAGCAAATGGTATCTGTCTTCTGGGTTATATTGGGGTGCTGAAGGCGCTACTTTATTCCTTGCTAGGCTGTGCCTTGATGATTGTCTTGATTTCATCGTATGACACCAGTTTGTTGGCCTGCTCCTTCTGTGCATCGTCTTTTGCCAGAATGTCCTCTTTTTTGTTGCCTCTGATGCCACAGTGTGCTGGTACCCATTGTATCACCACTTTCTCCACTCTGGCACTCAGGGCAACAAGGGCTGAAGTGAGATGGTTCTGCTCTTTGCAGCAGGAGTTCTTGAGGGCTTGGAGTACAGAGAGAGCGTCTGAGAACTCCACCACCTGCCCTGTTGTTCTTGTGGAGTTCTGCGAGACTGTTGTGGCTGCCTCACAGAGGACTTCTCGCTCAGCTCAGAAGTTGGTGGAGTATTTTCCTGTTGGGATTGCAATTTCTTCATCTCCGTCTTTGTATCAGAGGAAGATTCCAGCTCCACCATCCGTCGTTGCTTCTGTGGCGGAGCTATCTGTAAAGACATGGGTCCAGTCTTCCTGGGGGTAATGGTTGCAGATGTACTCCATGGCCAGGGCCTTCCTTTGGGTGTCTGACTGTGTTCCTCTCTTCTCCACTCCGGGAATGCTGGTGACGACTGTTGGGAACACCCGCCTCTTCCAAGATGGGTGGGTGACATTTGCCGGGATAGGCTTTGCTTCGTGTTCCATCAAGACTGGGGTTTGTCTTTCAAGGCATCTTGACTGGTGGATGAAGCTGCCTCTTTTCAGCCAGTTCTTGGTGGGTGTGCTCATTCTGTTGTTCATTGGATGGTTTTCAAGGCGTTTGAATTTTGCTGCCTGGATGAGGATCTTTGTGTCCCTTCTGTCCTCCAGTGACTGTAGCCCAGTGGTCTCCTCCATCTTCAGGATTGGGGTGGATCTCATGGCGCCAGTTATGACACACTGAGGTTGGTTCTGTATCTTGTTGAGATGGTCGAGGTTAGACTTTGCAGCTGATGCCCATGCTGATGTCCGGTACTCAACTACAGGTTGGACTCTCCCCGTATAGAGTCTTGACTTTCAGTGTTGATGTGTTGTTGTTGTTTTGTTTTTTTCCCCTGTGTTCAGGAGGTGGGAGTAACCTGCACAAACTGGGACATGTACGACACATACAAAGCCTTGGAGAAAGACACTAAAGGTTAGTTAAGCTCTGCTTGCTGTTCTCTCTCCTTCTGTCATTGAAGCTCACTGTTCGTGTTGTGTGTTTGATTCATTTTGGACAAAGTGTTCCGTGTAATTGTGTTTTGTTTCTTTTTCCAATAAGTCATTAATTTTAATTGTTTTTATATGTGCACTTTTGTCTCCTCCACTGTCATGTTGTACAAAATCTTGTTTATGAAATAGAGTTAAACTATAATTATGTGTAATTTTCTTTGTTTTTTGTTTTTTTCAAATTGTCAGGTTTTTCCTAGCAACTGCAGGTCATATGATACATACATGATATTTCTGAATAACAGATTCTGTAACAAGTAAAGCATGATTACAACAGCAAAAAATGTCTCTACTGCATGGCCTGAAGGATAAAAGTGGGAGAAAGGAGGGAGGCAGCTTTTGCTTTAAGTGAAAACTGATGGCAGCTAAACAATAGATAGGGATCCTTCCCCTGTTACCCTTTTTGAGTTTGTCAAATAAAAGTGTCTGTGAATTGTATTCATGGGAGGCACTTGGAGCCCACTCTGTGAGGAGTTTGTGACATACAGACTCTACCCATGATGATGATGATGATGATGATGATGATGATGATGATTATTATCATTAATATGTGTGAGCTCTCATGTACAAATCGAAATCAGGTGAAAACCCTCAACAGCTCATTAACCTCCTTAGTTAAGTGCCCCTGTACAGAAATATCTGTCCCCTTCTAGTGCGCAGAAAAGTGTCCCAGGACGGCCATCTCTGTCCATCCGCAATATTGTCAGGATTTTCCTGTCATAAAATCATGAAATTCATGTGAAATTGTCATGTTTGAATAGTGTGCTTATTTTCCTTTCAGAAAAGTATAGATAACACACACATTCTTTCAGGATAGTTTGCATACTAGAATTTAAAAATGAATTTCAAACTGTTACCTTCTGTGACCAAAAACTCCCTTGGCAAATAGTTGAACTTACTAAGCATAAAAAAGGCTGCACTGAAAGGGTTAACAATCCCCTCCCCCCCTCTCTCCTGTTGACTGTGGCAGACGCTGACAAAGAGGAGGAGGAGGGCACCATCAGCCGACCAGGCAGCCCCAAGGAGGGGGAGGCGGCGGGGGAGCAGGGGGAAGCCAAGGATTCATCGGGAGCGCCGGCTGACGACAGTGTAGACGCCACGGCGCCCTCTCAGCGGATCGGAAGCGCCACCAAGCCTGGCAGTCGTGTTGGTATGGATGACTGTTAAAAGTCTTATGAAAAAAAAACCAACAACACCAAACAAACAAACAAATAGATAAGATTTTTTTTTTTCGTTAACCGTTTTACAACCCGCCTCTGGTATCTGGATAAGTACGTTGCTGGAGACAAGGACTGACTATAACTGCTGCAGGTGGTGGTGGTGGTGGTGTGTCTAGGGATGGGGGTGGTTGCACGCAGAGTAGGACTGGTGGTGTTGGCTCTGGGGGCCGTCTGTTATCAGACCGCAGCATATACCAAAGCCAGCTTATCATTTTGTATTGTGTTTTATTGTATTGTGTTGTAATGTATTGTGTTGCAATGTCATTGTGCTGTATAGTTACTCTCTTTAAAGGGTTTTTATGTTATCGGTTATGAATGTATTTCCTAATCTTTTGTGTGTATGATATTTCTTAATTAAATGATGATAGTTTTTGTGTTTTTTTTTTTCTTTTTTAAGACTGTCCTTTCTCCCGCAGGAAAGAGCTGTTACTTTTACAATGGTTATGTCCTGCAGGCTGGTTGCAAAAAGGCTACAACAAACAAGCAAAACAATAAATGACGCTGAGCCGTGTTGCAGCATAATTGAGACACTGGCACTGAAGGGATGAATGAAGCTTTACTTTGTGTCGGTTTCAATATGACAGTCAGTTGGGGTAGTCTTTGTGTTTGTTCTTATTTGCATTTGTCTCCTTGCTTTTAATTGTCTGTGTGTGTGTGTGTGTGTGTGCGTGCATGCGTGCGTGCATGGGTGCATGCTTGTGTGTGTGAGTGTGTGTGTGTGCGTGTGTGTGTGTGTGTGTGTGTGTGTGTGTGCATGTGTGTGCGTGTGCGTGTGTGTGTGTGTGTGTCTGTTTCTTGTTCTGGTTTGGATCATCTGTTTCAAATTCATATCATCCATATAAATTTTTTCTACTGATTTTTTTTTGTTTTTGTTGTTGTTGTTGCCGATAACGCTTGGTAGCAAAACTGGTCAATAATGAAATAAAAGGAATGTCCTGTGACAGTGAATTGACAAGCTTGCAATGTTTCTGTGTTTTTTTTTTGTGTTTTTTTTTTTCCAAGGCAGCATCATGGTAGGGGGCAGTGAGAAAAGATATCTAGGTGAGAGAGGACTGCAGTGAGGTGAAGTCGCATGTCTCTCGGTACTGTGGACTGTTGTGTTGGTGTTTTGCATGAGTCTGTACTTTGGAACATGATGTGGCCGGTCGTGTTGTGTTACGTTGTGTTTTGCATGAGTCTGTACTTTGGAACGTGATGTGGCCGGTCGTGTTGTGTTACGTTGTGTTTTGCATGAGTCTGTACTTTGGAACGTGATGTGACCGGTCGTGTTGTGTTACGTTGTGTTTTGCATGAGTGTGGGGTTTTGGTTACTTGATGTGGTCATTTTGTGTTGTTCTGCATGCCTTATTTTTGGTTTTTTGTTGTTTGTTTGTTGCTGTTTTTTTCTTTATTGTAAAGACAAGCCGACATTTCTTCCTCTTTTTTTATATATATATATATATATTATTTAAATAAGCATTTCAATGAATGTTTGTTGCAGTTTAATCATCTTATTGCAGTATGTGCAAAGCTGTAGTTTTTGCATTGTTGAGACACTTAAAAAATAATGTCTCCATTGATATGTTTAGAGTATATGTATGTGTATGGCGGGTGGAAGTGAATGTGTTAGGAGGGGTGTATGTGGTGGAGGGTTAAGAGAATACATAAACGGGTGGGAGTGGTGTGTGTGTGTGTGTGTGTGTGTGTGTGTGTGTGTGTGTGTGTGCATGTGTGTATGTGTATGCGTGTGACCTGAACTTACATGCAGTTGATGATTCACCAGTAAAGTTGTGTTTTTTAATGAAGCAGGCCCCAGTTGCGAGCATCATGAATAATTCATTCTCAGTCCTCTTAGCAACACAGACAAGCATACCGTTACACTTTCTGTGTTCATTCAGTTTGAAGCAGTTGGCGTGTGTAATCTGTGTCTCACTGAATCACTGAGTAATTGTATATTTTGATTTATTGATTTGTTGTTTGTGTTGTGTTTGTTGTTTTTGACTCATTTGTGTAAACAGTGTGAGTCTGTAATAACCTGTTGTTCAGTTTTGTGTGTGTGTGTGTGTGTGTGTGTGTCTGTGTGTCCGTGTGTCCATGGTAAACTTTAACATTGTCATTTTCTCTGGAAATTCTTTGTCTGCCAATACCAAATTTGGATTAAACATAGTGGGGAAAAATATACCAATGACAGGTTGTAAGCCTTCTGGATTAAGCTGTATTCTGGATCATGAATGGCTTATTTCATTGAGGATCTGGATCCCGAAAATCACAACAGTAATATCTGGGTTTGAAGACGGCATGACCTCATTTTTCATGCTTGCAATTAAAAGAGAAGAAATACAAATTCTGGACAGAACACATACCGTGACATTAACTACACTATCAATGTGTTTACTGCATATGAATATTTTAAAGTGGACACTAATTAACTAGAATGAACATAAAAGAGAAATTGAATGGACTGGGTTGTAGTTTCTGTAAACCTATCGAACACAGATCTCTTCAGATCTGGAGAAAACGGCTACATATTAAAGTGTGCCAGAGGCAAAGGCAACATCTCCTTCACTGTCGACTTTAAAGAATTTCTTACATTATCGAAATACACCAAAATAACATGATTTAAATGGGGTTATCACATCAATACTGTAATTGATTTGTCACACTAAAAAACCATAAGTTTGAAATAAATATTAATTTTCTGACTGCATTGGCAGATGCATTAGTGCTGTGAGTAAGTCTACTTATTCTTGACCTGAAAATGCTTGGTTCAAATCTTCTATTATGCCCCCTTTTTTTTCTGAAGCTTTATAGTTTTAGATTACAGAACACATTTTAACTCTTTCCAGACGAAGGAATGCTCACGCATTCCTACACAAAACGTATTCGGTTTCGGACGAAGGAATGGAATAGCATTCTCTGAAAGTAAAATTCCATCATGCGCTGTACACGTGATTTTGTGATAGCCAAGCAGAGTGCGCTATTCTGGGTCACTCCACAATCGAATGGTATGATTGGTCAGCCTGGGATGTGTGGCCCGTCTCGCACACACGCTGACAAAGTCACTGACTGGTCGTCTGCTCGCGTGCCAGCCTGTTAGCAAAGCGGGCTCTTCTCAGAATGTTGTGAAGCAAACAAGGCAGTGACGGCAACGTTTTAGGGTTGCCGAAGTACTTGAAATGCTACAAACTGAAGGGTCGGACATTGAAGAGGTGGATGATGACGAAGAAGAAAGCGAATTTAATGCAGAAAGCGAGCATGGGTATGGTGATTCGGGGTGAAAAATTGGCAGTATTTTCTACATATGGCAAAACTGTAAAAATAAGATGAGAAATTTGATTTTTTTATATGTAATATACGTAATAAACCAGTTCTGAAAGTTTCATTTTCTTACACAGTATTTTGTATTTTTTGTAATTTTTTTCCAAACCCTTACAAATGGGCCGTCTGTGGGGAAAAGCAAGGGAGAAAACTTGTTGTCCCGAGTGAGTTAGTGATTTTTTATTTTGTTTTTTGATTGGATAAAGTGTGTATCACAAGTGAGTCTTGAAAGCCTTGCCACTCTTGTTACTTTTGGTTTTGTTTTTTGGTAAGTACTTTTTTTTTTCCATAACATGCAGCTATTTGCAGTTGTTTGTGACTGGATGTTAGCAGGTACGCCTGAGTGAAGTCATACAGTTTTCTTCTTATTCTTCTATTCATATCGTGTTGCTTGCATTGGACAATTTTTTTCATTTGGCGCCCTTTTTTTTCTTCTTTTCTTCCATGTAATCTGATGGGTGTGACAAGGATTGTCATCAGCTGCAGGCTGTTTGCTGTACGTAGTCTGGTGCATAGACTGGCACAGTGTCTGTGTTTGTCATTCTCTTTGGCTGCATTCTATCATATTGAAGTTGGTATTGGGTTTACGAACAGTTGTGTGAACAGTATGTATGTCCATGTGGGACTCAGAGAGATATGGAAAGAGAGAGAGAGAGAGAGAGAGAGAGAGAGAGAGAGAGGAATGTCAGTGCTCAATGGTGTGGTGTATTTGTAGCAGTGTTTTCGTTACATAATGAAATGAAGAAGAAGATGAAGAAAAAGAAGATTACAATCTATATAACACCTTTTCATGTAAAGCATGCACAGTTACACTGCACGATAGAAAAAAACAACAACAACTGACACGTAAAATATGCGTTTAAAGATTTATTTAACATGAAAAAACTGACACCAACAACCCTCCGCAGACATCCAACCAAACACTCAAACATTTATGTTCATGCACACACACTCACAAATCATCCTACACTGCACAACACTCACCATTTATTCACTGGATACACTGAATACATCACTATATCTACATAATGCACATAACATTTCACATCACTGAATGTCTTTTCATACTCAGGATTTATGTGTGTGTGTGTGTGTGTGTGTGTGTGTGTGTGTGTGTAAGCATGTTCATATATGTACATGTTGATTTGTACATGTCCACGTGTTTCTTGTGTGTGTGTAAGCATGTTCATATATGTACATGTTGATTTGTAAATGTCCACATGTTTCTTGTGTGTGTGTGACGTCCTTTGTGCACACACTTTAACATTTGGTAATTGGTAACCGTTTGTGCATGTGCGTGTGTATGTATAGATACATACATACACACACACACACACACACACACACACACACACATATATATATATATATATATATATATATATATATATATATACATATATATATATATATGTATATCTGTATCTCTCTCTCTCTCTCTCTATATATATATATATATATATTACACATGTGTGTGTGTGTGTGTGTGCGTGTGTATGTATAGATACATACATATATATATATATATATATATATATATATATATATATACATATATATATATATATGCATATCTGTATCTGTATCTGTCTCTCTCTCTCTCTCTCTCTCTCTCTATATATATATATATATATATTATACATGTGTGTGTGTGTGTGTGCGTGTGCAGAGAGCCGGGCCACAATGTCATCATCAGTGGCGGGTTCAGAGCTGTTTGCCAGCAAGGAGACGGGGATCGGATCCGTGCAGACAGACATCACAGCACTGGATGAGGACAAGATCATGAAGGTGAGCTCTGCCTCTTGTCAGAATTGAACTGGTTGAATTGAACTGAATAAATCTTATTTTCTGAGCGTAATAGAACAAGCAAGACAATGCTTTTTTTTCCATCCAGCCCGCGAAGGGGAAACAGTGACATAAGACAAAGAAGGGGGCGTGGGTGGGGGAATCACGAAAGCAATACAGCATGCACTTTATGATCATGGTTACATGGATGGTGATTTGACATTTACAACACTAGATAGCTAGATGAGAATGAGGAAAGAAAGGAATTAAGGGGCAGATAGAATGAAGGAGAAAGAAAGAGGGAACAAGACATGAAAATTAACTTGAATGTATGTAAGATAACGATCAAGCAATAAAAAAAAAATTGAAATGAGAGACAGAGACAGAGACACAGAGAGAGAGAGAGAGAGAGAGAGAGTAAATGCGAATGCAAACTTTTTTCTTTTCTTTTTATATAATTCTATAAAAACCAAAGGCGCCATTACAGTTGTGAAGGGGTTTGGTGGGGATGGGGGATGGAGCAGAGAGAGGAAGAGAGAGGGAGAGAGAGAGAGAGAGAGAGAGAGAGAGAGAGAGAGAAAGAAAATATGTATGTGTGTGTGTGTGTGTGTGTGTGTGTGTGACCACATGCAGAGAAAATATGTATTCTGTTGTATTGTATTGTATTGTATTGTATTGTATTACTTTTTATTAGAACTGATTTCTCTGTGTGAAATTGGAGGTGCTCTCCCTGGGTACAGCACATGACCACAGTGCAACAGCACCCACCACACCATTTTTTTTTTCCACATGAAAATGTATTCATTTCACTGTCATGTCTGCATGTGTATGTGCGTGTGAGTGCACAATACAATACAATACAATACACAATACACAAATTTTATTGTCTATACTTTGGTACAGAGATTTTCGTTTTGGCAGTGCTTCCATTTTCTGTTTTCTTTTCTTTTTTCTCCATACTGCTTTCATTATCATTCTTTTGAAATAATTGTGTTTTTCATTTGCTACTGTAATTATTATTGTTTTTAAAACTAAGGATTTTTTTTTCATTATAATAAAAACTTGACTATTTTTAAAAAAATTATAGTAACATAACATGATGGCTTTAAAAAAAAAAAATCATTGTGATAAAACTTGATGTAATTTGTTTTTATTGTTGTGAAAAAGCTTGTGACATTTTGTAGCTGTTGTTATGAAACACACGATTTTGTTTTTGCAGTCGGAGTCTTTGAAGAAGGACCTGTTTATCATGGAGCGAGTCATCAACCTCAACACTTACCAGGGCAAGCAGGCCCTGTACAGAGGCTTCAAAATCATATCAGGTCTGGTTCATGTCCTCCATCCTTCCTGTGTCTGTCTCTGTCTCTCTGTCTCTGTCTTTCTGCCTCATGCGCTCTCTCTTTCTGTGTGTGTGTCGCTCTTTCTCTCTCTCTTTCTCTTTTTCTCTCTATGTCTCTTTCTCATTATCTCTTTCCTTCTCTTTTATTCCCTCTCTGTCTGTCTGTCTCTGTCTTTCTGCCTCATGCGCTCTCTCTTTCTCTCTCTGTGTCTCTCTCTTTCTCTCTCTCATTCTCTTTTTCTCTCCATGTCTCTTTCTCATTATCTCTTTCCTTCTCTCTCATTCCCTCTCTGTCTGTCTGTCTCTTAGTCTCTGTCTCTCTCTGAGTCTCAGTCCCTGTCTCTCCCTGAGTCTCAAGTCTTTATCTGAGTCTCAGTCCCTGTCTCTCCCTGAGTCTCAAGTCTTTCTCTGAGTCTCTGTGTCCCTTTCTCCTCTCATGTGAGGACAAGCTCAGAGCTTCAAGGTCTTCCCAGTCAAGCTGGTTAACATTCTTACAAGCAGCACAATGACTAAAGCTGATCAGATTCTGTCCATCACTGTCTGTCTGTCTCTCTGTCCACAGCTCTTTCTGTCTCTGTTGCTGTCTGTCTGTCTGTCCGTCTATCTCTCTGTGTCATCTTCAGTGAAGATGTCTCAGTCTGGGACATTTTTCTGTATTTCAGTGATGATGAATGATGATAGGGGTGGTGAAGAAGCTGTATTGGGGGTCCATTTTATGTTTGAGACTACTTGGCAAGGCTGCACACATGATATATCCTGATGTGTCAGTTAGGCTGAGAGATACAGGCACCTGCAGTGTTGGTCAGGAAATTTGAGCAACACATCCAAAGATGCATCCGTGAAGCGAAATGAATGACCCTCGACTGTCAACTATGGTCCCAGTACTCCCATTTGACCCCAGAGCACCGTCAGCTCTGGATAGGAGCTAGCTAGCCATGGGCAAAAAGAAAACCCCATCTCTGATGGGGCTCGAACTCATGCCCTCCCAGTCATCAGTCTGCGACACTAACCACTTCACTACGGCAGCTGGTACAAGCGACATGATTTGATTGCAGAACACCCCACCATGGCTGCCTACATGGCAGGGTAAAAACGGTGATACATGTAAAAGCTTCCTCATGTACATGCAAGTGAACACGGTAGTTGCAGCCCGCAAACAGAGAAGAAGGAGAAGAAGATTGCTGAATGTTTTGTTCAGACCTGGAGCGTGAGGGGTCGACGGTGAACCAGATCGCGGTGAGCGACATGGGACCGAACCTGGACCGCCTGTGGTCCTACGTCTGTCCGCTGACCAAAGGGCGGAACGTGTCCTGTCTGGCCTGGAACAAGTCCAACCCTGTGAGTGTGTGTGTAGGGGTGGGGTGTGTGTGTGTGTGGGGGGGGGTGTGGAGGGAAGGGGGTTAGAGGGAGCTTAGGGGGGTGGGGTGGGTGAGGTGGTGAACGTGGGTGTGGGTATGTATGGGTCTGTGTGTGTGTGTGTTTGTGTGTGCATGTGTGTGTGTGTGGAGGGAATGGTTAGAGGGGTGTTTGTGTGTGAATGTATGTGTGTGTATGCATGTGTGTGTGTGTGTGTGTGTGTGTGTGTGTGTGTGTGTATGGAGGGAAGGGTTAGAGGGGGTTTGTGGGAGTTGGGGAGTGTTTGTGTGTGAAAGTGTGTGTGGGTGTGCATGGGTGTGTGTGGATGTTTGTGTGCGGGGGTGTTTGTGCGTGTGTGTGTGTGTGTGTGTCTGTGTCTGTGTGTGTCTGTGCATGTGTATGTGTGTGCCAATGTAGTGTCATATATTTTCTTTTAGCAAACTAAGTCAGGTTATGAAGGACTTTTATTTCAGATTTACAAATGGGTGTATAAGTGTGAATGTGTGAATAGGTTCTGATGTATTTTGTATCTGACTTACTGTTAAGTGCTTTGAAAGGTTTGAAAAAGTAATATAAACATACTTAACAATATAATAATAATGATAATGATGATATAATAACGATAATGCTGCTGCTGCTGCTAAGAAGAAGAAGAAGAAGACAATAACAATAATTATAGTGATAATAATAATAATGATAACAATGATAATGATACTGCCATTACTACCACCACAAGTAATAATGATAAGTAGTAGTAGTAGTAGTAGTAATAGTTAGTGGTAGCAGTAGTGGTATGAAGAAAGGAAGTGAGGAGGATGGATGGAGGTGGAGAGAAGTATCCAGTTTCAGGCCGTGTCTGAGTGTGTGTGTGTGTGTGTGTGTGTGTGTGTGTGTGTGTGTGCATGAATGGGTGGATGTCAAGCTGGTTTGTTAGTTGCTTGAATAATTTGTTAATTCATTTGGCGGGTTGGCTGGTCGTTGAAAGGTGGTCAGATGAATGGATGGCTGTGAAGGAAGGAAGGAAGGGAGGGTGATGGATGGATGGAGGGATGGAAGGAGGAAGGGATGGATAGACGAATGGATGGATAGATAGATGGAAGGAGGGATGGACGAATAAATGGGTGGATGGATGGATGGATGGATAGATGGAATGAGGGATAGATGGATGGACGAATGAATGGATAGATAGATGAAGGAGGGATGGATGGATGGACAAATGAACGGATGGTTAGATGGAAGGAGGGATGGATGGATGGACGAATGAATGGATGGATAGATGGAAGGAGGGATGGACAAATGAATGGATGGATAGATGGAAGGAGTGATGGATGGATGGACAAATGAATGGGTGGATATATGGAAGGAGTGATGGACGGATAGACAAATGAATGGATGGATAGATGGAAGGAAGGATGGATGAATGAATGGATGGATAGATGGAAGGAGGGATGGATGCAGGAATGGATGAATGGATGGAAGGAGGGATGGATAGATGGAAAGAGGGATGGATGGATAGACAAATGAATGGATGGATAGATGGAAGGAGGGATGGATGGATAGACGAATTTATGGATGGAAAGATGGATGGATAGACGAATGAATGGATGGATAGATGGAAAGAGGGATGGATGGATAGACGAATGAATGGATGGATAGATGGAAAGAGGGATGGATGGATAGACGAATGAATGGATGGATAGATGGAAAGAGGGATGGATGGATAGACGAATGAATGGATGGATAGATGGAAAGAGGGATGGATGGATAGACAAATGAATGGATGGATAGATGGAAGGAGGGATGGGTGGATAGATGAATGAATGGATGGATAGATGGAAGGAGGGATGGATGCAGGAATGGATGAATGGATGGAAGGAGGGATGGAAAGAGGGATGGATGGATAGACAAATGAATGGATGGATAGATGGAAGGAGGGATGGATGGATAGATGAATTTATGGATGGATAGATGGAAAGATGGATGGATAGACGAATGAATGGATGGATAGATGGAAAGAGGGATGGATGGATAGACGAATGAATGGATGGATAGATGGAAAGAGGGATGGATGGATAGACGAATGAATGGATGGATAGATGGAAGGAGATGGATGAATGGATGGAAGGAGGGATGGATAGATGGAAAGAGGGATGGATGGATAGACAAATGAATGGATGGATAGATGGAAGGAGGGAGGGATGGATAGACGAATTTATGGATGGATAGATGGAAAGATGGATGGATAGACGAATGAATGGATGGATAGATGGAAAGAGGGATGGATGGATAGACGAATGAATGGATGGATAGATGGAAGGAGGGATGGGTGGATAGATGAATGAATGGATGGATAGATGGAAAGTGGGATAGATAGTTAGACAAATTTATGGATGGATAGATTGAAGGAGGGATGGATGGACAGACGAATGAATGGCTGGATAGACGGAATAATGGATGGATGGATAGACGAATGAATGGATGGATAGATGGAATGATGGATGGATGGATGGATGGGGTGAGGGTGCTGGATGGAGGGAGGGAGGAAGGAATCTCAGGCTGATGGACTGTGTGGTTGACAGGACCTGGTGGCTGTGGGTTACGGGCAGTATGAGTTCACCGCCCAGAAGTCCGGCATCATCTGCTGCTGGTCTCTGAAAAACCCTGAGGTAATGACGCTCCCTTCCCTCCACATCCTATCCCTCACACACACACACACACACACAGACACACACACACACACACACACACACATACACACACAGAGTTCCTCTCCACACATGCATGCACACACACACACACACACACACACACACACACACACACACACACACACACACACACACACAATTCCTCTCCACACATGCATGCATACATGCACACACACACACACACACACACACACACACACACACACACACACACACACACACACGCACACACACAAACACACACATACACACTTGCTTAATCCCATTTATGAAAACTCATGGAATAAGTTTGTCTATGTCTATATGACAAAAATAACAATGTGTGTTGTTTTTGTTTTTTTTGCTCTGACAGTACCCAGAAAGGATATACACATGTAAGAATGGAGTGACAGCGTTGGACTTCTCTGTTGCCAACTCCAACATCTTAGCAGTGAGTTGTCTGTGTGTTTTTTTTTTTATAGATTTTTTTTTATTGGATTGCATTTTTTGTGGGTCAGTGTGGTTAGTCCATTTCCTACATGTGCTGTGTCCTTGAGTGTAAACATGTGAACACACATGTACACACACACACACGCACACACACACACACATTAATGCTCACAAACGCACACATATACACACACGCATGCATGCACAAACAAACAACGATGCACACACACACACACAAGCAACATACACAGACACACACATGCACACGCACACACACACACACACACACACACAGAGTCACACATACAAGAAAACAATACAGCCAGGGAAGAAACAGTCTTGTTGTGTGTACTGTTGTTAATGTGGTGTCTTTTTGTATCTTTAGTCCATCTGCTTTTCCTCCAACCCCCCCACTCAACTCTCCTCTCTCTTACCACACCCTCCCCCACGCCCTCCCCCACACCCCCCCCTCCCAGACTCCCTACCACCACCACCACCACCAGCATCACTGTCAACAACAACAACCGTACAATAATTCCTTGCATGATGTCACCACAGGCAGGGTACTATGACGGAGGGGTGGCTATCTACAATGTCCGCAGCACGAAAGACGAACCCATCCTCGACAACCAGTAAGTGACGCTTTGCTGTTTTTGCTCTCTCATCCCTGTCTGCTGTTGCATAGTTCGCAAAGATAAGGCTTTATAGCAAAGAGAGGATTTAGTTGTGACAAGACGGGCGCAATAGCCGAGTGGTTAAAGCGTTGGACTTTCAATCTGAGGGTCCCGGATTCGAATCACGGTGACGGCGCCTGGTGGGTAAAGGGTGGAGATTTTTACGATCTCCCAGGTCAACATATGTGCAGACCTGCTAGTGCATGAACCCCCTTCGTGTGTATATGCAAGCAGAAGATGAAATACGCACGTTAAAGATCCTGTAATCCATGTCAGCGTTCGGTGGGTTATGGAAACAAGAACATTCCCAGCATGCACACCCCCGAAAGCGGAGTATGGCTGCTTATATGGCGGGGACAAAACGGTCATACACATAAAAGCCCACTCGTGTGCATACGAGTGAACGTGGGAGTTGCAGCCCACAAACGCAGAAGAAGAAGAAGAAGAAGAAGTTGTGACAAGATGTGTGGAATGGCAAAGATTGGTGTTGTTGCGAAGAGAGAATATTGTAGTGAGTGGATGTGTTAGGTAACAAAGATTGGTGTTGTTGCGAAGAGAGGATATTGTAGTGAGTGGATGTGTCAGGTAACAATGATTGGTGTTGTTGCGAAGAGAGGATATTGTAGTGAGTGGATGTGTCAGGTAACAATGATTGGTGTTGTTGCGAAGAGAGGATATTGTAGTGACTGTATGTGTTAGGTAACAAAGATTGGTGTTGTTGCGAAAAGAGGATATTGTAGTGAGTGGATGTGTTAGGTAACAAAGATTGGTGTTGTTGCGAAGAGAGGATATTGTAGTGAGTGGATGTGTTAGGTAACAAAGATTGGTGTTGTTGCGAAAAGAGGATATTGTAGTGACTGGATGTGTTAGGTAACAAAGATTGGTGTTGTTGCGAAGAGAGGATATTGTAGTGACTGGATGTGTTAGGTAACAAAGATTGGTGTTGTTGCGAAGAGAGGATATTGTAGTGAGTGGATGTGTTAGGTAACAAAGATTGGTGTTGTTGCAAAGAGAGGATAGAGTTGTGACTGGATGAATAGAATCTCAAAGATTGGTGTTGATGTGAAGAGAGCATTTAGTTGTGACTGGACATGCAGGATAGCAAAGATTGGTGCTGTAGTGAGGAGAGGATACGGCATCAGTGACTGTATTGTAGAACGGCAAAGATCGGTGCTGTAGTGAAGAGAGGATATGGCATCAGTGACTGGATTGTAGAACGGCAAAGATCGGTGCTGTAGTGAACAGAGAATATGGCATCAGTGACTGGATTGTAGAACAGCAAAGATCGGTGCTGTAGTGAACAGAGAATATGGCATCAGTGACTGGATTGTAGAACAGCAAAGATCGGTGCTGTAGTGAACAGAGAATATGGCATCAGTGACTGGATTGTAGAACGGCAAAGATTGGTGCTGTAGTGAAGAGAGGATACAGCATCAGTGACTGGATTGTAGAACGGCAAAGATTGGTGCTGTAGTGAAGAGAGGATACAGCATCAGTGACTGGATTGTAGACCGGCAAAGGTTAGTGCTGTAGTGAAGAGAGGATATGGCATCAGTGACTGGATTGTAGAATGGCAAAGGTTAGTGCTGTAGTGAAGATAGGATATGGCATCAGTGACTGGATTGTAGAACGGCAAAGATTGGTGCTGCAGTGAAGAGAGGATATGGCATCAGTGACTGGATTGTACAATGGCAAAGATCGGTGCTGTAGTGAAGAGAGTATATGGCATCAGTGACTGAATTGTAGAACGGCAAAGATCGGTGCTGTAGTGAAGAGAGGATATGGCATCAGTGACTGGATTGTAGAACGGCAAAGATTGGTGCTGTAGTGAAGAGAGGATATGGCATCAGTGACTGGATTGTAGAACGGCAAAGATTGGTGCTGCAGTGAAGAGAGGATATGGCATCAGTGACTGGATTGTAGAACGGCAAAGATCGGTGCTGTAGTGAAGAGAGGATATGGCATCAGTGACTGGATTGTAGAACGGCAAAGATTGGTGCTGTAGTGAAGAGAGGATATGGCATCAGTGACTGGATTGTACAATGGCAAAGATCGGTGCTGTAGTGAAGAGAGTATATGGCATCAGTGACTGAATTGTAGAACGGCAAAGATCAGTGCTGTAGTGAAGAGAGGATATGGCATCAGTGACTGGATTGTAGAACGGCAAAGATTGGTGCTGTATTGAAGAGAGGATATGGCATCAGTGACTGGATTGTAGAACGGCAAAGATTGTTGCTGCAGTGAAGAGAGGATATGGCATCAGTGACTAGATGTGTACAATGGCGAAGGTTGGTGTTGTAACGAAGAGAGGATTTAATATTGATTGGATGTGTATAGCTGATACTCTTCTCTTTTTTTGCCATGCATACCTGTTGTGTGTGTGGTTTGATGTGGAAGGAAATGATGAACCAAGCTCTAAAGTATGACAGAATTGAAAAAAACAAAAAAACTTTACTTTTTTTTTGTTGTTGTTGCTTTCTTACCTACATATTTAAAAAAAACCAACAAACCCAAACATGTGAGAAAAGATTTCAACTATTACTCAGCTCATGTGCTTTTTGACTCACTTGTGTAAAAAAGTGAGTCTATGTTTTAACCCGGTGTTCAGTTGTCTGTGTGTGTGTGTGTGTGTGTGTGTGTCCGTGTGTCCGTGTGTCTGTGGTAAACTTTAACATTGACATTTTCTCTGCAAATACTTTGTCAGTTGACACCAAATTTGGCATAAAAATAGGAAAAATTCAGTTCTTTCCAATCATCTTGTTTAAAACAATATTGCACCTCTGCAATGGGCACAAAAAAATAATAAAAAGAAGCCTAATTATATGCAAACTGCATTTACTGTTATATTTATATTTTTTGTATTCTCTAAACTTGGCACTTTGACCTCTTATTCTGACACAACAACAAGAGGAGTCATTATTATCATTTTTTGTTCAAACAGGAACTTCTTTTGCTAAACATGGAATTTTTATTTATTTTGCAAACGTTTTGGTGCAGATAGTAAAAAAGGGAAATTACTCTGTAATTAATGCTAGGGGACTTAATTTATCACAAGTGAGCCTTGAAGGCCTTGCCTCTCTTGTTTTTTTATCCAGTCCTCAGGGCAAAGAGAAAATGAAAATGAATGAGAGAGAGAGAGATGAGACACACTGGTTGATCATTCTTTTTTTTTTTTTTTTTTTTTTTTGTTTGTTTATTTGTTCAGTGTATGATTTGATCAGCATCTGAAATACCATAGTTCTGTGAAAGCCCACGCTTCATGTTGCATGCATTCCAGCAGACCAAACCCTGTTGTATCTCTCTGTGCCTTGTTGTGTGTAGGAACTACAGGTCCAGAGGGGCTCCGGCAGGGGATAACTCGATAAACGACATGTAATCATGGATTGTGTAGCGTGCGGTTGGGATGCCGTTGTTTGGGAAGCCCTCCAAACTGCGTCCCTCGGAGGCATTTGTTCATGTTGAGAGAGAAAAAAGCCTGGCATAGTTTTTGTTCATATATAAGATTGTTCCAAATTGAACAGGAAAATTGTTTTGGGGTTTGTTTGTTTTTTGGTTTTGCTTATGATTGTTCCAAATTGAACTTTTTATTTATTTATTTTTTTTTTTGCTTTCTGCATTTTGAAGTATGAATTAAAGGTGAAAAAATAAAAGGTAAATAAGACAACAAAACGAATAGTAATCATCAAACTAACTTCAAATTAGATGTTTATAAAAGAAACTAAACCTACAGCATATTTTTTCAGACCTTTGAAAAAAAGAACAACATATACTTTTATATATTGAAAATGAGTGAGATTTATGGTTGCTTTTATTTGGATAGTGTGAGGCGTGTCAGACATCCGTGCACAAATGCCCATGCAGGGACTGGATTGGGGGCTTTGGGTGTATTGGACATTTTGCATGCTTTTCATAACCCTCTTCATATTGCAGACATGATTTGATCCACTGTGTATTAGATGTGGTTAAAATCATCGATGAGTGTTTACTGAGTTTGAACTACTTTTTTTTTTCTCTGTGGTTTAATTACTTTCATTTTCCCCCCAACCTGTAAGTTAAATATTGAGTGACTTGTGACAGAGTAATCATCAATTGATTGTGGTCACTCTGTGGAAGGAAGGAAGGAAGGAAGGAAGGAGTGAAGTGTTTGCAAGAGTAAAAGAAACAAATCTAAGTTTGAGGTTTTTCCACACTCTGAATTTATCTGTTGTTGTTTTTTTCTTCTTCTTCTTCTTTTTTTTTTTTTAAATATTTTTTTTACAGAAAGATAAGATAATAATAACTTTTTTATTTTTTATTTTTTTAATAATCTCAAATACGATAAATCTGGCTGGATGTAGTATCACAACATAGTTTGTTTTGTTTTTGAAGTGCTTTTTGTTTGTTATGTTTTGTCCGTGCAAAGAAGATTCTTTTGATTTGAAATTGTAGACTTCACAAGCAAAGTAGATGCACATTTATGTTATGAGCTGACAATCAATGTTCACATGAATAAGTATCATGAATAAATTTGAGCATATAAACTAACAACCAAGTAATAATAATATGATATAATAATATAATAGTAAAATAAACACGTGCATAAAAGTATTCAAATGGCATCAAATACACAGAAAAAGTAACTGACAGAAAATATATTGTATGGGGTAATTGTTTTATCAAATCATACAGTGCAATATTACACAGACCACAATCAAACACACCTTTTAAAAAGATACCATTTAAAATAATAGAACTCAGTGATTCCCACTTCGCTTCAAAGCAGCTTGAGTGTAACACTGCTACAGAACATTGGTTTTTCACAGCATTAGCTTAACACACACATCCAAGTTATAGAAAATGAGAAAAAGTATAAACATGTAAACGTACATTTCCAACATATAAACACTTGTCTTTTTCAGTTAATATTCCTTTATGTGATAAATAGTTTGTTCACAAATATCTCTTTTGAAACATTACTGTTCTTATTCTCCAACTTCTGATGAATCCCCATTCACCTTTTTGTTCAGAAATTTAGAAGATTCCTTGTCTAACAATTATGTATGATTTCTCCATTTTATATCTGCAACATAAATCATTTTTAAGACACTGATTGTTGCTTTTATTTTGTTCTTTCAACATTTTTGTAGATAAAGAACATTCTCATTAGTAGTATTAGATGAAATATTTTGTCCATTTTCATTTTTTTTCCAATATCAAACAGTACTTTCTGTCTATAGACTGTCCTGTTGATCACAATTCATCTTTAGCACTTTTTTTCTTCTTCTTATTTTGTCCAAAAGGAGCAGAGGGAGGGCAGTGCCATGCCCATAAGTAATGATTGATGGAATCATTTTCCTTCTCACAGAAGTTATATCTGTCATTATTTGTAACCTGCATTTTTGGTCAAAAAGATTTTTTTGTGTTTATCAAAAGTAAGAAATTTGTTGACCTTTCTTCTGTGTTAGTAGTTATGGTTGTTTTTTGTTTTTTTTAATGACTGAAGAACTTTCCATGCTCATCCAGTTTATGTACTTTAAATATTCAGAAAACCTCAGTATTCAGTATATTCCTCCTCTGTGGAAGTTCTGTATTCTCCCTTAATTCTGTCTCATTTATTTACCCATGTCACCATTGGCAGGAGTTTTTCTGTATCATATGGATTTCCATATTGTCATAATGGCACATCTAAAGATAGTTTTTCTCTCTATATTTTACTTTTTTAGGTACTGGTTCCCCTGCTGCAAACATTCCAGAATTACAAACATCAGTCATCCATGTGCTACAGCTTATGTTTTCTGGCATTTTGGAGCCAGATCCAAGGCAAACCAATTGATAACAATAGCTGGTACTCTGCCCAGTGGAGATACAATTTTTGAACCAAAAATTCAGAATAAGTTCCATATTTCTAAACACTCATCCATTAAAATGTATGTGCATCATATTTGACAAAGGGATTTCATTCTGTATGGAGGCAAACACGCAAACTTCATGTGAGGTTGTTTTCTTTTGTTTTTTTGGTTTTTTGTCGGCCACACATTGCTGGCTTTTGTGTCATTCAGTCTGAGTCCTGTTAACCATTGAAAAAAACTGGTTGTCTGTTTGAGGGTTGTGGGTTAGGTGAAAGTGAATGCTGGATGGACGTGGTGGTGATTATGGTTGTGGGATGACTATGGGAAAAGTGGTGTTTTTGTTGTTGTTTTTTTTCCTCTTCTTTGGTTTAATAAATAATATGATTATATTATATGAGTTTGGTGTTTGAAGACAAACAAACCAACAAGAAGTGTAGCAAAGCACCAAGAAATGTAGCAGTGTTTGAAACAGACAAAGCAAAAATGAGCAGTGTAACAGTTTGGAGAGGCATCCAACAAATGAGGTTTCTAATATGTTTGTTTATGTGACGTATGTACAAAAAATATTTCACTTGAAATGTTTCTCTTTTCTATACCCAGTCATTAACCATCGTGGCCTGTCAGTGGAAATGTTGATAACCACAAAGCAGTGGTTTTAAATGATAAAAGAGGCTTCCACATCTTTTTTTTTTTTCCACTTTTATTTTGAATTGGATCAATTTTTCTTGAAATATTTTCTTTGTAAACTTTCAAACCATGTATAAAAGTTGCAATTTTGCAGAATTGTTTGCAAGTTAAATAAGAAGGATTCCACCAAACACAGCAACATTAAAAAACGTAGTAACTGACAATGTGGGCTCTTTGAAAATAAGTATGAAAAATGATGTCAAGTCCACAAGGTCAGTTACAAGATTGAAATACAGGTAGTAATATTTCAGACGTTTTGTTTGGGAGATTCCCCCCAAAACTGTATTTTGAATTGCCATTAAGAAAAAAAAATCCAAGTGGTTTTCTCACTGGAAGCTTGCAGTTTGAATGCATTCAGCTTATCTTAAAGAGCTTTTAAATATTGTGGGTTTGAGTTTTAAGATGTCTACAGTTGCTTATAATATATGATTAAATGGTAATTTTCTTATGTCAAATGATAATCTGCTGGTATGCTGCTTTTTGCTCCTTTGTTGTGACCTCAGCTGTTTTGGAACACGTTTAACAAGTCTGAAAACATATTTACGCATGCCTGTGTGTTCACACGCAAACTTTTTTTCACTTGGGCACGCATTCTTATTTGCTTACCCACACCTTTTTAATCACACGGTGCATGAGCACATGCATGCACTCACAGTCACACAGAGACAATTAAGTTGAAGACCATTTTGTTAGTCCAGTTTTTTTTTATGATGCCCACAGAAAAGAGATTCTCATTAGGAAATTTGATTGTATGATGTTAGCAACATGGAAGAGACATGTGTAAAAATGGATTGTTTATTTGCTTTTTACCCATAGTTGGCAGGTGGTATGCATGGAATTCACTACACATTCATGCCAATAGGACCATAAAGACATCTCAGTACTAACTGGAATAAAACAAATAATGATACTTCATAGAAACTAATCACAGTGTATATGCATGTCTAAGTATTCTTTTAACAAAAAGTAGTCACTGTGTCATGAAATGAGACTTTTAAATTAATGAACATTTAAGCAGTGTGTGTGTGTGCATGTGTGTGTGTGTGCGCACGCGCTTGCATGTGTGTTTATATGTGTTCTTAAGTAAATTATTTATATGTGCTAAGTGATATTAGAATGTGTGTGTGTGTGTGTGTGTGTGTGTGTGTGTGTGTGTGTGTGTGTGTGTGTGCTCTCCTTAGTTTGATATTTTATCCACACTGAGTAATATTAGAATGTCTGTGTTTGTGAATGTGTGGTGTGCAGTGTGTGTGCTCGAGTGCATCTGCATGTGTTTGAGTGTGTGTGTGTACACACATGTGTGTGCAAATGCATATGAATGCATGACTGCCATCCTTGTTGTTTATCATTGAACTTCTTTAGCTTCCTCTGTTCTATATATTATAAATGAGTAATGTGTGCATTATGAGTTACATGTATGGCAGAGTAAAAAAACCAACTTCATATTAAATTTGTTAGAAGCAGACATAGTCTTCATTAAAAGCAATAAGAAAAATAAATAAAATAAAAAAATAAAAAAACACAGTCCGGCTTAGAGTAAAGCAAACATGGACAAACTCATCACTTTTTCAACAAAACAAAAAGAATGTTTATCGCTGAATTAAAAATTAAAAAAAAGAAAACAGCAACAAAACAACAAACAGCTCCCCCCCCCCCCCCCTCCCTACCCCCCCCCCCCCCCCCCCCATAAAAAAATCAGCAACAAAAAACACAAGCATACAACCAACCAAAACACACATTTCACCACTTTTATTTCTCCTCATAAACAAAAGCTTATTTACTGAAGTGAAAACATATAAATGAAATTATCAACTAGTTCATCATGTAAAACAAAAACCAAAAAAAAAAAAAAAAAAAAAAAAAAAAGGAGCAAAAACAACAACAAAAACTTCACCAAATCCATAATTTCTTGAAAATGACAACAACAAAAAAAACAACAATAATGCTAAGCATGGAGACAGTGCCCAATCTTGTGCACAGACAAATCAAAACACTGACATACCAGTCATTCATGTGCTGGCATAGCTCTGATTCAGAAGGAATGGGGGAAAAAAAAGAAAAATTAAACAGCAAGAATGCCCCCGCCCCCACCCCCTCTCCCTACCCCTCCCCCCCCCCCCCCCAAAAAAAAACCAAACCCCAGTTCAGTTACTTAAGGAGGCGTCACAGTGTTCAGACAAATCCTTATAAGATAAGCAGATGTTTGGCTGGCAGTGTATCCCAACATGCTTAGTCAGGCCTCAAGAAAAAAAAAACATAAAAAGGATACATAAACAAATAAATAGATGTCTTCAAATCAATGAATAAATCAATCAAAATAAACCAGTAACTAAATCTAAAAAAAAAAAAAAAAAATGAATTAAACTGAAAATAAATAAGCAAATGAAAAAACACACACACAAAAAAACAACAACAACACTTAAATAACAACAGTGTCAGCATGAAAAAACCCAGCCACAACACACCATTAAAATGAAGTTGAAACACACACACACACGCACACACACAAACACACACCAAAAGTGACTCGCATTCCTTCACATGTTACAACACACACAACAAAAGTCTTACATTTACCTTACTTGGAAGAAAGGCCACTCTCCCCTTCCGCCCCCCCGCCACGACCCCTAGCGCCCATCCATAAATAAAAAGAATTGAGGGAGACTGAGACAGATGTGGTTTATTCATTTTTGGCCTCGGCACCCCATGAAAGGGGAATGTGAACAGATAAAAAGAGGGAGAGAGAGAAGAGAAACAACAAGAACAACAACAAACAAACAAAAACGGCTGGCCCGACTGGCATGTGTGTGTGTGTGTGTGTGTGTGTGTGTGGTGTCTCCAGAGAGACTCACGGCAAGCACCTGGGCCCCGTGTGGCAGATCCAGTGGATCGAGAAGGAGCGGGGGTCAGGGGAGGAGAGGGCAGAGGTGCTCATCTCCATCTCCACCGATGGCCGTGTCACCCAGTGGTCCATCCGCAAGGGCTTCGAGAGCTATGGTGGGGTGACGCTTGTTTTGGTTTCGTTTGTTTTTGTTTGGTGGGTTGCCTGTTTGGTTTGGTTTGGTTTGTTGTGTTTTGCTTTCGTTTTATTGTCTTTAGTCGTATGTTATTTTATTTCATTTTATCGTATTCCATTCTGCAAGGGTTTTGAGAGCTGCTTCTTTTATTGTCTTTAGTCTTTTGTTATTTTATTTCATTTTATCATATTCCATTCTGCAAGGGTTTTGAGAGCTGTTTCTTTTGACTTGGTTTGTTTTGCTTTTGTTTTGTTTTTGTTGTGTTTTGTTTTGTTTTTGTTGTGTTTTGTTTTATTTTGGTTTCGTTTTATTTTGTTTAGTCTTATGTTAATTCATTTTATTTCATTTTATTCCATTTTGCAAGAGCTATGGTGGGTAGCTTTCTTTTTTTTTAATTTGATTTTTGTTTGTTTTGTTGTGTTGTCTCTTGGTTTTGTTTTTATTTTGTCTAGTTTTATCTTATTTTATTTCATTTTATTCTTTTCTGTTCTGCGAGTGGCTTTAAGAGCTATGGTGGGTTGCCATTTGTTTTGGTTTAGTTTGTTGTTTTTGGGTTTCATTTTATTTTATTTTGTTGTATGTCATTTTATTTCATTAAGATGGACGTAATAGCTGAGTGGTTAAAGCGTTGGACTTTCAATCTGAGGGTCCCGGGTTTGAATTTCATTAACGGCGCCTGGTGGGTAAAGGGTGGAGATTTTTCTGATCTCCCAGGTCGACATATGTGCAGACCTGATAGTGCCTGAACCTCCTTCGTCTGTATACGCAAGCAGAAGATCAAATATGTACGTTAAAGATACTGTAATCCATGTCAGATTTCGTTGGGTTATGGAAACAAGAACATATCCAGTATGCACACCCCTGAAAACGGAGTATGACTGCCTACATGGCGGGGTAAAAATGGTCGTGCACCTAAAAGCCCACTCATGTACATACAAGTGAACATGGAAGGTGCAGCCCATAAACGAAGAAGATTTTATTTCATTCTGTCCTATGGTGGGTTGGTGTTTGTTTTGTGTTTGTTTTGATATGTTTTGGTTTCGTTTTATTTTATTTTATATCTTACGTTAATTTATTTCATTTTATTCTGTTCTATTCTGCAAGTGGTTTTGAGGGCTATGGTGGGTTGGTGTTTGTTTTGTTTTTTTTGTTTTGTGTTTGTTTTTGTTGTGTTTTGGTTTCGTTTTATTTCATTTAGTCTGATGTTAATTTATTTCATTTTATTCTATTCCATTCTGCAAGGGCTTGGAGAGCTATGGTGGGTTGCTGTTTGTTTTGGTTTGGTTTGTTGTCTTTTGGTTTCATTTTATTTTATTTTGTCTTATTCTGTTTCATTTTATTTTATTCTATTCATAAAGTGAGAGCTGTACCGTCAAAGGCTTCTCCATTGCAGTGGGAAGTCATTTGCAGCTTAGTCTTTTGTGAAGGACTATGGCTCTCAAGCTAGGAGGCATGGTTGCAGTGGCTGTCAGTGCTGCAGCCTTGGGGGCTAGTTGACCTTTTGGGAACCACCCTAGTGCTGGCTGCCCTAAAACCCTCTTGGCTGAGAGAGTGGGGATGTAACTTGGGCAAGCCACTCTCCACTATAATCAAATTCTAACCCAGATGGTTGGGACAGCATTTGCCTCCTCTGCTATTCTGATGGTCATAGTTGGACACGACTGACTAACATACAAAAAACTAGCTAAATAAATAAATAAATAAATAAATTCTATTCTGCAAGGGCTTTGAGAGCTATGGTAGGTCACAGTTCATTTGATTTGATTTGAATTTTCTTTTCTTTTCTTAAACTTATGGGTATTTTATTCAGCAAGGGCTTTGAGAGCTACTGTTGGTTGCGGTTTATTTTATCTTATATTGTTTTAGAATTAAATTAAATTTTGGTTGATTCTATGAAGGCTTCTAGAGATACAATGGGTTGTGGTTTATTTTACTTTATTTTATTTCGTTTTGTTTTATTTCATTCTTCAAGGGTTTTGAAAGCTATGGTCTGTCATGGTTTGTTTTGTTTTATTTTATCATGTTATATTCTATTTTATTTCATTTTATTCTGCAAGGGCTTTGAGGGCTAGGATGGGTCAACATTTATTTTATTTTATTATATCCATCTGCTAGGATTTAGACAGAGTTTTGGCTTGTCTCATTTTTCTTTTGTGTGTGTGTGTGTGTGTGTATGTGGAGTTTAACGACCTATCGGCAAGAAGCCCTTAAGGTCAAGTTTTTCATAGCGGATGTCTTTCAGAGAGTCTAATTTTTTTTTTTTTTTTTCCCCGAGGCTGGTCCTCCCAGCCTCCCTTTTTTTTCCCGAGGCGATGATCCACAAGGGGGGTGGCGCCCTGTTTGGATTGTTGTAGTGGGGGAGTCCTGGCTGGCAGTTTGAGGGGTGTCCTGGCTGATTCCTGGCTCCTCTTTGGGGTGGTGGTATCTTCAGGGTTGTTCCTGGTTATGTTTAGGTTGGAAGTGTCCTGTTCTATGTTCCCATGGCGCAGGGGTTAAAACCATGAGGCTATGCCGGAGGACAGGAGCGAGTCAGTCAGGGTTTTCACAGGCCCAAGCCCCAAGGTGGGGTGGGGATGGAGAAATTCATCGACACTGAGGTCGTTTCTTTTCTTTTCTTCCTTTTTATTTCATTTTTTGCTGGGGTGTTGGAGGGGGGAGGTAGGGTGTGGTGGGATAGGTTGGATAGGGGACATTTTATTGTATATGTTTTTTTTCAGATTTGTATTTTGTTTTATTGTTATTGTTAGTAGTTGTAGTTGTAGTGATATGCATTTTGTTTACTTATTCATCTACTTGCACAGTTTTCACTTTAAAGTCTAATAAAAACAAAACCCAAAACAACCAACACCTACAAAAACAGCAACAAAACACTTCAGTAATAATACGCTCATCGTTTTTTTAAGGCTATTCCAACTTCTCTTTAATCAACATGATTTTGCTTTCTGTCCTATCCACCGTTTACATCTCTACTACACTTGTGTTTGCTGTTGAAAACCAAACGGTTGTTTTGCCAGACATCATGCGGCTGAAGAAGCTGCCGACGCGCATGGCAGGGAAGGCCAGGGAAAAGAAAGGGGAGGCCTTCATTTCCCGCCACGCCGGCGGCCTCTGTTTCGACTTCCACTCCAGAGACCTGAATGTGTGAGTGTCTGTCTGTCAGCCAGCAAGTGAGTTAGGATTAGGATTAGGATTGTTCTTCTTCTTCTTCTTCTATTATTATTATTATTATCATTATAGCAATGCAGTGGCAGACTCATGTGTTGGACTTCTGAACTAGAGTTCGCCAGTGATCAGGGTTTGATGCCCCATGTTATTATTAATATTGATTGTAATGTTATTATTTTCATTAGTATTATTATCATTTTTTAAAATTTTTTTATTGTCATTGTTATTGTCATTATTATTTTTGTTATTGTTGTTGATACTTTCATCATTATCAATTCTTCTTCTTCTTCTTCCTATTGTTGTTATTGTTCTTCTTCTTCCTCTTCTTCTTCTTATACCATCATCATCATTGTTACCATTGTTATTTTATTATTAGCATTATTATTGTTGTTGTTGTCATTATTGTTATCAATATTATCATCATTATCAATTTCATTTTGTTATTATTATTATCATCATCACTGTTATTATTATTATCATCATTGTTATTATTATCATCATCATTATCATTATCATCATCATCATCATCATCATCATCATCATCACCATCATCATCATCATCATCATCATCATCACCACCATCACCATCATCATCATCATCATCATCATCACCACCACCACCACCACCATCATCATCATCATCATCATCATCATCATCACCATCATCATCATCATCATCATCATCATCATCCCCATCATCATCATCATCATCACCATCATGTCATGACTGCTGTGTGGACAGGTACCTGGCAGGCACGGAGGAAGGTTACATCCACAAGTGTTCCTGCTCCTACAATGAGCAGTACCTGGAGACCTACTCTGGACACACAGTGAGTGACGTGTGCATCACTGTCTCAGCTGCCTGTTGCATGCTTGATTTTATGTTGTTGGATTTTGGTGTGTGTGTGTGTGTGTTGTTATTTTTTGTCATTGTCTTTATTGCTTCACCATCATCTGCACCATTTCAGTGGCGTTGCTTTATTCCTGCATGTAAGACGAATCTACAGATCTTGAGTCGGACCCATCAGTAATTAGTATGCTTGTGTATCGAAATGGACTGAAATGATGGCGTCCTTCACATATGTATCTTTGATCCCGAAGACATCACCAACAGCAGCACTCCCACTATGTGCTCATTCTGAGTCCCCCACACCTGGGTTTGTCTGCTGCAATCTCAGTGCTGATAGTCCACTTGAACTAATAATGTTTAAGCCGCCAGGAGGCCGTACACCAGAGGAGACCCTGCGCTGCTGCCGAGTCACTTCAGTGGTACTCAGTAGTGTGTGTTCTGATTCAGCATATGCAGAGTTAGTTCACTATGTTGCTGTATTGTGCTGTGTGTGTTGTATGTGCTGTCTGTATTGTGCGGTATGTGTTTGTTGTATTGTGTTTGTGCTGTGTTGTGCTGTTCATGCTGTGTTGTGCCGTATTGCGCTGTGTTTGCTGTACATGCTGTGTGCTTTTCATGCTGTGTGTGTTGTATGTGTTGTGTGTGCTGTATTCTGGTATGTGTGCGGTATGTGCTCTCTGCATTGCGCTGTATGTGCTTGTTGTATTGTGTTTGTGCTGTGTTGTGCTGTATATGCTGTGTTGTGCTGTGTTTGCTGTATTGTGCTGTGTGTGCTGTACATGCTGTGTTGTGCTGTATTGTGCTGTGTGCGCTGTACATGCTGTGTTGTGCTGTGTTTACTGTACATGCTGTGTGTGCTGTGTGTGTTGTATTGTGCTTTGTGTGCTGTACATGCTGTATGTGCTGTGTTTGCTGTACATGCTGTGTGTGCTGTGTTTGCTGTACATGCTGTATGTGTTGTATTGTGCTGTGTGTGCTGTACATGCTGTGTGTGCTGTATTTTGATGTGTGCTTTGCAGTCTGTGTGTGCTGTATGTGCTGTGTGTGCTGTATGTGCTGTGTGTATTGTGCCGTATGTGCTTGTTGTATTTTGTACGTGCTGTATGTGCAGTATTGTGCTGTGTGTACTGTAGGTGCTTGCTGTATTGTACTGTGTGTGCTGTGTTGTGCTGTGTGTACTGTATGTGCTTGCTGTATCGTGCTGTGTTGTGCTGTATCATACTGTGTGTGCTGTGTTGTGCTGTGTTGTGCTGTGTGTACTGTATGTGCTTGCTGTATCGTGCTGTGTTGTGCCATATATGCTGCATCTGTGTTTGCTGTATTGTGCTGTGTGTGCTGTGTTTCGCTGTGTATCGTACATGCTGTGTTGTGCACACAGGCCCCAGTGTACCACATCCAGTGGTCCCCCTTTGTGCCGGACATCTTCCTGAGCTGCAGCGCTGACTGGACCATCCGTCTCTGGCACCAAGACCGCACCACACCCATCCTCACCTTCCACTCCTCCACTGTATGTGTGTGTGGGGTTTTGGGGGGTTGGGAGGGTGTGTGGGGGGGTTGGAGGGGGCGGAAGGGGTGGTGGTGGTGAGGGGGCGTGTGTGTGTGTGGGGGGGGGGGAGGGGGGGGGGCAAATGTATGTTTGGAAGGGGTTGGGGGGTAGATAATGTGTGTGTGGCTGGTGGGTGGGTGGGTTTATGTGTGTGTGCAATGAGTGTGTGTGCGTGTGTGTGTGTGCAATGAGTGTGTGTGCGTGTGTGTGTGTTTGTGTGTGTGTAATATGAGTGTGTATATGTGTGTGTGTGTGTGTGTTATGAGTGCGTGTGTGTGTATATAATATGAGCGTGTGTGTGTGTGTGTGTGTGTGTGTGTGTGTGTGTGTGTGTGTGTAATGAGTGTGTCAGTGTGTGCTATAGGAGTGTCTGTGTGCTGTAATAGGAGACATGTAGTGTGTAGAATAGAACTGTTGTAATGATGATGATGTTTAAGAGAAAATTTAACCTCCTGTTCAAAGGGGAAAACCCAACAAAAATATGGTTACTATGTATAGCAGTATATACATGAGAAATACGCTTACTTCAGCCCAGTTTCAATAAAATCTGAAAACATACTTTTTCAGTCAAGCCTTTGTATAAACATTTTCTGTTCTGGGTTGGTTTTTTTTGGTTTTAAAAAAAAAAATTCTTTTCATCCCTGCCACTGTATTACATAGATGTGGACTCTGTGTGTATGTACATGTGTTGTGTGCATGTGGGGAGGTGGGGTGTGTGTGTTTGTGTGTGTGTGTGTGTGTGTGTGTGTGTGTGCGTGTGTGTGTGTGCGCTGTGCAACAAGTTTCTTCTGAAAGAATTGTGCCCCTATGAATGCCGTGTATTGTTATCATTACTATGATGATGATGATGATGATGATGATGATACAAAACACTACACTGAGAGAGCGGAACCTTTCAGAAAACTGTCCACAATGTGTGCTGGTCTCCGAGGTCCTCCACAGTGTTTGCCTGCGTGAACGAAGGAGCTGTGGAGGTGTGGGATCTGGCGCAGAGCACGTGAGTGACCAACATTTCATTTTTGTATTTTGCATGAAGTATGTTAACATTTTTGTGTGCCCCCACGGGGTTTCTTGTCTTGCCTTTCTCCTTCTTCTCCTTCTGTTCCTTCTCTTTCTTCTCCTTCTCCTTCTTCTTCTCCTTCTGTTCCTTCTCTTTCTTCTCCTTCTCCTTCAATTCCTTCTCTTTCTTCTCCTTCTCATTCTTCTTCTCCTTCTTGCTCGTCTTCTTCTTCTTCTTCTTATCATTCTCTTTCTCTTTCTTCTCCTTCTCCTTCATGTTCTCCTTCTTATTGTTGTTCTTCTTCTTGGTAGTTGTCTTCATCTTCTTTTACCTCCGTGGCCGCTGCCACTGCTGCTGCTGCTGCTGATACTACTGCTGCAGCTACTTTGATCTTCTTCATCATCTTTTCCTTCTCCTTCTGCATCTTCATCTTTTTCTTTCTGTCGTCTTCTCCTGCTTCTACTACTGCTGCTGCTACAATATCTACAACTACTACTACTTTTACTACTTCTACTGTTTCTCCTCCTCCTCCTCCTCCTCCTTCTTCTCATTCCCCTCCTCTCCTTCACCTTCTCATTCCCCTCTTCTCCTCCTCCTTCTTATTCCCCTCCCCTCCTCCTCCTTCTCCTCCTTCTTCTCATTCCCCTCCTCTCCTTCTCCTTCTCATTCCCCTCCTCTCCTCCTCCTTCTCCTTCTTCTCATTCACCTCCTCTCCTTCTCATTCCCCTCCTCTCTTCCTCCTTCTCATTCTTCTCATTCCCCACCTCTCCTTCTTATTCCCCTCCCCCCTCCTCCTCCTTCTTCTCATTCCCCTCCCCTCCTCCTCCTTCTTCTCATTCCCCTCCCCTCCTCCTCCTTCTCCTCCTTCTCATTCCCCTCCTCTCCTTCTCCTTCTTCTCATTCCCCTCCTCCTCCTTCTCATTCCCCTCATTCCCCTCCTCCTCCTTCTCATTCCCCTCCTCTCCTCCTTCTCATTCCCCTCATTCCTCTCCTCCTCCTTCTCATTCCCCCTCCTTCTCATTCATCTCCTCCTCCTCCTCCCTCCTCTGCTCCTTCTCATCTTTGTTGTTTTGCTTCTTGCCCTTTGCTTCTGGGCTGTCAAGGAACACTGCCTGTCCCTCACTGATCCACTGATTTCCAAGAGATCATTTGTTCTTTAGTTTAACATTGTTTCACTGTGAGTTATATAACATATATTTCTTAGAGAGCGCCTCTGTGCGTGTTTGCGTGTGTGTGTGTGTGTGTGTGTGTGTGTGTGTGCTTGTGTGTGTGTGTGTGTGTGTGTGTGTGTGTGTGTGTGTGTGTCCACTTTTAACCAACCATTCAGAGTGCCAAAAGTGTTAAGGGATAAAGGCATTCCGGGCATGCATTCTTGGGTAGGCTGTCAAACTGACCAGTGTGTTGGGTTTTATGCGCAGGTCAGGCATCTGCCTTTTAAAACAAATTTTGCTTTTTAATGCAGTTGTGGTGTTAACCCTTTCACCGCCAGTCAATTTAGAGTGCAAAATTCACTTGTGCTATGAACACAGAAAATATGGCGTCTGCGAATAGCTGGGGATTACCCCTGTGATGTGTGGAAAATATGGCCTATCCTACCACTGAACATTAAGAGCAGTAGGCTCATGGATGACTGTCCCATGATCTGGTCACCTTTCTGTGACATGTGTCCTCTACCTAGCTTGTGCATAAATGCGAGTTTGGCAGTGAAAGGGTTAATGGATCAGTCCACACACTTTGACACCTCCTTGAAACTGAAAACTGTGTGTGTTCATGTTTCCAGACAGTTGCATTAAGGTTTAACATTGACTGCCGTCACAGGTGATAGGGCTGACCACGATAATGTGCACCTTATGAAATTTCTCTAAGTTGAGAAAGTAAAATCATCTGATCTCATCCTTCCTATAAAAGTGGAAAGGGGGAGGATTTAACTAACACTGCTCTCATAGTACCAGAACAATATGATGTTATAAGATGGGCAGGAAAACTGGCTATTTTTATGTAGGGTATCTGGGGAAGGGATCTATCTAACACTGTACTTACACTACCAGAATGACCGGATGTGTGTAAGATGGGCAGCAAAACTGGCGTTTTTTTAATTATTTTTTGGGGGGTGTCTACTGGTCTGCACTTGTCAAAACATCTAAATGAATGTCACACCCCCTTTAGCATTCTTTCATACCTGTAAATGATATGACTTTCAGTTATCTGATTCTTTTTTTACATCCCGAAAAGTATCAACGCTTTTGTAAGTTATTTGGTGCTTATCTGATTCCTTTTTTTTTTTTTTTTACATCTTGAAAAGTATCAGCACTATCTGGTGCACTTACAGACCTTTTTTTTTTTTCCTGACTGTTGTGTTTTCATGGACACAATCAGATTTTGAGCATTGTGATGTGGAACACAAAATAGGAGTACATTCCACATGGCCCACAGAACTATAAATACTGAAGTAAGAATTTCAGTGTTTTCATGTGTACTAACTCAGCATGTCCATAATTGGTTTTGTATGTTTATTTTTCAAACGTTGTACTTTGTACCCCCTCCTTTCCCTTCCCCTCCAAACGTTTACAAATGGGTCATGTGTCAGGGGAAAGGAAGGGAGGAAACTGATCGTCCAGAGTGATTTAAGGAGTAGCTTCCCTTATACAGTAAACATTTGTGCAGGTGTAAATATGCATGTGTGTGTTTGTGTAGGTGGGAGGGAGGGTGGAGTCATTCAGTATCAACCTTTCTTTTTCTTCTTTTTGATAATTTTTTAATTTTTTAATTTTTTTTTTTATTGTTGTTGTTATAGCTGTTGCTGCTGCAACTACAGCTATTGCTTTCATCATTGTTATGAAAATGATGATAATAATGATGATGATGATTATAATTGCTGTTGTTGCTGCAGCTGTTGCTGCGACTGCTGCAGATTCACATGTAATTGCTGGGAAGTGACTTTACAGTGAAACCTGTGTTAACCGTGTTTGACAGTCTGGATGCAGTGATCACCATCACTCCCACATCTGGTGCCAGCCTGACCTCCGTCTCCTTTGGCAAGAACACAGAGGTGGGTCACACCTGTGTGTAATGTGTACACACCTCTAACCTTGCCTCGTACTGTCTGTGTTCCCGTGGAAGTGTACAGTTATTGAAAAAAAATCAACAAAATTGGTGGATAAAGTAAACAGGCTCTGTGTGTGTGTGTGTGTGTGTGTGTGTGTGTGTGTGTGTGTGCACACGTGTTTACATGTATGCTTGTGTGTTCATATGTGTGTGTGTGTGTGTGTGTGTGTGTGTGTGTGTGTGTGTGTGCTTTCAGTTTGTGAGTTCAAATTCAGCACACCATGGCCTCATAAATTCTGGTCCGATCCAAAGTATAGGAACATAGCAACGTACATGTTTGGTAGCAGGCTTTCTGTACGTGAATAAAGCATCATGTTCATATGGCTGCAACAATTTTCTTTCTTGTTTGTAGTTGCAGATTTGATTTATCTAACAACTGTCACAAGAATCCTGGCACGGCAGTTTATTTCCTTTTACTTTGTTTGGTCACAAGTACTGTAGAAATCATGACAAATGGCAAGATAAACATGGGCCTCACAAACATGTTCATGCTCTAAATGTGCATCCACAATGAGAACTGTATTTCAGGCTATGCTGGTAAGACACGAAAAATAAAAGTTTGGTGTTCATTGTGCTTTTTATGACTTCTTACCTTCATACTAGCCATGTTGAACAGATGGTAGTGCTGTTGTCATTTGAAGGCATGCATAACTTATACTTGGAATGGTTTGTCATTCTCTTTGTTCTGTTGTTATTTTTGTTTACATGGCAAGTCTGTGTTCTCCCTTGCATGCATTCACATTTCTTATTAACAGTTGGGAGTTGTTGGTGTTGTCTTTTTTTCTTTTTGTTTTCTTTTTTTTAGCTGATTCTTTTGGAATAGTGTATTTCACTGTTCTGATCAAGTTGTGTCATTGAAGCAGTTTCTGTTGATAGGGAAAAAATAGTCAAGTTCTATTGAAAATTGACATGTTCTGATGTTGACTTGGGTATGCTTGTTTGCATTATTAGTCAGTTACTAAGGAAAGACTTGTTATGTATATTTGCTTGTTCGCTAGAATTGTCTTTTAAAGTTTGTTTTTGACATCATGTGTTGTTTGTATGATGTGTGTGTAAAAGATGTATGTGTGTGTTGTTTCAATGCCAGATCAAGTTATTGCCTTCTCTTGCCCTGCCTTGCCTTACTCACATGCTTTACACTTCTTAGGATAAAGAAATAAAGAAATAGTTGATATACGCATATGCTTTACACTTCTTGGGATAAAGAAATAAAGAAATAGTTGATATATGCACATGCTTTACACTTCTTGGGATAAAGAAGTAAAGAAATAGTTGAAAAACACTTATGTTGTACACTTCTTGGGCTGGGTATGTCAGGATTATCCAAGTCAGTGCCGTGAAGATGGGCACAGTTGCCACGTGGTTACAGCATTAGATTTTCAGTCTGAGAGAGTCCTGAGTTTGATCCCAGTGTCAGCGCCTAGTGGTTTCAGGGTGGAGAATTTTCTGACATCCCAGGTCAGCATGTTTACCAAGTTGTGAGCGTCTTTACCCTCTTCATGTCCAAAGACACACAAACAGGAGATCAAATACACATGCTAAAGACCCTGTAATCCATTTGGGTTTTTTTTCAGTGGGTTAGGGAAACATGAACACAGAGCAAAGAGAAGCATAAGAAAACAAGAGAGGCAAGGCCTTCAAGACTCACTTGTGACTGAGAGTAAAACCCACAAGCTTTTTATGTATTGAGTATAATTTCAAAATGTAATGTTTAAGATGAGAAAGATCAGTTTAAAGCAAATTAAGTCCCCTAGCATTAATTACAGAGTAATTTCCCTTTTTTACTATCTGCACCAAAACGTTTGTAAAATAAATAAAACTTCCATGCTTAGCAAAAGAAGTTCCTGTTTGAACAAAAAATGATAATAATGACTGCTCTTGTTGTTGGGTCAGAATATCAGATCAAAGTGCTAAGTTTAGAGAATACAAAAAATATAAATATAACAGTAAATTCAGTTTGCATATAATTAGGCTTCATTTTTTATTTTTTTGTGCCCATTGCAGAGGTGCAATATTGTTTTAAACAAGATGACTGGAAAGAACTGAATTTTTCCTATTTTTATGCCAAATTTGGTGTCAACTGACAAAGTATTTACAGAGAAAATGTCAATGTTAAAGTTTACCACGGACACTCAGACACACAGACACACACACACACACACACACACACACACACAGACAACCGAACACCAGGTTAAAACATAGACTCACTTTGTTTACACAAGTGAGTCAAAAAGAAAGGGGAAAATGGAGAGAGAGAAGAGAAGAGAGATCAGACTGGAAAGAGTGTGTGGACATGATGTTGGTATTTGTATTTGCACACTTTGTGAAAGTGTGTGGACATGATGTTGGTATGTGCATTTGCACACTTTGTGTAAGTGTGTGCGTTTGGGTTCTCTGAGCTTGGCCCTCTTTTTTTTTCTTTTTTTTTTTTTGTTCATGTTTTACTTTAGTCCTTCATCTTCTCTATACCTTTCATTTTGTTTTAATGTATTCTCTCATTTTGGTTTAATTATTTTCATTAAATTTTTTACTTGCTTGTGTAAACAAAGTGAGTCTATGTTACAACCAGGTGTTCAGTTGTCTGTGTCTGTGTGTCCATGGTAAACTTGAACATTGCCATTTTCTCTGGAAATACTTTGTCTACCGATACCAAATTTGGCTTAAACATAGTAGGAAAAAAATCTTCACAGTCATACCAATAATAGGTTGAACGTCTCCCGAATTTGGCTGTATTTTCGAATTATTAATGGTTTATTTCGTTGATGCTTGATCTGGATTCTGAAAACACTGTAACCCTTTTGGGCAGCTGCCCAAATGCAGGCTTTTGTGTTAAGAAAACCCCATGACCTCGTTTTTCTCATTCGCAATTAAAAGCAAAGAAATACAAATTCTGGACAGAACACATACAGTGACAATAGAATAATTACATTATTGATGTTTTTACTGCATATGCATATTCTAAAGTGGACACTGAATTAACTAGAATGAACCTAAAAGAAAATTTGAATAAACTGTTTGACGGACAAAACATGTTGTAACACCTGACGTGATGGCAACGTCTCCTGTACCACCAAATTAAAAGAATTTCTTCAATAATTATCAACTGGTTTGCTGCATATGAATGTTTTAAAGTGGATACTGAAGTACCTAGAATGAGCAGAAAAGAGAAATTGAATGGACGGTGACGTAGTTTCTCAAGGTGAGTGTAAAGAGCTTGTCAAACATGGACCTCTGCAGATCTATTTAGAATGGACACATATTGCAGGTGCTTGAAGCGATGGGAATGTGTCCTTTACCTCAGACTTCTTAAATGCCCAAGATATACCAAAATAACATGATTTTAATAACGTTATCAATTCAATTACCGTTGTCAATTTATTCCACTGAAATAACATGCTCAAATGATAATTTTTGAATGTCATTATCTGACAAGTGCAATAGCCAAGTGGTTAAAGCGTTGGACTGTCAATCTGAGGGTCCCGGGTTCGAATCACAGTGATGGCGCCTGGTGGGTAAAATCTCCCAGGTCAACATATGTGCAGACCTGCTAGTGCCTGAACCCCCTTCATGTGTATACGCAAGCAGAAGATGAAATACTCACGTTAAAGATCCTGTAATCCATGTCAGCGTTCGGTGGGTTATGGAAACAAGAACACACCCAGCATGCACACCCCTGAAAACGGAGTATAGCTGCCTACATGGCGGGGTAAAAACGGTCATACACGTAAAAGCCCACTCGTGTGCATACGAGTGAACGCAGAAGAAGAACGTCATTATCAGCGCAGTAGGTAAAACCATTCATTCTCGATTCAAACATCTTTGGTTCAAATCTCTGTGGAACTCTTTTTTTTTTCTATTTTCTTTTTTAAAGCAAAGTTTTATGTAGTTATGATAACAAATAGAGAACACATTTCAACAAACCAATTCTTATAATTTCATTATTATTATTATCTATTTTTTTCCTTTAAGTGTATGTTACAAGTGAGTCTTGAAGGCCTTGCCTTTGTTGTATGTCAATGTTTTCCACAAACCTAGGGTAGGCTCTCAAGGCCTGACTAGCATGACGGCTTTGTATAATAATAATAATAATAATAATGGCATTTATATACCGCTGAATCTTGTGCAGAGACAAATCAAAGCGCTTTCGCACCAGTCATTCTCACGCATGCATAACTCTAAAACTGTAGAAACTAAAGCCAAGGAAGGGCAGGGAAGGGAGGCTATTTTGGGAAGAGGTGGGTTTTAAGGCCACACTTGAAAGAGCTGAGAGTGGAGACTCGACGAAGCAAAAGAGGAAGTTCATTCCAATCGCAAGGTCCAGAGACAGAGAAAGAACGCCGGTCAACGGTCGAGTGTTTGAATCTGGGTATGCGTAAACAGAGTGGATCCGAAGCCGATCGTAGTGAGCGAGATGGAGTAATGAAGGTCTGTATGAAGGTCAGGCAGCTCCTCCTCATTTTTTTTCTCTCTCTTTTTCTTTTCCTTCAGAATACAGCATATGTGCTTGCTTTGACACCTTGGAAGTGTTAGTGAAAGTGTTGTGGATGTTTCAGTGTCTGTTGGTGGGTGACAGCGAGGGCCAGGTGACGGTGTATGAACTTCGCTGCATGCCCACCCCCCCTCCCCGCGATGATCAGGTCAGAACACCTCCTTTTCTTCTATCCTTTCCTTTTTTTTTTTTTTTGTTTGTTTCTTTTTTCTCTGTATTTCTTTCTTTATTCAGGGTGGGGTTTTGTTTTTTGTTTTTGTTTTTTTAAGCAGTTGTATGTTGCACGCTTGGATCAGTCTACATGCTCTAACATCTTGAAAGTGAAACTGAAACTTATATTTTCTTTTTGATTTTTTTACTTTCTTTGAGTCTTTCCATTTTTTTGTTCCTGTTTTCCCTTTTTTTTCATTTGTTATATTGCTTTTTTTGGGGGGGTCTTACTGTGTGTCTTGTGTGTGTGTGGTTTTTTTTTGTTTTTTTGTTTTTTTAATGATTATGGGTTTCTTTTTTTTTATGTGTGGTTATTTCTTTCTTTCCTTTCTTTTTCTTTCATGTATAATTTCTTTCTCTCTTTCTTGTCTTTCAATTAATTTGTTCTTCTTTTTTTTCGCATTCTTTTTATATTTGTTTTGTTTGTTAAAATAAAAGAGATGGTATTTAGTCTGTAGCATATGAGAAAAATGATATGTTTGTTTCTAATTTATTGTTTAAATCAATTGCACATTGGCTGGGTGTGCTTCATGTTCAATGAATTACTGATAACAAAAAAAAAAAAGCAAAAAAAACCCAAAAAACACCAAACACTCCCTGTTCTAATTAATTATCTGCATAATATCATTATTAGTGTCTGTTTACTACAAATATTGATGTATGTCTGTCATAATGTGAAGGTTGATTTTAGATATTTGGCAAAAAAAGCAACAACAAAAAAGCCTACACACTTATGATATATGATCATAAGTCACTGGAGCAGTACTGCTCAATAATGATCTACTTACTATCATTATCAGTGTATGTCTGTATGTCTGTCATAATGTGAAATTTGAATGAAAACACACACACCCACACCCACACCCACACACACTCCCACATAATAACAGTACTATGAAACACAACAGCAAGACCACCACATCCACCTCATCCCTGTTTATCTAAAACTAAATGATAGAAAGGAGATAATTAAAAAAAAAATAAATAAAAATAACAGTCAGAATAACAATACCACGATAACAATCCACCAGGCGGACGCGCTTAACGGGGTCATCAAGGCATCACTCGCCAGTCAGCTGCCCAGCGTCGGCGGCGACAAGTCTGCAGTGCCCCCTGGTGAGGAGTCTGAGGAACTGGCCACGGAGCAGTAATTACACGTGTGTACAATCATTGCACCCACTCTCATGGAGACCAGGGAATCCATGAAGATGTATTTCACACCTGTATACTGCATGTCCACAGGAGTGTTACGACTGCTGCGAAGAATGGATGTGAAATGGCATTGTCAGTTTCAGTGAGGTTCTCTTTTTTTTTTTTTCTTCCGTGCAACCAAATGGGAACTTTTGCTTGATTATGTATCATATGTATCATTATCATCATCATCATCATCACTGGCATCAGCATTATCACTTACCATGAGCCTAGAACAAAAAGCATGGTCTGTGAAAATGTACGACGGAAGAAAAAAAGCGGATCATGAAATGCAGTTTATGTAGATGTTATGCGTAATAATGCATCAGACATTGGTAGTTTGTGCCATTGGTGATGCTTGTTTGTAATTTAGATGTGGATAAAGTTGGGGTGTGGGTGGTTTGTTTTTCAGTCCTCGATTTCATTTGAACAAGAAGAAGAAGAGAAAAAAAAGAGAGCGGAAAATAGTGCTGCAGATCAGGACTGATTCGTATATTGAACTAATGTCTTTTTTTGTTTTTTTTTTGTTTTTAAAAACTCGAAACAGTCTTCATAATTCATCAATTAAAACAGTTGTTGGCATTTTAATGTAGCATTCAGGTAACAGGTCTGGTTGTAAAATGGATTTGTGATGTCAGTAGATTTGTCCTGATGATTTTTTTGTTTAGTTGTTTGAATAGTTCATAAGTAGTTGTTGGTTCTTTACCAAGAGATTTAAGGGATTACAACACCCCACCCCCCCCCCTTTTTTTCTTCTAAAGATCATGCTGATTACTTACTGCATTGATATTGATCACTGCTGACAGATTTGTGTTATTGATGCTGTTCATTATCTTTCCATTACTAATATCGCTGGGCGGGAAGGGCAGAGGTCATCTGACCCACTGATAATTATAGGTGACTATGAACAGGGATTACTGATTTTGAAAAAAATGATTTTGACAGTTCTTTTTCCTTGAAGGAAAAGGGATGCAGCTAAGATGGGATCTGAACATATTTTTTGGTAAATCAAGTGCTTTTTTTTTTATGTATGGCCATTTCTTTTTCTGTAAAAAAAAACATTGTGATAAAGTGCAGCATTTTATATGAAATTGGAAAGCTGAGTGAATGTGATAAGTTGTGAAGATCAGGACCTTGTTTAAGTACCCAGTCCAAAAGTGCATTCCGTCCTTCACACAAGCTGTGATTATAATGTTCTTGAGGATGTTTGTACATACATGTGCATACTTTATGTTTGTTACATTCTTTTTTCTCAGTTGTGACTTTTATATTTCTGTATTGTGACTTTTATATTTCTGTATTTTATCTCTTTTTTTTTTTGCAGTCTGTTTTGTAAATGCTTCTCCTTTTTTTTCACAAGACAGCATAAAGAATTTGCAAAGTATGCATTCTTTGTCTTCATCTGTATGAATTTCATACTTGTGTGCATGCATAAATGTGTGTTGTGTGTGTGTGTGTTTGTGTGTGTGTGTGTGTGTGCATGCACGCAAGCGCGCGCGTGTGTGTGTTTGTGTGTGTGTGTGTGTGTGTGTATGTGGACATACACCTGTGTGTGTGTGTGTGTGTGTGTGTGTGTGAACGTGTGGACATACACCTTTGTGTGTGTGTGTGTGTGTGTGTGTGGTGCAGGCATGTGTGGTGCAAGGTGGTATCAAAGAGTGCAGACTGATTAAACTATGCAACACTACACCTAATTAATTAAAAACAAAAATGAGCAGATGTCTGACCTGTGCCTGAACCCAATGTACCTTGAGAGCCAGCCCTGGTTATATAAGTTCAAGACATTAACATAAATAAGATAAAATAGATAAATAAACAAAATGAAGAGATGAATACATTAGAATATGATAAAAATGGAAAGTACTTTCAAGGCAAATGATTTAGATCAAACAATGAAAATGGACAATGGTCAGCAAGCTTGTGCACACGCACACTCGCATGCATACTGGCACAAGTTTGTGAATGAACACACACACACACACATGCACGCACGCACACACACACATACACACACACAACTATGCACCCATCCACCCACCCACACAAGCACACACACACACATACACACACACACACACACGCACATACCACATAATAAACCCACTTTGCAAGCACAGTCATGAACATCAGTGCAAAATGCTATTGATTTCTCAATGCGGCCTCTGTGAATCGAACAAGCAGGCCTACGTCTTGATCTCCCCCTCTCACTCCGTGCAATCTGGTGAGTGCTGAGGACAGCGTCATTGAGCCTTGCAGCATATCCTGTCATCCTACTCGTCTAATTTGATTAATGAGAGAATCAGAGAACAGCAGAAGAGAGATGGTGGTGGAGTGGAGGAGGGAATCGGAGAACTGTAGGAGGTTGTGTGTGTGTGTGTGTTGGGGGGGAGGGGGGAGGTAAGGTAAGGAAGGGAGATGTTTGTACTGTTGTGATGAAGGGAGGAGGGAGTGAAACTCGGAAAGACTGACTGCGTGTAGAAGGGGTGTTTAGCTGTGTGAGTGGAACACACACACACACACACACACACACACACACACGCACACAAGACTGACTGCGTGTAGAAGGGGTGTTTAGCTGTGTGAGTGGAACACACACACACACACACACACACACACACACACACACACGCACACAAGACTGACTGCGTGTAGAAGGGGTGTTTAGCTGTGTGAGTGGAACACACACACACACACACACACACACACACACACACGCAGAGAGAGAGAGAGAGAGCAGCAGCAGCAGCAGCAGCAAAAACAACAAAGGAGTTGACTTTTTAGTGGTGAAACCAGTCTCTGTTTTTTCACCTTCATTGCGAGGGCAATCTTCAATATTTTTTCTCGGGCATTGCAGATGGGCCCAAGCAGAATTGCAAATAATGGTTCTGATTGGATCTGGCTTAATTTATATGTAAATATGAGGTGCATTTGGCCAGATTTCGAAGACCATTGTTAGGGGAAAGAGCATCAATCAGAGAAATGTGTGGAAATACAAGAAACAAAGCGAGTGTGGAAGTGGATCTCGGACAGCAAAAGGCCTTCAATTAATAGTGAAAAAAACAACAACAACATTTGGGTTTGGTTTCATTTCGATGCTAATTCTGATTGGGTCTAGCCTTCAGTCGAATGTCTTTTAATGTCAAAGTGGATTAGACTGAAAGAAGCCTTGTGTCAAAGTGGATCAGACTGAAAGAAGCCTTGTGTCAAAGTGGATCAGACTGAAAGAAGCCTTGTGTCAAAGTGGATTAGACTGAAAGAAGCCTTGTCAAAGTGGATCAGACTGAAAGAAGCCTTGTGAGAAGCCTTGTGTCAAAGTGGATCAGACTGAAAGAAGCCCTGTATACATTTGAATTCACATTGTAGAACAAACAAACAAAAAAAGACTAACAAATTATTTTGTTGACATAAGTTCATATTGTGTTGTAATAAAACGATCTCTTATATCAGTAGAAAAAATGCTTCTGAAGAAAAAACACGGCAATAAGAGCAATAATGATGATATCACTTCACAATTACTACTACTTCAGATGTTAATGCTACTGCGACAAAATACCACTTTTGCTGCTGCTGTTATTATTACTGTTATTATCACCACCACCACCACCACTACTACTATGACTATTACTGTTATTACTGTTACTGCTACCACCACCACAACCACCACTACTACTACGACTATTACTGTTATTACTGTTACTGTTACCACCACCACAACCACAACTACTGCTACGACTATTACTGTTATTACTGTTACTACTACCACCACCACAACCACCACTACTACTACGACTATTACTGTTATTACTGTTACCAGTACTACCACCACCACCTCCACCACCACCACTACTACTACGACTATTACTGTTATTACTGTTACTACTACCACCACCACCTCCACCACCACTACTACTACTACGACTATTACTGTTATTACTGTTACTACTACCACCACCACCTCCACCACCACTACTACTACGACTGTTACTGTTATTACTGTTACTACTACCACCACCACCACCACTACTACTACGACTATTACTGTTATTACTGTTACTGCTACCACCACCACCTCCACCACCACCACTACTACTACGACTATTACTGTTATCAGTGTTGCTGCTACCACTACTAAGACCGTGCTTCTACTGCTGCTGCTACAAAATACAAACACGAGACAGCATCAAAATCGCCACCATACAGTTTGCCTAAGTTCTGGTCAAATTCTTGATTCCAAGCAGATGCCCACGCGCACTACCTTCACCCTTTACCCCCACTCCCACTGACACATGACCCTCGAACTCACCCACCCCGACCTCACCACCACCACCACCACCACTGGCTCCTATCCCCGCTAACCCCTCACCCCCACCCCACAACTTCCCCCATCCAATCCATTCATTCCCATCGCAGCCTCTGATCGACTTCCTCGATCGTTGGGAGTAATGTGATTAAGCACTTTTGCTGCCAGGTTTCACAAGGTGCTGCTTCCTTTTTTTTTTTTTTTTGGCACTCGCTGAATACCCTCTCCCCCCCCCCCCCTTGCTCCCCCCCGTTCCCCACCCCTCAAGTGAAGTACATGTTTACTTCCTGTTCACACCACGTACACTGAACTGGCACAGCCCCCTCTCCATCCAGTCCCTTCCTGCTCCACACCCACCTCCACTCCCCTTGAAAGAGAGAGAGAGAGTTTACTGCTTAAACAGCTTTAATTTTAGGCTCTGGCTGTATAAAAATGTCAATAAATCATCATCACAGAGAGAGAGAGAGACTCTGTGTGTGTGTGTTTGTGTGTGTGTGTGTGTGTGTGGACATACACCTGTGTGTGTGTGTGTGTGTGTGTGTGTGTGTGTGTGTGTGTGTGTGTGTATGTGGACATACATCTCAGTGTGTGTGTGTGTGTGTGTGTGTGTGTGTGTGTGTGTGTGTGTGGACATACACCTGTGTGTGTGTGTGTGTGTGTGTGGACATACATTTCAGTGTGTGTGTGTGTGTGTGTGTGTGGACATACATTTCAGTGTGTGTGTGTGTGTGTGTGTGTGTGTGTGTGTGTGTGTGTGTGTGTGGACATACACCTGTGTGTGTGTGTGTGTGTGTGTGTGTGTGTGTGTGTACATACCCCTGTAGTAGTAGTAGTAGTAGTAGTAGTAGTAGTAGTAGTAGTAGTAGTGTGTGTGTGTGTCTGTGTCTGTGTGTGTATGGACATACACCTGTGTGTGTATGTGTGTGTGTGTGTGTGTGTGTGTGTGTGTGTGTGTGTGTGTGTGTATGGACATTCACCTGTGTGTGTGTGTGTGTGTGTGTGTGTGTGTGTGTGTGTGTGTGTGTGTGTGTGTGTGTGATCGCATGGAGACAGCAAAGAAAAAAGAGTGGAAAGGAGGAGACGAGAGAAAGAGAAAGGGAGGGAGAGAGATTTAATAATGTTCAAGCCTGGAGACGTTTGACCACTCAAGTTGTTGTAATTCAACGGCCCGTGCTGTCATGCATGCATGCAATGGAACAATGTGATATATATACAACATTTATCTGACAGCAAAAGACATTATAAATCTGTTGCTGACGGATGGTCTATTGCACACACACACACACACACACACACACACACACACACACACACACACACACACACAGAGAGAGAGAGAGAGAGAGAGAGAGAGAAGACGAAGAAGAAGAAGAAGAAATCCCAAAAAACAAAGAAAATAAGCAGTCAGGAAATTGAAAGAGCGAAAAAACACACATAAAAAAATGCAAACAACGACAACAAAACAAAGCTAAAAAAATGGTGTCTATGCAGCAACAGAAAACCCCCTTTAGTGTACAATTTTGTCACTGTCACTGTCACTGTCACTGTCATTGTCACTGTCATTGTCATTGTCATCGACACTGTCATTGTCATCGTCATTGTCACTGTCATTGTCATTGTCACTGTCATTGTCACTGTCACTGTCACTGTCATTGTCACTGGTCCCGAAACTTGGTTTGGTCGTGGGGGTGCTGCACTGCTGAACATATCACCAACACTCTCCATTTCTGGCGGGCGTGGGATTGGGCCTGAGTTTCGGCAAAGCTCCTTTCTGTCCACTCAGTGATGTTGTCTGCCCACTTCTTTCGCTGTCTGTCTCGTTCTCTTATCCCCTGCACTCTTCTCTGAAGGATGGTCTCGGAGAGCCCGCGGGATCTTGTTACGTGGTCATGCCATCTAATTTTCCTTTGTTCACTGTGGTCAGTAGGACCAATGTGCTGTCTGGTGGTTTTCCCGACTTCTTCATTTGTTATGCGGTCTTTGTAGGACTGAGATGACATGGAGTCTCCTCAAGCATCTAATTTCCACTGCTTGGAATTTTCTCTGAACTTCTGCGTACAATTCTAGACTCCATGCAATAACTCGATTTCCTCCCTTGGACCAATATGGATACCAAGAAAACACTATTGCATGAGTCAGCTGATAAACAGGATTGCCCTGCATATACACTTGTATTCCCATGAAAAAAAAATTAACCAACTGGATGAGAGAGAAGCAGTCAGAGAGAAAATGTTAGCATTACTGATGTCGTTTGAAGGTGTGAAGAAAATGAACGCCCCACTTCTGATATGTCCTGCTATTCTCACACAGTTAAGTGCTCCTCCTGCACCAGCCGTCTTGGCGAAGTGGTTAGCGTCGCGGACTGACGGCTGAGAGGACGTGGGTTCGAATCCCAGCGGAGGTGGGTTTTTCGGCCCGTGGTCGGCTCCTACCCAGAGTTGAGTGTGCCATGGGCTTAAATGGGGAGACTGGGACCAGTCGAGTGTCATTCACTTCAAGGATGCGTATTTGGGTGTGTTGCTCTAATTACCTGACCAACACTGCAAGTGTCCGTATCTCTCGGGCCTGGTTAACGCCGGCATATCATTATGACAGGAAGCGTGGAGTACAGCCTTGTCACGCAGTCCCAAACCAAAATGGACCTCCACAGCAACATCGTCATCGTCATCCTCCTCCTCCTTCATCATCATCAATATAAACAAAACAGTCTCAAAGTCTGTGGCCTTTCGTGCCTTGCTCTCATGATGACCTCAGTTTCGATACTCCTCCACTTTTGTGCTTGGGGTGAGTCCTGTCAGTGTCTTCAGTGTCGGCAGATTCATGGGGGACTGTTGTTTGAGGGACGTGGTGGCGGTCTCCACACTGGGAGGGACGCTCATTCAGTCTGGCTCCCCGACTAAGCCATTATTGTCGTTAGTAGGGGGCTTAGTAGGTGGTGTCCTAAGTACGTTGAATCAGAACAGGCACCACTGAACACCACCGAAGTGACTCAGCAGCAGTGCAGGGTCTCCTATGGTGTGTGGCCTCCTGGTGACCTAACATCGATGGTTCCCTGCGGACTGCCGACGCTGGAACTGTGACGGACGAACCTGGGTGTGGCCCCGTGTTTAGGGGAATCTAAATGAGCGGCGTGGGAGTAATGCCACTAAAATGGTGCAGATGATACCCCCCCCCCCAGTCCCCCCTCCCCCCCTTACCCCACGCCATAATTCCCCATTCAACTCACATAAATCATACACTACAGTTTTGTTTTGTAGAAGACTCCAGCTGCTTAACTGCACTGCTATTTAATGCTGATAATTTTTGTTTGTTTACTGAGTTATCTATTTCTATATTGTCAACACATTCTCAGTTTCGTTACTTAGTTTTGTTTCATTTTTCACGAAAATCATTCAGTTTTGTTTGTTCGGGATTTTATATCATTGGATCAATTCATTTTTGTTGATGTTGTCGTTGTTTTTGTTGTTGTTCTTGTTCTCGTTGTTACATTTAGGTTTGTTTTAGGCTACTCTTCAATCAATGAAGGGTATGACTTTTATTTGTTCAGGACACTACACAAATTCTTCCTGATTATGAATATGGCTTGCCACTGTTTTAGCGCGATTTTTATGAGCTAATTTCATTTCCTTTAATTTATATCTTATTAACATTTTGTTGTCAGTGTATCATGGGTTAAGTGAAACACGTGGATCCATGCTTTAAACAAGTGTTTCTATTTGGTATTTCATCTGCCGTCCAGATTTTCTTCTCCTAAAAGCTGAAAAAGCGTATGCACTCTTCAGATTAAAAAGCAACAAACAGACCATTAATGTGTCGTCTGCCATTCTCTCGAGTGACTGCAATGGATCGACTGTGTCTTCAGTGAAAACAAAGTGTCTGAGAAAGATGAATGGTTAGAACGAAAACAGAAGAAGAAAGGAAGGTATGAAGACATGGGCAGGCATTCAAGGGAAATTATTACACACAGACAGAGTCGTTACAGAATGACTACAGTCGAACAGAAAAAATCATGTCAAAACACCAGCTGGTTTTTGTTGTGTTTGACTTAAAGAGAAGCAGTATCTGTAAATTATCGAAATCGAAGGTTTGAAAGGACCATGCTTAAAATACGGGACACAATTTCAGTATTCAGCGGGCAGTTTAGCTGCAATAGCTGTGTTGTACAAAGTTACAGAAATAATCATGTGGGGGAAAAGCATCGTGTTTTAACTTCAGTACTTGACAAGACATGCATAACGAATGGAACACTACGTACGCTTCTGCAAACACTGTGACCCAAACGGCCAAAGGCATCGCACATGGTTTCAGTTGGTAAAACAGCCGTCGTGTTCGGTTTTGGGTGGATTTTCAAACTTGTGAAAAAATCTAAACTTATAAAAGTTCCCGGATAGATAATGTGCAGGCTTCGTGCAAAGGGTGCAACAGACTCGATCAGTGTTGAATTTTTGGACAACCGTTTTTGATAGTTTTGATCAGCATGAATCTCTGATGTAGTTTAATAACGATTCCATTGACGCCATATGATATGTTGATGTGGGTTGATAAACAATGTGTATTTTGTGTACGTCAAAGTGAGGTCAGCCAGGCCAAAAGTTTGATGGACAGTGCAGCTTCACCGACAGTTGCGACTTGGAGTCAGGTGACAGACCAAAACTTAATGTAACCGATAATTTCGCATAGTCTTTGGACCCGAATCTAGTCCAGTCCACATCACTCAGTTACTTCGAACAGCATATATATGATAGTCAGTCGTGTCCGACAATGACCATCAGAACAGCAGGGGAGGCAACTGCTGTTCCGACTATTTGGGCTAGAATTTGATTATAGTGGAGAGTGATTGCCCTAGTACATCCCCACTCTCTCGGCCAAGAGGGTTTTAGGACAGTCGACGTTGGGATGGTTCCCAAAGGCCAACACTAAGAGCCAGTGCAATTTTGCCTCCAAGTTTGAGAGTCATAGTCCCTCACAAAAGACTAAGCTGTAAATGGTTTCCCATTGACTGGAGAAACCATTGATAATGCAGCTCTCACTTTGCTATTAGCCCAAATGTAAACTTATGCCAACAACAGCAACAACAACAACAACAGACTGAAAGGTGACAGCGCAAAATAATGGGTGTGAGAGTGACCCGTTGATTGTTTAACAGAATGAATGCTCCACTGACGTGGGCTGTCAACGGATGTATTTTTACATCAATCTGAGGAGTGGATAATCAACGCATAAACCGACACTGATTTGTCAGGTGAGGGCTGTTTGTTTGTCTGAAATGACTTGGACATGATCATTGATTTCTGCATGAAAATCTAGGTTTCACACAGAGAAATCTCTTGCGACAAAAAGAGAAATGCAAATACAGATAACATCATAGCCCATCACGGAATGTGTGGAATACTGGATAACACGCAACGAAATTTTATAGCCACACGCATAATACATAATGCATTATTCAACTGATCAACGTTTGCTAGCAAGTATCGCTGTCTCGCTGTCTGGGCGTCTTTGGCTGTATGCGTATCAGTGTCCCCCTCCTCCCGGCTTTCTTCACACACACACACACACGCGCGCGCGCACGCACTTGAGCACAAACACACTACTCCTGTGCGCTCACAAACACACACACACACACACACACACACACACACACACACAGACCCTCCCTCCCTCCACACATAATCACACCGCCCCCCCCCACCGCCCCCCCCCCCCCCACACACACACACGCACACTTCTAAGGTTTTCGGTCATTCGTTCGTGGAGGCAGACTTTCAAAAAACAAGCACTTTCTTCCTCTCGTTCTTTCTGTAGATCTTTCTTCCAGTTTCCCATTCTATTTTCTTCATTCTTCTTTCCTTTCTTCCAGCCCCCTTCATTCCATTCTTTCTTTTCTTTCTAATGAAGGAATCGAGAGTCACTAGAAGAGAGAAACTGCTTCGGCTATAGCAGCACGTTGGATGTTAGGTCTGTGCGGGAAACTTTGTGCATTTGTAACTATGGTTACTCAGGCGATCGCGAAGGTATTTCAGTCGGCTTGTGTGTGTGTGTGTGTGTGTGTGTGTGTGTTGGGGAGGGAGGGGGCAGGGGTGAGTGTGTGTGTGTGTGTGTGTGTGTGTGTGTGAACGGAGAGAGAGAGAAGGAGAGAGAGAGAGTGAGTGAGAGAGAGAACATCGGGGAGGGGGAGAGCGGGAGGATGATCCAAGTGGAAAGGGGTGGGGGTGGGGGGAAGGGAATCGGAGACAGAAGACTAAAAACGAAAACGCAAGCGTTGATTCTTTGATGACCATGACACGATATTCCTTTCTTCACGCGCGCGCGCACACACACACACACACACACACACACACACACACACACACATACACACACACACACACACACACGCACACACACACACACACACACACACACACACGCGCGCGCGCGCGCGCACACACACACACACACACACATACACACACACACACGCACACACACGCACACACACGCACACACACACACACAAGTATATGTGTGTCTGTATGCCTGTATCACCACCCCCTTTTCCTCTCCCCTTGCTTCCCTGAAATCGATTCGAAATAGATTATGAAAACAAAATAAAATAATTTGAAAAAAAAAAAAAAAAGAAGAAGAAGAAAAGAAAGGAAGAAAGGAAGAAAGAAAATCGCCCTCATTGAGATTCGATTTCTCAATCTCAATATAACTTTGACCTTTCGAGTCCAAGAGTTTAACTCATTGCCACCACAGCCGATGGGCAAGAACTGTGGACAGCTCCGAACTGCATCGGCGGTCCAGTTAGCTGTCGTTGCTGTCATTCCCTGTTGTTGGCTTGGTGGTGAGGATTGAATGATGTGGATACTTGATTAGCGCCCTACCGGGAATTTCAAGTATTCGATTTCCATGTAGGGACAGGGATTTTTACCTCGCCCCTCCTCCACTAGATCTTGGGCGGTGGTCTGGGTGCTAGTGTTTTGGATGAGACATTAAACCGAGGTCCTGTGTGCAGTATGCGCACGGCGCACGCAAAAGAACACACGGCTTCGCAACGCAATGCAATGCACTACGATGCAGTGCATTACAATGCAATGCAATACAATACAGTGCAATACAATACAATGCAATACAATATAATACAAAGAAAAAAGCACAAAACCAAGAACACTTCCGAGCTACTCAGTGTGCCGGACGAGAGCTTGACGGGTCAAGAAATGTGACAGACAAAACGATTCCCATGAAACCTTTACATAGAGGATGTGTGATTAAAAAAAAAACAACAACGAAGTTTTGGTTCTGTGTTGTGGTGAATGTGCGAAAAATAACCACGCAAGTCTGGGTCTGGACAAGTATTCTCCATTGCTTCACGCTTTGCAAGGCCAGCATTGACTGATCGAATGAAAAAAGAATAGACGTGTACCTTTGTCCATGACAGTATACAGACATGCCGGCAGAACTCTGTACACATCCCTCTCGTAAATATCAGCGAGGAGGTAGTTCTGAATGAATCGTGATTTACGTCCTGCTGGGACTGTGATAACGTGCTAGGGGGTCAGAGGACGACGGCCGTGGCCAGCTGACAGTCCTGTGTTTGGCTGGGCGACTACCGTTTTGATCACACTCGCTCTTCGCTTTTATCTGCCGTTTATGAGCAATGATGACTGACGGGTTGTGGAGCTATTAGTGGGGGTCGGGGGGGAACTTCCTTGGCCGAGACAGCAAAGGGGGGAAGGGGTAGAGGGGGGTAGAGGGGGGTTGAAGACAGGACAGGGAAAAGGGAAAGAAAGATAGAGGGGGGAGGAGAGAGGGTAAGGAGAGGCAAGAGGGAGACGGTTTCAAACGGGATGCTGAGATGCCCCGATAGCCCGAGGAGGTCTAAAACTGCTCCAGCCAATGCAGGCAGTCAACAGCTTCGACATCGGTTGATTTGAAACCAGACCTCGCAGTACAGTACAACAACACAGTAAGAACAAACTAGAGTACAACATGCGTGAGCTTATCAAACACGCCCAGATATAAACATTCCTAACTGAACCGGCTGCAGTCAAGTGCACGCAGAATAACGACACTAATATCCTGTTCACAGGGGGCGGTCTCAGTGTGGTCCCGGTCCACTATCTTGTGTAGCATTCATCTTTTCCCATCCACGTGTTTCGTGTCTGCCCCGTAGGACTTGGTTCGTGAAGCCTTGTGAGAAGCCAAAACCTGATTATTCACCCCATGGAGTGGTGGCCTAGAGGTAACGCGTCCGCCTAGGAAGCGAGCGAGAATCTGAGCGCGCTGGTTCGAATCACGACTCAGCCGCCGATATTTTCTCCCCCTCCACTAGACCTTGAGTGGTGGTCTGGATGCTAGTCATTCGGATGAGACGATAAACCGAGGTCCCGTGTGCAGCATGCACTTAGCGCACGTAAAAGAACCCACGGCAACAAAAGGGTTGTTCCTTGCAAAATTCTTTAGAAAAATCCACTTCGATAGGAAAAACAAATAAAACTGCACGCAGGAAAAAATACAAAAAAATGGGTGGCGCTGTAGTATAGCGACGCGCTCTCCCTGGGGAGAGCAGCCCGAATTTCACACAGAGAAATCTGTTGTGATAAAAAAGAAATACAAATACAAATACAAAATAGTCCACGAAGGGATTCCAGTCTCAAACCTCAGTCACAGGGTCCGTCGGACAGAGGAGCAGCTTGGCTGTCGAGTCCGCTGAACTGTTGTGGGCATTGAAATACCTAGGGGAAGTGAAGATATAAACGGGTTGAGACTAATACCTCCCATCCTTCCCGTGACTTCCCTTTTCACCTCAAAAGGACAAGAAAGCCGCCCCAGGCCCCACGACCCCCCAACCCCTACCGTCTACCTCCTTATCCCACTGTTTGCGTTCTGGTTTCTCTGGTACAAACATTGCACACACAAACGTGAGAGAGGAGGGATTTGGGAAAGAGGGAGGAAAATAGGGGAGTCTAGATTGTATTTCAAACAGAACGAAAGTGTGTTGAAAAAATGTCGATGCTTGTTATGGACACAAAGAATGAAACTGAAGAAACATTCGGGTAAATTAGTTGTTCAGTGTGATGTACAATTGGGAGCTAGATAGATTGTAAGAGGTATAAACCTACGAGAGAGAAAGAGAGAGGGGGAGAGAGAGAGGGGGAGGGAGAGACGGAGACAGAGAGTACACGGCACCAAAGTTATATGTATGGTCTCCAATGAACTCGATAGACTTCAATAGTCTGTGACTCAGGCGCCAACGGTGATGACATCCCGTCCCAGCCAAACATCCTCCCTCCCCGCCCCCCCACCACACTCTTCCTCATACACTGCACCCAATGTTACCACCCCTTCCCTGACAGCACCACCGACAGCTGACGAACAGCACAACACCAGCAGCTCTTGTCCTTCCCTGCTCTACCTTCTTCTCGTCCTCGTCCTCCTTCTTCTTCTCCTCGTCCTTCTTCTTCTCCTCTACCCCTCCTTCTTCTTCCTCTCCTCCTCCTCCTCCTTCTTCTCGTCCTCCTCGTCCTCTGCCTTCTTCTTCTCTCCTCCTCCTTCTTCTTTCTCCTCCTCCTTCTCCTCCATATTTTTCTTTGTCATCATCACCCAGTCCACTTTTTCCTCTTCCTCCTTCATCGTCATATTCCTCCAACTCCTAATCATCATCATCACCATCACCATCGTCGTCGTCATCGTCATCATCTTCCTGTTCTTCTTCTTCTACTCTGCCCATGTCACCCGTGTCACTTCTAATCGTCACTCCTAATCATCATCATCACCACCATCGTCGTCGTCATCATCATCATATTCTTCTTCTTTTTTTCTTCTACTCTACCAGTGTCAGCCCACAGCCGCTGTCTCCACAACACAGGTGCCCCCTTGTGGCATTTTATTATTCTAAACTGTCTTCCTTGAGTAGCGTCTTGCAGAGAACGTTGATTAACATCTGCTGCACATCTCAGCAGCTGCGTTATATATTTGAGCGCAGCAGCAACAGTTTCCCTCATCTCGCCTCACTGAAATGGACAGCTGTGGTCCTTATCAATGTTTCTCTCGTCCCGGTATTATTACCGACGACATTAAAGAAGTTTATTAACTCACTCAGTACGGCCAGTCCTCTCTTCTCCTCTACACAGACCCCTCGGATGTCCAGTGGGTGTCTGAATGACCCAACCTTTAGCTTCCGTCGTCAGAATTGTGGTATTCTTTGTCAACATTCACCTCTTCAGTATAAGAGCCTTCCGCTTGCAATATTTTGATGGTGGTAATTGGGGTGAAACGCTGTTGACGTCGTCTCTTTCGCCGTTCGTATGGAGAGAGTTAAAGCCTGCGTGTATGTGATGACCGTACAGTTTTCACGGTGATGAGTCACGCCAGCAATGGTAAGGGACTGTGAAGTTTCTGTGAAGGACAGATGTTGTTTCCTCTTTCCAGGCCCAGACCTGAGTTAACGCATCGAAACCCCTCTTCTGCTCTCTTGGCATGCTCATTCTCCTCCCACGTTGCACACACACACACACACACACACACACATCTATCTATCTATCCGTCCGTCTGTCTCTCCCCTACCCCTCTCTGTCTCTGTCAGGCCTTTCTCTGCCTCTCCGTGTTTGTGTGTCTGTCTGTCTGCCTGGCTCACACACACACACACACACACACACACATGCTCGTTTGTTCGCACACACACACACACCCACACCCACACGCACACACACACACACACGCCCGCGCGCGCGCGTTATAACTACATATACTATAAATATCGCTGTCGTAAGGAAAAACAACCATTTTTGCGTAATACGCTTCTCATGGCTCCAAACTGGCAATCAGATTCCCATTTTACTCCTTCGGGAGAAATATTTCAATTCACATTGTCATTTATGGAGAATAGCCTGTCTACTGTTACTGAAACCTCTCTTGAATATATTAATTTATTGTTATTGTTTACATATATATGTTATAGTGTGCCAGCAGTGTCACCCCCCACCACCCACACTCTGTCTCCCCCCCCCCCCACCCCCCACCCCCTCCTTCTTATCTCCCTTCCCGCTCCATCCCAAGTCCAGTCTTTGAGGTTGTGCCGACACCACGCCATCCTCCCCCCTTCCACCCCTCCACCTCCTCACCCCACTCCCTAGTCGGCGCCTTTGGTCCTCGACACCGCGTCACCAGTCCCAGTTGTAGGAACACGTGCGGTTGTGCGACGTCTGCCGCATTTCCCGTGCTGAGCAGAACGTCCCGTGTGGCGGCCTGTCTTTCAAGTCGTTCCCCATCTCCCCGTTCACAAACGCAGCTGACGTAGATGGCAGGACTTCGGAACGAAAACTAGGGAAAATTTATGCTAATGCGAACTTTGATCAAGCCGGCTGCTAACATGCCGAGAGTTGTTTTGTCCTGTCTCCCCAATCTCTTTGTGACGTAAACGGGTGAAGTTGTCATCATAGAATGTGTATAGACAAGTGGGTTGAATTGTAGTCACTGACCTATAAACATGGACTGGGAATGCCGCTGTGCGCGCCTTGCAGTCACTTGACGCCAACTGAGCGAGCGAGCCGCGGCCATTTTGGACACCTCTTATGGATACTTGTCTAATCCTACCTCAGTCTTGAAAAGACTGTGCGTGCGCCCGCGTGTGTGTTTACGCGCGTCTGAGTGCCTGTTTGTGTTTGTATGCATGCATGCATGCGTGTGTGTGTGACTGTGTGTGTGACTGTGTGTGTGTGTGACTGTGTGTGTTTGACTCTGTGTATGTGTGTGTGTGTGTGACTGTGTGCGTGTGTGTGTGACTGTGCGTGTGTGTGTGTGTGTGTGTGTGTGTGTGTGTGTGAGCTTCAAAATGAGTCACGGCAGAGGATGGAGGTAAGAAAAAGTATAACGGGAATATATTCATATTTTTATTGTGTTCTCGCATTATAATATATACAGTCCCCCCCACCCCTCCCACAAACAGTCACACACACACATATACACACACAGTCACAAACACAGTCACACACACACAGACGCACGCACACACACGCGCGCGCGCGCGTTCACACACAAACAGACACAAAATTTCCAATTATAATATTTGACCACCAAAAAAATTGACCTAATTTCAGTTCAGTGAATTAACTGTCAGAAAAATATCTTTTTTTTTCTAATTTGCATGTTTCCTAAATAACTGTAGCAAAGGAATGTGTAATAAGATGACAACAAACAAACGAAATCTCCAGTCTTCAAATGACAACAAACGAAATCTCTCCTTTTCGCAAAACCTTTTTCTAAAAAAAAAATACACATACTTCTCAAGAGTATTATAACATTACACTCAAAGAAAAAATGCGATTCAGAGTCAATTTCATAAATGCACATAGGACAAGGAATTTTCGACATACATCAGTACAAAGAACCAAAACAGAATCAGACAGCACAAGTCAAACAGAACAAGTTCGAGCCCCAACCTTATGTCATGGGTATGCACCATGAAAACGGATGACTGTGTGTATGTTCTTCTGGGTAAAGGACGCCATAGAAGGCACAGTGAATTAACAGATTGTAGCATCACAATGTACCAGAAAGATTGACACAAGGTGAAGAATTGTCAGGTGCATTTGCACATGCATGTCTCTAGGACAGACGTTACTGGTTTTTGAAGAGAACAAGTTTGTTCCTTTGCTTTCTAATATATTTTCCCGTGATGAGAGAATTGTGTTGTTTGGCAACACTTGTTCCAGGGGCCCCCGTTTCAGGTTGGGACAATGTAGATGAAGATGGAGATGAAGACATGGGCATCGACGACTCAGTTGTCAAGTTTCTTGGAGCTGGATTTTTCCGTGGTTTCACCTCCTGAAACAGAGTTGTGACCAGTTATGATTTCTATACAATGATATAGTGTCTACAAATTACTTTAAAACTGAAACATACCACTAGAACCACTAAAATGTTCCATCTTTAAACAGCTGTTTTTAGAGCTCGTCTGTGTTTATTGACATGTGTGTATCGTCAAAGCAGGATGATGATAATAAAATTTATTGCTTAGGATCCCCCAATCCATTCCGTCCTCGCTCTTCCCTCCCTCCTCCCACCACCCACACAAACACAATTATGCATGCATACACATGAACACACACACACACGCGCGCGCGTGCACACGCACACATGCACGGACAATCACACAGTGACACACACACACACACACACACACACACACACAGGCGTTTTTATGGTCATTTATCAAAAGATGAATGCACATGTAAGATTGACTTAATTTCCTTAATACGTTTCATTTTGTAGGGGTTATAGGGGATTCTAGTTCATTTTTAACATGATTTGTTGTAATTCATGCAGGTAAAAGAAAAGTGCGGCATTCTGAAAAATAAATAATATTTTAATATACAAACTACCCCATGCAGAAGAGATGTTCTAAATGAATTTTAATATTACCTTTTGCAAGTGAGCAGGAAAGTTAAAGAGGGTGGGAACAGCTGTGTGTTTCAAGAGGCCAGACGGATTGTAGCATTGCTTTTCAAAGTGGTCACCACAGATCCTGGAGTAGTCGGTAGCTTGAAATCCCTCCCTCTTCAGGGCTGCAACCCATTGTCTTCTTCTCTCTTCGTCCTTCGGGAATCTGATTACAAAACACGAATAATTCAAGTTTATTTTGGAGTGTTCATCAAAACACTTTTACTTCCCTTATACTTAAGGTTATAATAAACACACACACACACACACACACACACACACACACACACACACACACATGCACACACACACACACACTTGCACACACCGAATCATGCACCATACACACACATAGGCCTACATACAGACACGCACAAACTGACAGTCGTAAGACCTCCATAACCCAACACACACACACACACACCACCACCACCAACAGTTACACACACACACACACCTACACACACACCCCTACACACACAATGACGCACACAAACACAGTCACCTGAGACAACCATACTTTTGCAAATTTCCCAGGATGTTTGGGGTAAAGTCAATCATCCTTTCTTTAGTTTTTTACTCATTAATATCAAGAAAATTATAGGTACGAACCTGTGAAAAGATTTCCCTTTCTTTTGTCTGTTGAAACAGCCCCAAGCTGCACAAAACGTTCCGGACATTGTTGTACTCTGTTGTCACTCTCTTACAAAAGGCCGGTGTACGGGTAGGTGTCCAAAATGGCCGAAAGTTCGCGCGGCTGTGGCGTCGCTCACGCAGCGCCTCGCGCGCTCTATGTAAATACGATCTCAGTGATTGTAGTGAATCAGATCAGTCTGTTGAGTTGGACGAATTGGGATCAAGTAGTGAATCTGTCAGTCATTCACATAGCATCATTAGGACAAGCAAAGATTGGTTATTTCAGTTAGTTGGGGGAGTGAGTGTTGTAGCTTGAATTAGTACGCATAGTATGTTGTGGGAAGGGATAAAACCAGTCAGCACAGCCAGTTCTGAGTTGTCTCCCAGAAGAACTGACTGACACAGGGTGACTGACTGATCAGTGATGTGAGGAACAAGGAAATCCCTGTTAGGCTGTGAGTACACAACTTGTAATGGTTTTATGTTGTGTTGATAACTTAGTTGTCTTGGGAAACTATGTTTTATGTCAGTGGACAGCCAGTTTAAGTTGATCTTGTGGCTTGTGGAAAGAAAAGGGGTTAATGTGTGAAAGCTACCCACTGAGAGAAGTACTGGCCTAAATCTTTTGAGTCCCCCCCCCCCTTCTATTTGGTTACAGATATCTTGTTCTGTATTTTTGATGTATACATACTTGTTTTGTATATAGTAGGTGGTGTTGGTTCAGTGTGAACTGAACAGATCTATAGGCTAACACATTGTCAGTGTGTGTTGAGGGTTTTTCATGTGTGTGTGTGTGTATGCACATGGGGGTAGCAGCAAGTGTTGTGGAACACATGTTTGAGTTATTGGTAGTTGTGGTAACATGTGTAGGAGTTGTGCTTTGTGTCAGTGGTTTACTTTGTTCAGACAAAGTGGGAAGGAACATTGTAATGTGATTAGTGAGTTGGCAAACTATGAGAGCATTGAGGGTCAGTGCTATGTTGTTGCACATTGCTGTTTACCAGATATGTTGGAAGAAATGATTTCCTTTCATGTACTTGTGTCGGTGGCATACTTTGTGAAGACAAAGAGATTTGTTTGGTAATGGTAGCACACAGTTAAGTTGAATGATGGGTAACATGAGTTGGAACACAGGGTTGTATTGGTCAGTGATATGTTTTGTACACAGTATGGTAATTGGTATGTCACTGCTGGTGGCAGGTAAGCTTGATGAAGCTTGTACCTCACATAGATCTTTGTGTGAGAGTAGTGCTTACTGGTGGACATGTGATGAAAGGTGCTGAGAGGGTATAGGCCTTTTATGTCAGTGATGTCCAGATATTTGAGATTTTATCTGACCTTGGTTTTGGGTGTGTGTTTGTGTTCCAGGTGTGCTGCTTTAGGTTTAGGGTGAATTTTACCGTGCTGCTTATAGGTGCTGCTTTAGGTGTAGGGTGAACTGCTTAGTGTGTGTGCTGATTTCCCATGTACATTGTAAAAGTAAACACTCTATAAAAACCACTCCATGTGGCCCTGCTATTGATGGGAGGAGAGAGTGAGTGAGTGCATCATTAAGGTAGAGTGAATTACTGACAATAGGCAGGTTAAGCAGTTAGGACTTAAGCAGCACACAGCCAGGTAACACAGCCCAGTAACAGCCCAGAGATGACAACCCCAACTACAGTGGCGCAGGAATTTCCCATGGGGTGGTACGTGGCACCCACACTCCCAGTGTTTACTGGTGAGTCAGGTGAGATGTCGGCTGAGGACTTCATCTTGGAGGTGAAGCGGGTCCTGGCTGCGTACCCCATGGGAGACAAGATGGCTGCCTACTTCATCTACAGCCATCTGCAAGGAACCGCTAGGCGAGAAGTTCAACTGCGGGACCTTGAGGAGACCAACACCCCAGAGAAGGTGATCGACATTCTGCTGGGGGTGTTCGGTGATGGGCGGCATGTCACCACATTGCTGTCCACATTCTTCTACAGGGAGCAGTTGCCAGAGGAGTCCACCTTGGACTATTCTCATGCTCTGTGGAGTCTTGAGAGAACCATCCAGATGAAGAGCACTGGGGCCCTCACCGCCGAGATGCTGAGGGACCACTTCATCGATGGCCTCCGGAACCCCCTGCTGAAAAGGGAGCTGCGCCACATACTGAGGAGGGAGCCTCAGACCACCTTCATTCAGGCGAGGGATGAAGCCGTGAGGCTGCAGCGAGAGCTAGAGGAGGACCAACAACAGCAACAAACCAGGGAAGAGACAGCACAATTAGGGGACAAACTGTTGTGTTTAGAAGAGAGTATTAGGTCCATGCAGGGGTTAATGTCAGATTTAGTCAGTCAGAGAGATGGGGCTGTGATAGGGAAAGGTGCTGTGGGTAGGAAGAGAAGGAACAGAGGTAGGAAAGGGAAAGGTCAGTCAGTGGTGGGAAATGGGATTTCCCCAAAGGTGGGTAAGGTTCTCCCCAAGGAAAAACACAAAGATTCCCAAAATGAGAACCATAGAGACTTGCCCAATAGTCTCAGGAGGCAGGATCCGAGTCCGAATGAAAAGACTCCAGTCAGAACAATAGCTGACTGTGAGGATGATCCTTGCCAGGGTGAATGGGTGCTGCTGCCCATACCACCTGATGCAGGTGTTCCTGGTACATGTGCCACAAGGGAGGGCACAGGTGATGGAGACTGCCAGGATGCAGTCAAGTCTCCCGGACGGTCACACAGACCGGTGGTAACTGGTTTGTGTGAAACTGGCACCAGGTCTCATCCGAAGCCTGGGGTGCACGGGACATGTGCAGGTGCCATGGTCCCAGCTCAGACTGACAGGGTTGGGAAACTGTCAGGGTCAAGCTGTAGGGTTAGAGCTAGGGACAGGAGTCGTGCAAGCCATCTGGCACTGGCTGGAGTTGTTGCTGAAGCCTGCTAGGGGAATATTGGAAATGAGGAAAATTGTATATGTCATGCTATGCTGTTTTGTGTTTTTTCCTCCGTTCCAGGGCTTGTGGTTGTTGATTGTGTCAGCTGGAACACTGTGTTGATTTTTGCATTGTGTAGCTCCCTGTTTGATTTTTTTTTGTATGCTTTTCTGGGTTATGGAGTTATGTACAGCTGTATCATTTTGAAATATATTTTTGGTGGTTTCTTTTGTCCTGTAATGTCTTCATTTTCACATGTTTATGTTTCTGCTAATTTTTGGGTTAGAGAACTAATCTCCCCATTAGCATTAATTGATGACGGCAGTCGTCAGCATGTGGTCAGCAGCAATGAGGACATTGCATTCAAAAGCCGGGGGTGGGTGTTATAGTGTGCCAGCAGTGTCACCCCCCACCACCCACACTCTGTCCCCCCCCCCACCCCCCCCCTCCTTCTTATCTCCCTTCCCGCTCCATCCCAAGTCCAGTCTTTGAGGTTGTGCCGACACCACGCCATCCTCCCCCAATCCACCCCTCCACCTCCTCACCCCACTCCCTAGTCGGCGCCTTTGGTCCGCGACACCGCGTCACCAGTCCCAGTTGTAGGAACACGTGCGGTTGTGCGACGTCTGCCGCATTTCCCGTGCTGAGCAGAACGTCCCTTGTGGCGGCCTGTCTTTCAAGTCGTTCCCCATCTCCCCGTTCACAAACGCAGCTGACGTAGATGGCAGGACTTCGGAACGAAAACTAGGGAAAATTTATGCTAATGTGAACTTTGATCAAGCCGGCATGTTAGGCTGCTAACATGCCGAGAGTTGTATTGTCCTGTCTCCCCAATCTCTTTGTGACGTAAACGGGTGAAGTTGTCATCATAGAATGTGTATAGACAAGTGGGTTGAATTGTAGCGAATCAGATAGTCTGTTGAGTTGGACGAATTGGGATCAAGTAGTGAATCTGTCAGTCATTCACATAGCGTCATTAGGACAAGCAAAGATTGGTTATTTCAGTTAGTTGGGGGAGTGAGTGTTGTAGCTTGAATTAGTACGCATAGTATGTTGTGGGAAGGGATAAAACCACTCAGCACAGCCAGTTCTGAGCTGTCTCCCAGAAGAACTGACTGACACAGGGTGACTGACTGATCAGTGATGTGAGGAACAGGGAAAATCCCTGTTAGGCTGTGAGTACACAACTTGTAATGGTTTTATGTTGTGTTGATAACTTAGTTGTCTTGGGAAACTATGTTTTATGTCAGTGGACAGCCAGTTTAAGTTGATCTTGTGGCTTGTGGAAAGAAAAGGGGTTAATGTGTGAAAGCTACCCACTGAGAGAAGTACTGGCCTAAATCTTTTGAGTCCCCCCCCCCTTCTATTTGGTTACAGATATCTTGTTCTGTATTTTTGATGTATACATACTTGTTTTGTAGATAGTAGGTGGTGTTGGTTCAGTGTGAACTGAACAGATCTATAGGCTAACACATTGTCAGTGTGTGTTGAGGGTTTTTCATGTGTGTGTGTGTGTGCACATGGGGGTAGCAGCAAGTGTTGTGGAACACATGTTTGACTTATTGGTAGTTGTGGTAACATGTGTAGGAGTTGTGCTTTGTGTCAGTGGTTTACTTTGTTCAGACAAAGTGGGAAGGAACATTGTAATGTGATTAGTGAGTTGGCAAACTATGAGAGCATTGAGGGTCAGTGCTATGTTGTTGCACATTGCTGTTTACCAGATATGTTGGAAGTAATGATTTCCTTTCATGTACTTGTGTCGGTGGCATACTTTGTGAAGACAAAGAGATTTGTTTGGTAATGGTAGCACACAGTTAAGTTGAATGATGGGTAACATGAGTTGGAACACAGGGTTGTATTGGTCAGTGATATGTTTTGTACACAGTATGGTAATTGGTATGTCACTGCTGGTGGCAGGTAAGCTTGATGAAGCTTGTACCTCACATAGATCTTTGTGTGAGAGTAGTGCTTACTGGTGGACATGTGATGAAAGGTGCTGAGAGGGTATAGGCCTTTTATGTCAGTGATGTCCAGATATTTGAGATTTTATCTGACCTTGGTTTTGGTTGTGTGTTTGTGTTCCAGGTGTGCTGCTTTAGGTTTAGGGTGAACTTTTACTAGTGCTGCTTATAGGTGCTGCTTTAGGTGTAGGGTGAACTGCTTAGTGTGTGTGCTGATTCCATGTACATTGTAAAGTAAACACTCTATAAAAACCACTCCATGTGGCCCTGCTATTGATGTGAGGAGAGAGTGAGTGAGTGCATCATTAGTTGATCCTATATCCCCCTGTCTGCTCCCCTCTCTCTCTTCTATCAGAATCAAACCAACAACCACCTTTTTACATATACATAAGCCAGTTCATAGTGCAATGGTACATTTTGCTTCAGGCTTACTTTATTATTTTTCTTTTTACTTTTCTGTGTTGCTTTCTTGCGCTTTTTGTGTATTTTAAACACAGTCTGGACCCGCGACTAAGCCATTATTGTTGTCAGTAAGGGGCAATAGTAGGTGGTATCCTAAGTGACTCAGCAGCAGTATAGGGTCTCCTCTTGTGTGCGGCCTCCTGGCGACCTAATTCCCATAGTTCCCTGTGGACTGCCGACTCCGGGACAGTGACAGACGAACCTGGGTGTGGCCGTATATGGGGGACTCGGAATGAGTGTCTTCACGGTACTGTATACCTGATTAGTAGTCGGAAGGAAAGAACGGCGACTAACACCTGTTGTACAAAGCAGGCAGCTAAGTTTACATACTTGACCACAGAAGCAACTGACTGTTTCCCACATCTCATCTTACTGAATTGAAGTGGGTAGCTGTGGTCCCTATTAATAAACATGTTTCTGTCATCTCGATATTACTATCAACAAGATAAAAAGAATATTAGATATCTATCTTCCGTCCTTCGAGTGATCTTCCGCCACGAATCAATATCCCTCATCTCACTGAGTGATAGGAGGATGTGAGTTATCAAAGCCTGTGTACAAGGGGTGAACATCCAGTTTCCACGTTAACTCACTCAGTACGGCCAGTCCTCTCTTTTCCTCTACACAGACCCCTCGGATGTCCAGTGGGTGTCTGAATGACCCAACCTTTAGCTTCCGTCGTCAGAACTGTGGTATTCTTTGTCAACAATCACCTCTTCAGTATAAGAGCCTTCCGCTTGCAATATTTTGATGATGGTAATTGGGATGAAACGCTGTTAACGTCGTCTCTTTCGCCGTTCGTATGGAGAGAGTTAATGAAACACGGCAGGAGTCGTGGTGAGCACTGCGAGATGGGAATTCCCACTACCTGTTACAGTTTTGTTGTTGTTGTTTTTGGTGATTTTCAGTTGTTGTTGTTTTTCTTGAAGGAGAGGACAGGTGATGTTTCTTTTTTCTTCTTCCCAGATCGAGACCCAGTTAACTCTCTCCATTCCCCCTTCCTCCAGCCCCCCCTCTTCTTCTTATTCTCTGACTATGGTCTACCATTTTCTCCGTTGGCGTCTGTCGTTCTCCCACTTTGCACAAACACGCGCGTGCTTGCAGGCTGTCACGCACACTGTATCTATCTATCTGTCTGTCTGTCTATCTGTCTGTCTATCTATCTATCTATCTGTCTGTCTATCTATCTGTCTATCTATTTAGCAAGCTAGCAAGCTAGCTAGCTAGCTATATGTGTGTATGTTTGTCTGCCCGTGTGTGTGTGTGTGTGTGTGTGTGTGTGTGTGTGTGTGTGTGCTATATCATATGTGATTGGTTCTCCCTTTCTATGTAAAATTTGATTTGACGAAAAATGTGTCGACTTAAACAACAAGCATTTGGAAAACATTTTCCCCTTTTTGTGTCAAACGATCTTCAGAGTCAGAGGGATCGCCCCGTCGATTGTAGGAAAGAAAGGCACAGGGAAAAGGTCAAGGAAAGAAGTCACAAAATAAGATATGAGAAACTCACACAATTAGAAGGGGGGGGGGGGGGGGGGGGGGGGAGTCACAGATTAAAAGTCATAGCGAAAACTAGAAGTTCTGAAATTCCAGACCAGTTGACATTTCTCCAGTTCTGTCTGATGTTCCACCTACACAGTGTGGAATATAACATTTAACTGATTTAAGGCACAATTTTGGACAACATTATTGCTCTAACTCGATCACTTCCATGAGGACAAAAAATCAAAGTCAGTGAATCAAAATGTAGAAAAGCGTATAATGCACAACCAGATTGGTTTTTGTTAAAAAGCTCTGACATAAACCACACGTAGCAGTGTAAATTGATAAATTGTGGCCACATGAACCTTTGACAATACGAAGCTTATGACATGTCATTGTATCCCTGAAGTATGTGAACAAGCTCAAACTGCATTTGCAGCTTGACTTGTCTAAACTGAAACGAGAGAGAGAGAGAGAGAGAGAGAGAGAGAGAGATCTGAGCACATGTCAGATCAAGTTTAGCTGAATTAACAGCCATGCGCATGCAATGCCCCAGTCAAAAAAAGAAACCCGCTTTTGATTTGGGTAAAGGAATGTAATGTGAGCACGTACAGTCATTTGGACTTTTTTTCTTCCTAAATCTGTGACTTTTCCCCGTACCTAATCTTGTGACTCCCCCCGCCCCCCCCTCCTGTGACTTTCTTCCCGATGACCGCCCTTTGACCTCCACAAAGGAGAAAACCCGTCTGGGGCCTTCAGTGACCCCTGACCCTGCTCCTTTCCTGGCAATTTCAATTTTCGCAATCCCCAGAGATGTCATTTTCTTCCAGACAGTGCGTTCCGCTATTCGGGGAAGCTGCGGTTCTGTCAGTATGATTCTGGAGATTTGTGCCAGTCCTTTGAGAAATGTTGAGAGGTGTGAGTTATCACCTCTTCTACGTCCCCTTTCGTTCTCTGATCGACCAGTGGACGTCTAATTAGAGGAGTCATTTGGCGCAGTCCATCCGTAACTGCTTGAATTTATAGAAAAAAACCCTGTTTTTATAAGAAATACTCCGTCTTCAAGAGTTTATTCAAGGAAACAGTAGATGGAGTAAAATATTTCCTATGTCTTGTTTTCAATCATTTGGATTTTTTTTTTTTTTTTTTTTTTTTTTTTGTAGAACAATCACATAGTATGAACTGAGCCGGAAAACAGGTTCCCACGTGTCTTTGAATTTGAAGATTCAGGCTTTTTTTTTCCATTTGTTTCTATTTCTATTTGTTTTCAAATAAGAAAAATGACCTTGGAAAGTATTTAAAGTCTTTATTATCTGGTGATTTGGTGATCGCAACCTTTGAGAGAAAGAACAAAAATGAGACAGATTGAGCCTCCATCAGTGTCACTCAAGGCAGATAATGATTTCGTCAGTTCACACAAGGTCGGCACGAGCATAAAACAATTATCATCGCTCCTTTTTCAGGTTCAGCTTGAGTTGAAAAGCTTTCAGTTCTTCGTTCATTCTGTCTTGGGCAGGTTAGCCGATTGAACCTTTGCATACCAGACAGGGCTTCAGCAGATGGCAAGTATGGACATCAGTTCCCTCATTATGAACAGCCCTGTGTTTTGTTTAGCGTTATGAGTTTGGAGCCCAACGCTCAGCTTGTATCATAGTCTGACATAAGCTTATATCTGGGCCAACAGCAAAATGAGAGCTGTATGATCAATGGTTTCTCCATTACAGTGGGAAGTTATTTACAGCTTAGTCTTTTGTGAAGGACTATGACTCTCAAACTAGGAGGCAAGATTGCACTGGCTCTTAGCGCTGCAGCCTTGGGAGACCGTTGGCCTTTGGGAACCATCCCCAACGCCGACTGTCCTAAAACCCTCTTGGCCGAGAGAGTGGGGGTGTAACTTGGGCAAGACACTCTTTGCTACAATCAAATTCTAGCCCAGATAGTTGGGACAGCAGTTGCCTCCTCCGTTGCTCTGATGGTCATAGTCGGACTGATTATCAGATATAAAAAAGAGTTTGGAATCCGGGTACAAGTAGGAAAATTCGAAACGCTAAGCAAACTTAGCGCCGCTAAGATCGCTCATGCAACCCGGTCGTGGTCCTCATTCCCATTCTGCAAGAAGCATCGTTCTCGATCAGAGACCAGTGTTAGGAAACAGACAGTAAGCAAGTTAACGAAGCAGTAATGATTGAATAGTTATGTCAGGCGGTATGTGGACGTGGGACTGAACACAGAGAGAGTATGACTGTGTCAAGACATACCCCGTCCATTCTTCTTTCTTCACAAGACAGAGGGAAAGCTGAAACATGTTGCAAATAAATTTTGCGTCAGTTTGTGGCCCTTTGTTGATGCCTTCATTTACAGTCTTTTCTGTTCTCTTCCTCCGTTTTTCCTCCCACTCCGATTGTGAAATAACCAAAAGTGATCTTTTTGTTTTGAACACGATGAACTTACACGAAACTGCTATTCTTTTTGTACTGGAAAATACAGTGAAAAACTGTCAGAGAGCCTTTGCCCTCTCATCCCAACCAGGCCTGTTGACCCTCACAGAAGGTTCATGGCCTCTCAGATCCGTATGACAGTGTTACCCAGTCGCCTATCTGACACGCAAAAGAAGTTAAACAGTCCCACAGCTGACAGCTGCGTGTAAGATTTCATATAATTTGTGCATAGTGGGCCATCATTTCTCGAAAGTTACAGAAATTATCAGCATCTTAATTATTGATAACGTCAAAAATCACTAGGAGTACTCCTGATATAGGAGCACGACTGGCTTCCCCCCAGCACAGCCCAACGTTCCACTGAGGTGCGTGTACCGCCGTAGTCAGCGACATCGGCAACGCCGGCAGAGACTGAGCGCGCCGTTTCATTCTTCAATACCACCAGCTGTTGGGTGGCTATGCACGCGCGCGCACGTGTCTGTGTGGATGCGCTGGTATTCTGCTCACAGCCAGCTGCAGAAGGGGAGAAGAGGAGAGATAGGAAAAAACCCCCAGAAAACTAAATTGACAAACAAACAACAACAACAACAACAAACAGAAGAAACTTTCTAAGCAGCGCTGTTCGACGAAGGTTTGCAAACGTGTGACGCTGGCGTAGAGGAGGTGCGTTTTATTTTTTGTTTTATTTATTTATTTATTTATTTATTTATTTTTTGTTAGGTTATCTTCAATGTTCGACTTTGATCCGTTAGTCAGAGACTGAGCCAAAAGCCTGTGTGTGATAGAACTCCGGAGTTAACTGTACCTGCTGGTGGCTTGCTGCTCGCTCTTCTTTCCCCTTGCTGCTGCCCGCTGCTTCTGCTCTCGGTCTGTGTGCAGCTCGTTATATTGCGGTGGTTTGTTGGAAGGGGCTGTTTCTCTCCCTCTCTCTGTCTCTGTGGATGAAGTTGGTCGGTTCGTCTTCTTCCTCGTGCTTCACTTGATGGACTGAGACGTCAGGTGGAAGAGGTGGGTTGTATGTTCATCTCCCTTTTTCTCTCTCTTTTTTTTTTTTTTTTTTTTTTTTTTTTTTTTTTGAGTGGGGTTTGTTTTTGGTATGGGAGGGTTGGGGATGTGGACAGGGGGTTAGGAGGATTGGGCGGACGGGGCGGGGGGAGGGGGGTGTTGTGGCGTGATTTTGTTTTCGTTTGGGTTGTCGAGAAAAATGTATGTACTTTTTTTTTTTTATCCGGAAAGTTAACTAGAGAAACGAGAGAGAGAGAGAGAGAGAGATAAGGGAGGGGTGAAGAAACCGACAACCAGACAGACAGAGAGGGTGGAGGTAAGAGCAGGTGGGAGGGAGGAATGAAGAGAGATGAATTGGGAAAGGGCCGGAGTGAGAGCTGTACTGTGGGTAAGGTTGAGTGAGGCTAAGAACCGAGCGGTGTGGATTGACGCCGATTCGTGTAGGCTGTGAAAAGGTGATGCTATCTGCCAGCGGTGTGTTTCACTTGGCAATACAAAGCACGCACGCACGCACGCACGCACACACACGCACACACACACACTCACAGACACACGCACGCACACATACGTACATACACACCCATCCACCCCCACACAGACGCACAGATAGGCACACAAAAAACAACACATGCCAACAGACACACATACTTGCGCATACACACGCACACACACACACACACACACACACACACAGAGTGCTCCGAGTTCCCTAACAGCTGAGCTGACCACTTTCACCACTCACGCATTAAAAGATATATATATTGTTCGTACTCGCGTTCTTTAGGACCCGAGAGACCGGGTCAAACGATGAATTGCATGTAAATGATCTGTTACTTGTTATTTTCTCAATGTTATTTTCTTCCTTATTCTTTTAACATCAGCCTTCACTGGCATCTCAGTTTGGAAATTGTTGAACCACGGTGTTTCTTCCCATGAGAGTAGGGTATCTCTTATATACTGTGGGGGACTGGTCAGTTCTGGGACATTATTTTGACCATTTACCGTCCCTCGTTGCGGGGGACTGAGAACTCTTTGATTTGACGAGGTTCATTGATTAAGGGGACGAAACTAAGGTCGTCAGTGTGATGAGTACCATTTTTTTTTTTTTGGTGCTCTGGCAGTAGGGGAGGGGGAGGGTGGTGGTGGGAGGAGGTAATGGGGGAGGGGGGGGGGGTTGAGGGGGGGATTCTGAAGATGCCATCAGAATCACTTTGACTTGTTTATAAGCCTGTGATCAGGCGTTCGTTTGTGTTGTGGTGTGTTGTGGTGTGTGTGTGTGTGTGTGTGTGTGTGTGTTCGTGTGTGTGTGTGTGTGTGTGTGCATGCGTGTGTGTATGTGTGTGTGTGTGTGTGTGTGTGTGGTAAATTATGATAGAAAGAATGACGACATTACCGCACTGGCTAACGCACTATGAGAGTGAACGGACGGGCAGTAATGATTTCGAACTTTCTTTCTTACTTTCTTTATGTGTTTATGTGTTCATTTGTTTATTTATATTTTGTGATGTTCAGTTCTGATCGGCAAATTTACTGAGGTAGATGAGTATTCCTCGTGGTGGGCAGTGCTTGAATTAGCTCCCCACGCCGGGCAGTATCTCATGTATCTGTATCTTTCGAGCCTAGTTTATGTCACTGACATTATATGATTATTATTGATCCTTTTCTTTTTACTTCATGATCACCATCTAATACATTAGTTTGATGGGAGAAGTTACCGATTGTTGACAATGCGTTTTGACCATTGAAACTGCTGTGAAAATGTGAGTCTCATATAGTAAAATAGCTACATGAATATCTAGATATGCACACACACACACACACACACACACACACACACACACACACACACACACACACACACACACACACACACACACACACACACAGAGGATGAGGGCAGGATGAAAAAAAAAGCTGTAGAAGCTTATTCTTTTACCCTCAATAAAGATCATTTTGACTTGACTTCACACACACACAAACACACACACACACACACACACACACACACACACACACACACACACACACACACACACACCATGACAACTTAAACTATATTCATCGTAGTGCCTGCAGCACAACGGATGACGAAGCAATATATATTTCTTCATATAAACGTTTATGTGTGTATTCGTTTATTCATTTAATCCGAACACCCGAGACTTAAACATTAATGAGAATCTGTCATCAGATATCCTTAAAGGACATATCTTGTAAAAGAAAACCCAGCATGAATGGTTCTATACTAAAACCTAAACCGAGGAAATGGCCATAAATCTGGCCATTCCCTACAGGAAGGGTATTGTTAAAAATGGTGTGTGTGTGTGTGTGTGTGTGTGTGTGTGTGTGTGTGTGTGTGTGTGTGAAATAATCAACGGGAAAAGGCTGAAACAACAAGAAAGGAGACTTTTTTTTCGAATCCCCTGGGTGCAGTAGAATTCAATCAGAAAAACAACAACAAAAAAACAACAACAAAAGCTCTGATATAAATTCAGGCACGGAAAAACACTGAAAAGCTTTTGAATAAAAACAACATGCCCGTTTGAATGATTCAATGAATTATAAACAAATAATCGAAGGGAGAAAAGCTAAAGAATACCAAACAGCACAACGTTTTAGCGCTGCAATAAACATACAAATAATACAGCAGTAGAAGCAGCAGCAGCAGTAACAACAACAAAATCAACAACAACTCTCTCTCTCTGTCTCTCTGTCTGTCTGTCTGTCTGTCTGTCTGTCTGTCTCTCTCTCTCTCTCTCTCTCTCTCTCTCTCTCTCTATATATATATATATATATATATATATATATAGAGAGAGAGAGAGAGAGAGAGAGAGAGAGAATGAATGAATGAATGAATGAATCTTTATTTTCCAACGGTGAAGATATTAGCACTTTGGCCGACTTACACATCTGCCGTTGTTCTAAGAGACACACAAACATGTACGCATATAAATGTAGTTATACTGAATACTTAAGAGAGAGAGAGACAGAGAGAGAGAGAGAGAGAGAGAGAGAGAATGTAGGTATGTATGCATGTAAGTGTCTTCAAAATCGCCATCTTCCGTCTCCTTTTCTCTTATCCGGAAACCCCTCCGTGCAGATGCTGAGACACTACCAAGTCCAGTATATTACGTGGTTGATTGGAAACTTGTTTCCTCCAATCGCCAGAACTTACTTGTTGTACTGCCGGCCTGGCTTAATCCCCATGGCGGTGTCCAACACTGTCATCACTCGGCTTTCCCATTGGTCATGTCATATAGGTCATGACAACTTTGAAGATGTTGATGATTATAAGTAAGTTAGTAAGTAGGTAAGTAAGTTAGTAAATGAATGAGGAAAAGTTATCTGCTTGCACGTGTTTTCCACCACTAGCGATGTAAATAAGTAATTACTTACCCAGTTATTTAGCTAACTGACCAATAATCAAGTGATTAACTCATAAAGCGCTAACTCACCCAGTTATTAGCTAACTGACCAATAATCAAGTGATTAACTCATAAAGCACTAACTCACCCAGTTATTAGCTAACTGACCAATAATCAAGTGATTAGCTCATAAAGCGCTAACTCACCCAGTTATTAGCTAACTGACCAATAATCAAGTGATTAACTCATAAAGCGCTAACTCACCCAGTTATTAGCTAACTGACCAATAATCAAGTGATTAACTCATAAAGCACTGACTCACCCAGTTATTAGCTGACCAATAACCAAGTAATTAGCTCATAAAGCGCTAACTTACCCAGTTATTAGCTAACTGACCAATGATTAAGTGATTAACTCACAAAGCAATTAACTCATAAAGCACTAGCTCATCCAGTTATTAGCTAACTGACTAGTGATTAAGTGATTAACTCACCGAAAGCAATTAACTCATAAAGCAATTAACTCACAAAGCAATTAACTCATAAAGCGCTAACTCGCCCAGTGATAGGTCACTGACTGGGAGTGATTCAGTGACCAGATGTAAGCAAACAGGAAATGGAGACAGAGACGGACCAAGAGAGTGAAGAAACCAGTCAGACAGACAGTGACAAATACAGACTGGAACAAGAATCTTTCCCGCTGCCAGTCAAACACAGCAGTCCGGTCCGTGTGAAGGCAACGTGTTGTGCAAGGTGCGCTGAGGTCAGCACTGACGGATGATGATAAAACGCCAGTAAATAAAGTGATCAGCAGACCCACTGCTCGGCCAGTACGCACGGACATCACGTGCACTTCAAGCGTTTCCGCCGGTGCGAAAGGACTGTTGCCAGGTCAGCGTCATGATTTTCACGCGGCGCGTCAAGTTACGTGTGCTTGTTTGCTGGCGTTAGGTGCGGGCGTACAAATCTGGAACAGACCGTTTTCTACTTTCAAGTATTGGCTGACCTGTAAGGACAGGAGATCTGCTCCAGCCAGTAATTATGTGTGGAAAAAAATGGTCTGTAATTTTCTTCTTGAGAGCCCTGCGCATTTAGCAGCTTGCAGCATTACTTAAAAAAAAAAAAAAAAAAAAACAGCAAAAGAAAAGAAAAACAACTTCCAAGTGATGTAGTTGTGTGGGCCACTACGTTTCAAAACGATGGAAGTTAAATTCATATGTAAATCAACAGGTTCGTGAATGAAGTGTGACAAAAATCAACAATACAAAAGACTGCGTATTTTTGTCTGTGGGGAAAAACACAAAAGTAATGTTGCTGCAGGTGAACACACTTAGAAGACAGCTAATCAACAAGGAATTATTTTGAGGTTGGAGAAAAGGAAAATGTGATTTGAAATGAAAAGAAACTGACACCTTGTCTGTGCTACCCTGAACTCAGACGACCCTTTTGAGGTGAGATCGCATGATGGATGTATGGAAGTCTGTCCAACATGAATAGCCGATGTGCTCCAAAGCATACTGAAAACACCCCCACATCGATGCTGCCTTGACTGAAATCGACCCAGTATGAAAGGAAACAGGAGGCATGAGTAAAAACAATTTTTCTCACGTCCGGGTTGGAACTCCCAGCCATCGTAACATTGAGCTTTTAACTCAGAGTGATTACCCCCGATCAGTGAACGTAACATATGTACAGTCGATGGTTGCTTCACTCATACATTTCTGTACCCCAGGATTGTTAAATTCAGCAACAGATCATCAGTAGTCAAGAGAATAACGTAACGTGTGTTTAATCGATGGTTGCTTCACTCATACATTTCTGTAGTCCTAGAGTTGTTAAATTCAGCAACAGATCATCAGTAGCCAAGAAAATAACGTTACATGTGTACAATCGACGGTTGTTTTGCTTGTACAATTCTTTACGCTAGAATTGTTAACTCACTTTAAATTAAGCAACAGATCATCAGTAGTCGAGGAAATGCACATCCCGCACAGACTGCGAGACATGTATACATATTTATAAGGATACGCTTGTTGTACTTAGTCAAGGCCATACGGCCCCTAGTCATAGAAGTGATTAATACAAATGGTCTAACATTACAGAAGTTTGCATGTCTTGGAGAGAGGCAGAGACAGAGAGAGGGAGATAGAGAAATACGGATACGGATACGGATGTTTTATTCAATATAGGCCATGGCCCCTCATGAAGGGGTGATGTAAACAAACATTACAGAGGTAATATATTCAGATATGTAACATAACACAGTTGTAACCTGAAAATGAGAAAAACAGTCATTATCTGCATTTAGTCTTATTCACACAGAACAACAAAAAGCGGAAAACTAACACACACTCAACTGCATATTGTATTTCTAATCTTTAAGACTTTATACAAGTAAATTGCTAGCTGTTTATTAACGTGTTCCTTAGTGGATGACATAAGCAAATACAGTGCGAACAAGGAGGGCTGCCTATGAAATTTTGAAGGTATCAGCTGATTTCTAAGATCACTTAACACAGGACAACAAAGTACAAAGTGGAGTTCACTCTCCGTCGCACTTTTACATAAAGGGCAAATAAAGTCACTATCTTTATGTTGCCTGTAACGGTAATAATGCGTAAACAAATCAGAAATTCCAAATCTAAACTTTGCCATGATACATTTTAAATGTCTATCCATATTCATAGCCAAATGAACTGGTACCGTATGTCTCATATTAATCTGTTTATAAAAATCAAAACGATTACTATCTTGGATTTGGCTCGACCATTCCTGCCAACGACAGTCGATTAGTCTCGAGCGAAGTGTACGTAGAAATCCGTTTATATCCTCTACTCCATGATTTAGCCACACGTAAGCAAAGCCTGAATCATGCAGTTTTATTCTCACCTTTGACACCCAGTTAGTTCTTCATCTATTATCCAAATCATGTAACATGTTGTAGGCTTTCCTTGGCAGTCTTACGTTTTCCATTCGCATTATTTTTAACCAATAAGAAATACATCTGATAATCAAATTCACATAATTATATCGGATATCGATTAGTTTCAGCATAGATTAAATCGTCAGGTGTTTTAATAGTCACCCCAAGAAATTTCTTTAATGGTAATAAATGAACTTTTTCGCAGTGAATTGCTGATTCGTAAAGACCCCGAATTTCAGCTCCGTATTGTGTAATAGGTTGAATCTGACAGTCAAATAATTTCATAAACAATTCAAAAGATTGATTTTCTAAACTGGATAATTTGTGCATGATACAGAAAAACGCATATTTCGCTCTGCTTACATGCAACAGTAAAACTAAGTTTTGACGAAAAATAAATTCCTAAGTATTTATAAACATTCACAACTGGCATAAGTATTCCATTGTAAGTCCATTTTTCTCTGATTCCTAAATACCCCCCCTTTTCAAAACACAATTATATTACTCTTTGACATATTGAGCCTTCAGCTGAAGTGAAGTAGCAGCTCGATATAAATTATTTAACTGTGTTTGCAATCCTATAATTGTTTCAGACATTAAAATAATATCATCAGCCAAAAGAAGTATAAATATTTCTAAGAAGTCACCAGTAAACTGTGCACCATGCTTTCCATGACTAAGAACTTCAGAGGTCAGTTCGTTTATGAACAGAGAGAACAAAACAGGGCTGCATACGTCTCCTTGCTTCACACCAGTAGTACACTGTATGTAATCAGTCATGTTGCCTCCACATCTCACCCTTGCTTTCACACATTTATACATACTCATCACACATTTAAGTAGCTTTCCATTAACACCTGCTTTCAAGAGAATATGCCAAAGAATAGCTCTGTTAATGGAGTCAAAGACTTTTTCAAAATCTATAAAGGCAACATATTATTTACGATTGAGGGAAAACTGTTTCTGTACAAAAGCCATCAAAGTAAATATATGATCTATAGCAGAATAATTACGTTTAAACCCTGCTTGATATTCTCCTGTAAGATTATTTTCTTCAAACCATTCCTCTGTAGTCTATGGTTAATGATCGTACTGTACATCTTACTGCTGGTATCACAGAAAGAAATACCTGTATAATTGTTGGGATTATTCACGTCACCTTTTTGTAAAGAGGCAGGGCGATGGATTCAGCCCATTCATCAGGATAAACTCCTCCATCAAACAAAGAATTGAAAAAGGTTACCAAAAAGTTCAAAATCGGTTCTACTTTACAAGCATTTTTTTAACAGTTCCACAATAATGCCATCTTGCCCTGCAGCTTTACGATTCTTTAATTTTCTTAAAGAAAATAATATCTCTTCCTTAGAAATTGGACGATTTATACTGTTTTCATCTTCTTCGTCATTCCCCAATTGCAGTGTATCATTAGAACGGATATCTTTCGTTAGAAGTGCCTTAAAATGTTCATACCATGTTTCAATACTAATGTTATTAGGTGGTTGTTTTCTTTTCATTGAAATCTTATGTACTGTGTTCCAAAACTCTTTCTGTTTTTTTACGGATGTTATTAATTCTGCCAACAATGCATTGTTGTACTGCTTTCTCTTTCTCTTTAGCAAATATTTATATTCTCTTCTAGTCCTACAAAAACGGTCACAATCATTCTTATCTAATGTTCGTCGATATTTATTGAGTAATCTGCGCACATTTCTTTTGAAGCACGACATTCTGCATCAAACCAGAAGAGAGAGAGAGAGAGAGAGAGAGAGGCTGGATGGAAGAGAGGAAGAGAGAGAGAGCACATACAAGCACACACACACACACACACACACACACACACACGAGCACACACACACGCGCGCACGCGCGCGCGCGCGCGCGCAGAGAGAGAAAGAGAGTCTTTGATCTCTACCGGTTGGAACATATTACCTCTGTTCAAAGACAAGCTAAAAGCAACAAAAACAAAGAAAAATCGGAAAACAAACGAGACGTCAGGAAAACGAAAGCGAACAGAGAAGACTTGTCCTTTTGTTGTGACAACTAATAAACAGCAACACAAACGAATGGGAAAAATGAAAAAGTGAAAATGAACAAATAGATAATAATAGCCACAACAACGTCAGTAATATGAATATGTCTTTATTGTCCAACTTTAGAACAACAGCAGTAGGAATAAGACACATCCTTCTGTTGTACCAGTGGAACAAACAAGTGCGTGAAGAAATAAACGAATAGATGAACGAACAGAAAAAAGCACAAACAGTACTTGGTATGTAACATGGACATGTATTTGAAGTATGTAACAACAAGATTTAGGTTAGGCGTGTCATATTTAGCTACACATTACTTTCGATACAGAGATTTTACTGACAATGATTTAATTTGTCCACTATGTAAAGAAGACAAAGAAGAAGAGGTACAGTTTGTTTTTCGTTGTCTAGCTCTTTGTAGAATTAGAGAATTAGAGAAAACTATATACCGTCTAAGTACTATCGACAGCCATGTCTATTCAAACTGAGTTCATTATTGTCATCCACGAGACATGCTGATATATGGAAGCTGGCACTGTTTTTACACCAGGCATTTATATTTAGGGATACTGTAACATCTTAAGATGCTGTACTTCATTGCCTCGTTTATGTAATATGCATAGTTATATATGGTTGGTTAGATATTTTCATTTTGTTTGATATTATTCATGTTGTCACTCACCCCTTCATAAGGGGCCTAGGCCTATTAATGAATAAATAATCTCACTCTCTCTCTCTCTCTCACACACTCACACACACACACACACACACACACACACACACACACACAGAGAGAGAGAGAGAGAGAGAGAGAGAGAGAATTTATTTGGTTCTGCTTCGTTGTTATATATAAATATATAAACAACGAAGCAGAAGAACCAAACAAATAGTGAAGATCAATGGTAAACCGTGACCAGATGAATGCCTTTGCCCCGTAACCTCCCTGTACATACGTACAATCTGTCCACAAAGCAGACCTCCGCAAGCCTACCACGCATTGATCACTTGCCAGCCAAACGACCCAAGCATAGGGGACTTGAAGGGCGAGGAAGTGGTGGGGTGGTTGGTTGGGTGGGTGGAGAGGGAAAGAGGGGAGGAGGGTCCCCATCATTGAGGATGGTAAATATGCCTTCGTACAACAGCTGTCTGTACTATTGCCTTGAATAAGCAGACTGCAATTTTCAGCCTCGTCACCGCGTGGGCTGTGTGTCTTGATGAGTGGGGAGGTGATCGGTCGCGGCCGGTGGGAGAGGGGATGAGGAAGAGGAGGCGCGGGAAGCGAGAAAGGAGAGAGATGTGTGTGTGTGTGGTGGGGGTGGGTTGGGGAGGAACAATGGAGGTGTGAAGAGGTGGGTCATGTGCAGTTGTTGATATTTTTTTCTGAAGATAGTTTATGGTCTACAGGCTGTTACATGAATGGCTTAGCTCAGCACACAAGTCCGTAGGATTCAGCCTGGTTCGTTATTTTATTGAAGGTCTCTTCGCCATCGATGTATCAGTCCCAACAGCGTATGACCGAACTGAAAAAGGAAATAAACCCAAAGTTGTTGTTTGTTTCTGGTCCAACACAGCTGGTTATTTTTGTTCTATGATTCTATCGATGTTATATTTTTCTATAGCAATTAGTGCAATTACAGCAGATGGTATGATTAGTTATTTTCCTATGTGTCTTTCTTTGTCGGAAAGTGTGTGAAGAACTGACATTTAGTAGTGTGGAGAATGAAGATGTTGGTTGACCATCTAGACTGATTCGGAGCAACTGAAGCCATGATGCATGTGACGATTGACCAATAAAAATGTTCGGCTCAGACTTCGACCTTAACCTCAGAGTAATATGTTTCGTGAATCGTCGAACGTGCGAGTACTCTCTTCGCGGACGAGTCTGTACTACTATTTTGTGTTTTCACTTAATCGCACTCGAATGACGCGCAAAGTGGTAATGTTGACAGAAAAAAAACATTACTGAATTCAACCGATTCCTTGAAATATTGTTTGACTGATTGATTGACCTGTTGATTGTTTGATTGTTTTCAGAGAGCCAAGCTTCCCATTGACGACCACCGAAGAGCGCGCGATCTACCCTGAACTATCAGCAGTTTTCGAAAGTGGTCTTTTCCAGTACCTGAGCCTTGATCCACGTCATCTGCTGTTGTCTGTCATCATTTTACAAGGGAATAGTTCCAGACCACCAAGATCTGTAAAGACATTTTCCTCACTGTGTCATCTGATAGCTGACATTCATATTGCAGTGAGTACGTTCACCTGTTTCCTCTCTCTGGATCGTCAAAATCCACCGAGGTTAAAATTCACCATTTCTGAATTCTTGAACTTTTTCGCTGCCCGACTTAGTCGACACGATTTCTCAAGCTCTATTTCATTCAGGCATCAGAACTGAATAAAAGATTACTGGTCTGAGCAACGTTTTCGCCCATTGAATCTTATCTTTGCGCCAGTCACATTCTCAGCAACCAAGTGAATTTCGGTTAAGCTCTCAGTTTTTATGAATAACTGAATCTCTGATTTCAAAATCCCGAGCCAGTACATGCTGTAATTGGTCTCTGTAGTAATTACGTCGTCAGGGTCAGAATCTTAGAACTGTTCAGTGAGATTTTACATTTTTCACGATCCGGCCAGTTTTCAAAGACCCTAGTCACAGATACTGAAGTTCTACCACCTGGCTACAAGGGTCACCTAGTCTTTGGGCAGAAAGCTTTGCTTAAGTCTTCAGTACTAAAGCTCCCCTGTTTCGTAACGGAAGTTATCTAGACACTCAAGGATCTGGGACCAGTTAAATATTACCAAGTTTAGGAGCGTTTCCTGAAGCATTGTCTGGAACATTCGGCTGGAAACACCATCAGTCTATTGTCTATCGCGTAGAACGTCCCAAGCCTGAAACAACCAAGTTCTGCAACCGTTTCGTTTTCTGAGAAACAGCCCATCCTGCCGGTGAACTGAGGTGCGGAGAACGTCTGGAAGCAGAGTTTGTGGGGATCCGCAGTGTCTCTCGGTCAGGATGAGTCTGTCCACCTCCATCGCCTCCTCTCGGGGAGGGGGTCCCCGAAAGCACACGGGTTCCATCAACAACCCCAAGCATCAGGGCGGAAGCCGGAAGCAGCAGTCGACCACTTCTGAGGAGGAGATCGCTCAGCGGTAAGGGTTGGCATGATGAGGGGTGGTGGTGTTGGTGTGTGTTTGTGTGTCTGTATTTGTGTAATACTGTACGCGCGCGCGCGCGTATGTATGTATGTATGTGTGTGTGTGTGTATGCGTGCGCGCGCGCGTGTATGTGTGTGTGTTTGTGTGTGTGTATGTGTGTGCATGTGCGTGCGTGCGTGCTTGTGTGCGTTTGCAAGATTACTGAACCATCTCCTGTCTCTTCCTCTTCCTGTAGATCTGATCTCGACACGATATAATTGTTCATGTCTGGTGATATAAATAGATGTATATAAAAACTTATTTCTATCATGACTCTCTCTCTCTCTCTCTCTCCAATCCTTCTGCAGTTTATTTTGGTGTTGGTGGCGTTCAGAAGTTTAAGATTTTTTGTCATTTTATTTCTTTGTTTCTCTTTTTTCTTCTGCATTCCTGTCTTCTACTTATGTCTCTCTCTCGCTCTCTCTCCCTATCTGCTCTCCCTCTCTTTCTCTCTCGCGCACAGACACACACAGACACAGACACACAGGCACAGACACACACACACACACACACACACACACACACACACACACACACACACACACACCACATGCACGTTTCCTTAATCCCATGGCGATATCATTAAGGACAGAGGAATGTGTGCTGCTTGTAAACAGGTTTGGTAAAAAAAAAAAAAAAAAGGACAGGGAGAGAAAGACAGAGAGAGAGAGGGGGGGGGGGGGGGGGGGGGACGTTCACAATGTTTCCACTAAAGCGTTGGGACCGTGTGATGATAATGGAAGATGTGTGTTTTCCGGGTGTGAACAACCATTTGCCCCCTCTACTCCCGCTCACCTTCCTTCTTGTTGCCCTTATCATCTCTCTCTCTCTCTCTCTCTCTCTTTCTCTCTGTACGTTCGCGCGCGTGTGTGTGGGAGGGGGAGAGAAAAAAAGAAGAGAGAGAGAGAGAGTTATGCAAGCGTAGAAGGTCAGGCAGACAGAGAGAGAGAGAAAGAGAGAGAGAGATCGTTCGTTCGTTCGTTCGTTCTTTCGTTCGTTCGTTATGCAAGCGTAGAGAGAGAGAGAGAGAGAGAGAGAGAGAGAGAGAGAGAGAGAGAGAGAAGGATTGAGAGCAG